>NW_008705399.1:267425-347425 GCF_000326865.2 Helobdella robusta | reverse complement strand
GTTGTTGTTGCATTTTTATTGTTTCTAATAAGATTTTTCTACTGACTAATGGCTGACTGATTTTTAACCAGTTTGATCATTTTTTTTCTATTAATTTTATTTTTTATAGAATAAAAATAAAAGAATTTATAAACTTTATTCATGCATTTTTAAAACCATATTCATTGTATATACACATACATATACTTGTATGACACATACATATTCTTACATACATACACATACATATACATTCAATCAATTTTATCAAAACTGAATTTAAAATAAATTGAAATAGCATAATAATAATAACAACAACAACAATAATAATAATAATAATAATAATAATAATGAGAATACTCAACCAATTAAATCCTAAATAAATAATTTTTTTGTAAGCCATATAGAATTAAAAATTTATTGGCTGGCTAATGTTACTAATCTATAACACATGTTTAATAATAATAATAACAATAATAATAATAATAATAATTATTATTATTATAATTATAATAATAATAACTGACACATGTTTCTCCATGCAAATGATATCAACGCTTTGTAGATAGCTAGATATCACGTACACAAATGCATATACAAGTCATGGCGTAATAATTATAATATTATAATGTAAAAAAAATTATGAAATTATGACGTAATAATTATGATGTTATGACGTAATAATTGTGATGATGACGTCACGCAGTATGTTGTAGTTCTAGTCGTCGTCATTCTTGGTGAGATCACCTTCCTCATATTAGCCGTGGTCTACCCAGCAAAGGTAGTTTATTATTATTTTTATTATTCTTGTTATTCTTATTATTCTTCTTATTATTGTCTAAAATTTGGTGGCCGGTTTCTTCTAAGGATGAGTTGGTAGAGACTGTTGTAAGGTGGTTGTCATACGGCATTTACTATAGTAGGAACAGTTTATGATATAAATTTGAGAATACTCAACCGACCTGTACTCTTTCTCTTGAAATTTAGGAGTGATGGTTTTTATAGACGCTTCGTTTATGGGATTTCATCATTTCACCATTTCATTGTTTGAATCATTTATCGGCCTGCGTTTGAAAATAAGAGACTTCTCGTTATCCTTACTACTTCTACTGCTGTTGTTATTTTTATTTATTTTATTTTGCCAAACTAGATTGATGAACCTGTTAAAGAGTACATGCACAAGAGTTTGAAAAAGTTTGGCTCCGGTAGGTTTGAGGTGAACGAATGAACGAACGATCGAATGAACGAATGAGTGAACGAATAAATAAATAAATGCATAAATTGGTAAATAAATGAATTAATTAATTAATGGATTTTTTAAATGAACAAACAAACGAAAGACAGAAAAAAACAAATGAATGAGTAAATTAATAAATGAGCGAACGAATGAACAAACAAACGAACGAACGAATGAACAAACGAATGAATAAATGAATGAATGAAAAAATGAATGAAAAAATTGAGAAATGAATGAAAAAGTGGAGAAATGAATGAGTAATTGATTAATCAATTGATATGTTCGTCTAACAACAATAGATTATCCAGTTGATGAGGAGTTACGGGAGCCTTCAAAATCTTTCACTCTAATCTGGCATATCACACAAGTTTCGGTAAACATTAATTTTTAAACTAACACACACGCACATATACACACATGCAATCATCCGACATGGCGTAATAATGATTAAGACAAGCTGTTGCAAGACTGGCTGGCTTCAAATGCAAGGAATTCCCTGGAGAATAAACCACGGGGCAAAATAATTTATGATTATTGTTATTTAATATTACTGTTGTTATTTATTATTATTATCATTATTATTATTTCAGTAAGATAGATAAAAATGAAACATAATTACTCAATTATAATGCGATCCTAACTCTAGATGAGATGCTGCGCTGTGGAGAGCTACATAGAGTACAAGAATGTAACGTTTATTAGTGATAAAGGACATGCAGTTCCTGTGACATGTTGTAAGAAGAAGTCCAACAACCCACAAGATGAGTCGGATTATTTGGATAAAGAGAAGTGTTTTAATGGAGATACTGAGTATATCAATGATAGAGTCAGTGTTTTTGTGCTTGTTGATGTTGTTGTTGTTGTTGCTGATGTTGAAGTTGTTGTTGTTGCTGATGTTGAAGTTGTGATTGTGTTTTTAGTGTCGTTGTTGTTGTTGTTGTTGATGTTGTTGTTGAAGTTGTTGTTGTTGTTGAAGTTGTGGTTGTGTTTTTAGTGTTGTTGTTGTTGTTTGGGAGATATTGAGTATTTCAATGAGAGAGTCAGTGTTTTGTGGTTGTTGATGTTGTCGTTGTTGATGATGTTGTTGTTGATGTTGTTGTTGATGATGATGTTGTTGATGATGTTGTAGTTGATGATGTTGTTGGTGGTGTTGCAGTTGATGATGTTTTTGTTGTTGGTGGTGTTGATGTTGTTGTCGTTGCTTGTGCTGTTGTACAAAATGAAACAATACGTGAACTGCAAGATATCATTACGTATGCTGACAATAAATTACGTCATAATTAAAGAATACCACATCATAAAAATAATATTATTTTATCATAATTAAATATAGTTTTTATAAAAAAAAATTATTTTTTCTCAGTCATGCTTTAAGGCTTTTCAGGATGAGATTAGCAAATACAAGGGCTACATCATTGGCGGGATTGTTGGTGTCATTGTTGTTGAGGTGGTACTTTACTTCATAATTTCATAATTAATTCATAATTTCATAATTAGTTTATAATATCATAATTATAATAATTATTATTATCTATAAATATATATTTATTTATTCATGACTAAATGTCTTGTTATGTAATCAGTCATACACTCGTTCATCCGTTCGTTCGTTTCTTTTGTTCATTTATTATTTGCTTGAATCTGATCAGCCAAACAGCCAGTTATCATTCATTTATTCATTCATTCATTCATTCATTCATTCATTCATTCATTCATTCATTCATTCATTCATTCATTCATTCATCCATTCATTCATTCATTCATTCATTCATTCATTCATTCATCCATTCATTCATTCATTCATCCATTCATTCATTCATTCATCCATTCATTCATCCATTCAGATCCTCCTGTTGGCAATGGCCATATACATTATGAAGAGCTCTTCGGATAAATATGCATAGTCGAAAATTTCATAATAAAAATAACAACATTAATAATTATAATTATATTTATTATTATTATTATTGCTGTTGAAATTATTTATTTTATGCAAACTATGATTTCCTAGTAGAAGTATAACTAAATGTATTATGTGATTGAAAGATTTGACGAACGAATGAATGAATAAATGATTGAATGAAAGAAAGAATGAATTTGGAAATGGACGAACGAACGAACGAACGAACGAACGAACAAACGAACGAATGAATAAATATCTACGTATTTATTTTATTCCATTGATTTGGCTCGCTTATTCCATACGTGCTATGAGAGTCATTCTAACATGAACAACAATAATAACAAACACAACAAAACTAATATTAATAATTATTGTATTTCGTTATTTCTAATTGATTATGGTGTAAAACAATAAAATATTATATTTTTATATGTATGTATATAAAAGAATATATATAATATATATTTATGACGAATATATATATATATGTGTGTGTGTGCGTGCGTGTGTGTGACCTGTATGTATAATTATGATAACCTTTCTACTGCCATTTTATAAGGACACGCTATGAACCGACTATGGCTAGAGTGTGATTATTGAAAGAATCTTGAAAACGTCTGTTCGCCGCTTCAGATCTAATTATAATGATTTTATTCGCTTTTAAACATTTTTTACAATTTATATTTATATATATAATAATTATATTATTAATTATATATATATAATAATTATAACCATAATTTATATATTTTTTCCGAATTTTTCCATCCCTTCTCTTTCAGCTAATTATACTTTACAGTAAAAAGTCTTTGCATTTTCTCAGTCATGTGTGTGTGTTTTGCGTGCGTGTGTGTGTGTGCGTGTATGTGCGTGTGTGTGTGTGTGTGCGTGTATGTGTAACGAGCTGTTTTACAACGAAACGGAACTCTGAATCGTTAAAACGAAACGAAACGAGACACGCACTGTATAATTAATTAAGTTATTAGCTAAACCTCCAGCCGGCAATGTATAAAATCGAATTGTCAAAAACATCCTAAAGTTTATTTTTTACAATGATAATGAAACAATAATAATAATAATATATATATAATTATTATTATTATGATAATAATAGAAACAATAATAATAATATGACTAAGTTATATTACTTTTAAAATTTGCATACGGTGATTTAAATAAATCGAAGAGAGCCGAGCTGAGAGCTTTTTCACTAGCCCATTAGGAAGAGTTCGTCGTCATAAAATATATAATATAACTATAATTAATAACAACAATAATAATAATAAATATTAATGATATAATAATAAAATAAAATAAACAGTATTTATGTTTTTAAAGATACCTTATATAACAATCGTGTTTCAAATGAAAAAATTTAATGAATTTTTGTAGTACGATCATAATAAGAGGAATAATTATAGTAATAATAATTATAATTACAATAATAATATTAATAAATACAATTATAATAATTTACACCTGAATAAAGATCAATTATTTTATATTCTTTTCAATTATGGCCTGCGCCAAATCAGTCCTACTCTCTCTAAATATTTTTGTAATGGTTAGTAAAACCATCATCATCATAACTTCGCCATCATCGTCATCATCACTTCGCCATCATCATCATCGTCATCATCATTCCCAACACCAGGTCATCATTAACATCGTTACGTCATCATCGTCACCACCATCATCACGTGACTAGGTTATAGGCGGCGCCATCTTGGTTCTGGGAATTCTGGCACTCCACAAACCTGACGTGATATTTTCAATATTCCAGTACATGAGTGTTAAAGAGAGCTACATGGATCCGGTAGTGCAGGCCATGAATCGAGGTATTCCGCGCCAGTTTGCACTAATTTGTCATTTCTTATTTACTCTGTTTCTGATCATTTCATACCTTATACGGTTGAACGCACTAGCGATACGACTAACTAGTAAATACACCAACAGAACAAACAACAACAACAACAATAATAATAATAATAATAACAATAATAACAACAATAATAACAATAATAATAACAATAGGTGCATGGGTGCTGGTAATCCTTGGCTCCTTCATATGTGTACTGACATTTCTCGGCTTTTGTGGTACTTGCATCAATAATCGAATACCGCTTATAATCGTTGGTGGCAATTAAAGTTATTTTGTATTCTATCGTATCGTATTTGTATCGTATCGTATCGTATCGTGCTTGTATCGTATCGTATCGTATCGTATCGTGCTTGTATCGTATTGTATGTGTATCGTATCGTTACTTATATCGTATCGTATCGTATCATACCGTGTCGTGTATCAGTTTGTATCGCGCAGTAAGACTTCTCAAGTGCTCAGCTACCTACTGCTGTATTTACAGTCTGACATAACAATACCAACACCGATCATTTGTATTTTTAAAACGTTGTTAAGTCACACGGAAGCGAAACTGTTAATTTTATATTTGCAACAATGCATTGGGTGGCTAGCGTGCAGCAGGAAGATGATCGCGTGAAGATAAATTAATCGTTTGAATTATCAAATTTGAGGCATCTTAAACTGAATATTTATGTTCTGGATCGAATTCTTGATGTCTGGAGACCTCGCGGCAACAAAGAAACAGAAGCCTCTAATGTTTTTGGTATAGAAAGGGCAATTTTTGTAAAATCTTCTCTAAATGTAATGCCAACGAATAGAATTACTTCAGCGAAAATGATTGCGCGAATGTTTGTACATGCCAGCTAACTGGCTTTTATATAAGTTGGAAAACTTTGTTAATCAAGGGACTGAACAGTTTTCTGTGATTTTTGACCCAGTCAGTAGTAGTAGTAGTCGCATTCGAATAATAATAACAACAACAATAATAATAATAATAATAATAACAATAATAATAATAGTAATAATAGTAGTAATAATAATAATAACAATAATAATACAAATAATAATAATATTTTTTTTAATTTTTATTATTTGAAGTACAACGCTGCCCTGACGATCCTCATCATTGCCGAGATTGCATTCCTACTTTTTGCAGTTCTTTTCCCGAAAACTGTAGGCATTATAATTATAATTATTATTATAGTAATAATAATAATTATTATTATTATATTATTATGCCATTATTTCTTTTATTTTAATATGACGTTTTTCAATTTGAATGGCGAAACACTGACAATTAAAAGATTGAAGCTCCCATAAAGAAAGGCTTATCGAAGAGTCTGCGTCACTTTAAATCAGGTTATAATAGTAATAATTATTGCAGTTGTAATAATTATTAATAATAATAAAAATAATAAATAATATTAATAATAATAAATCAGGTTATATTGGTAATAATTATTGTAGTTGTAATAATAATTAATAATAATAATAAATAATAAATATAAATCAGGTTATAATAGTAATAGTTATTGTAGTTGTATTGTAATAATTAATAATAGTAATAAATAATAATAATAATTAAAAAATTTCCCGCCAATTTGAAGACATTGTAAATATGGGTCGTTTGGATGAGCCTACGAAAACCATTACATTCATGTGGCACGCATTCCAAGTCCTTGTGAGTTCCTCTCCGATCTGTCTATCACATTTTTTCATTTTTTATTCATTCTTTTATTCATTCATTCGTTCGTTCATTCGTTCGTTCACCTGATCGTCCGTTTATTTTTGGAATTGAACTGCGTTCGAACCCTGAACCCCAAAATTGACGTCGGTAATTTTACTATTACGCTATCAAATATATGGAATATCATATTTTAACAGAAATTAGCGTGGATTAACGAAGATATCATAATTATCTCTCCATATCTCTTTCTCCCTCTCTTCTCTCTCTCTTAAACGTAACACACACACACACACACACACACACACACACGTAGCTGAAATGCTGTGGGGTGAACAACTATACGGACTACAGAGAGGTATACTGGGACGGGATGGAGAACTACGTGCCAACGACCTGCTGCGAAAAAATGGGATACAACATCATCGACCAGACGGATTATGTGGGACTCTCCATGTGCCAGAGGAAGGAAAATCCATCCTTTATCTATCACAAGGTTTTTGATGTGGTTTGTTTTAATTCGCCTCAGTTTCTCTCTTTCCTTCTCTCTCTTTCTGTCTCTTTCTCTATTTCTTTATTTCTTTTTTTACCATCTTTAAAACATAACAACGAATATAAAATTTATGTATGACTCCGTTATAATTGCTATTCTCGTTTTCAGAATTTATTAACGATGTTAAAGCAGTTGTATTTTTCGGCACTACTCTCTTTATTATTCCATAAAGAAACGAACAGCAAACACACAGTACGTATAAATACATGTGAATCAATACACCACACACATACTACAACACGCAACATTGCATGCGATAGGCCGGAGATCTCTTTGCATTCGATCCAGGTCACTGAAACAGCAGTGCCAGACGCCTTAACCATTACTTCACTCAAATTAAATGATAATAACAATGTTAGCTTTATAATAATTATAATTATGAAGCCCTGTTTCGAAGCAGTCGTGGAGGAAGTAGCAAAGATTAAGAATGTTCTCATCATCATCATCGGATCGTTGGCTATTTTGAAAGTTTGCTGGTTTATCATTTTGTTATTATTATAACTATATAATTATATCTATATTATAACTATAATTATATTATAACTATAATTAATAATTTTCAGTTCATCCTCATCGTTCTGTCAGTGAATCACATGAAAACAATAAAACACGAGAGCCAGGGGTTCCTATCGAGACATGGTCTCAATCCGATCAAGAGATTGAAGAATCTTTTCTGATGAGGATGTGAATGAATGAGTGAATAAATTAGTGAACGAATGAGTGAATGATTGAGTGAATGAATGAGTAAATGATTGAATGAATGATTGTACGTATTAAAATCCGAGAGTCATGGATTTCAATCAAGGCTTGCTCTAAATTCGTTTCTTTTTGATCACGATGATGATGATGATACGAGTGAATGAGAGAGCGAATGACTGAGTGATTGAATAAATGAGTTAGCGAATGAATGTATGAATGAATGGTGGAATGAATGAATGACAATACTATACTTGATCGACATGATGATTGAGATTACTAAAAAAATTATTAACAAGTCATGATGTGAATAAATAGGTAACCCAATCAGAGGCCCGTGTTTGTTGAATTTTAATCATTCAACAAGAGACATAGGACACACTTTGCCATTCTGTTTTTTTATTTTCATTCGAAATTCCATAACATGACATGACTTCATAGATGATGGTGGGTGAAAGTGATGTTTAAGGTAATAAGCAACTACAACCTACTACAATCAATCTACAACTACAAGCAACTGTAATCAATCAACCAACCAATCAAAACAATCAAACAACCAATCAACTAACCGACTAAAATTAACTTTAACTATAAAAACGAAATACATAATCCAAATTTCTAATGTCTCAGCAAATCTTGAAAAAAATTCTATTTACGTAACAGTATAAAGTACGGCAAGAAAAAAAAAAAAACAAATGAATTAATCAATCAAGCAGCCAAGCAATCAATCAAGCAGCCAACTAATCGACCAATCAATCAAGCAGCCAATATTTAAACGAAAATTTTTTATTCAAATAAATGTGCATGATAACTAAAAATTCAGCTGTCAATGGAGACTGAAAAAAAAACGGAAGAGAGAAAGAAAGAGAGAGAGAGGGAAACAAAAACTTAAAAATTAAATTCGCAGAATAATTTATATTTACAAAGTAATAACCAACCAACCGATCAATCAAATCAATCCATGCAGTAAACTACGCATCTAGGTACATTAATTAAATGAGTAATTAATTTATTGGCTAGTTTTAAATCGTAAAAAAACATTAAACAAAGTAATAATAATAATAGGCCTAATGATATTCATAATAATTAAAAAAAGTACTCAGGAATAATAAAAAAACATCAGTAATTATTAAAATCTAAAAAAAGATCGAGAGAGAGAGAGATAGATAGACAAAGAGAGATAGGTAGGTAGATAGGTAGATAGATAGATAGATAGATAGATAGATAGAGAGAGAGAGAGAGAGAGAGAGGAGAGAGTCTGAAAGAAGGAGTAAGAATTATAATAATTATAATTTAGCTCGGAATAGGTAAGGGTATTTTTAGGCCCAGCTTCTCGGCAATGCTTTGCTTGGGCCGAGTGACTTTTGTATCTTCGGGGATGACCTTATTAAACATTTAAAAAGTGTTTTTTTAAATTAAAAATTAATTGGATTTATAAAAGAAATTAAATAATGATTAAATAGAGGTGAAAATTAATTAATAAAATTAAGTGATTAATCGTAAATATATATAAATACATATAATAAATTAAACATTATATATATATATAATTAACTAAATAATGAATAAATAATAATAAAATTGAAAAATCAATTAAAGAAAGAATTAGAGTAATTAAACGTAAATAAATTAGAAATAATGTATCAAAAAGAAGCAAGCATCTGGCTACCCTCTCCATGATGTGCTTCTTAACCAGCCCCTTCTTGTTAACGTAGAATGTCGAAAAGCCATCCAACCACCTGTCAATCAAATTTAAATTTGAATGATTAATGAGCATCTTTAATAACACACACACACACACACGCACGCATACACGTATCCATAATTTATAAATAGTTTCTTCTAGCTTACTCTGTTAGATCATCGTCATCATCACCATTTCTATTTTTAGAATTATCTTTGAAAAACTTCAAAAAAAATTTCGAGTGGGAAATTCCCAAAATTCTCCATCTTATCTTCACAGAGCTATCTTCGACGTGATTGGTCACCTTGAGTAAGGTCATTTTGGAATTGGCCAATCGCATGAGGACGTATATTTTTAGCTTAGCCAACTCTATGGCATATTGCATTGTACCTCTGAGGATTTAAATTTAATTTATGAAAAAAAAATTTATAGCTAATAATATTAAATACAATTTTGTAATATTAAAAAAACAATATAAAAGCTGTGAACTGACACTGTTGAATAGCTTTTATCAGGAAACCAGTTATTAACAAACTCAATGTCTTTAGTGTAGATGCTGAAATCGTGCTTCTCAGAAAGAATTTTTGAAAACTGGAGCGAGCAAAAATTTTTAAATTTAAAAAAAGATACCAATTATTAAATTAAATTAAATAAGACTTATAAATAAACAGATATTAAAAAAATTTACTTAAAGTTTTACATTTTCAATAAGAATACTTTCCACGGTCTCCAGTTTATCCTTGCTTGGTTTCCTATCATCATCTGCAGATTTCCTATTCATATTTTTGCCATCATTTTCATTATCAGCATCACCTTTATTAACTTTTTTATCACTAGAATAATCAAAAATTTCAAATTTGTACAATAGATGGCTGGGGATGAGGTGATTGTTGAAAAAAATTATTTCTCGATTTCTCAACAATGGACCCTGAGCTAGTGATGATGTCACCCCTAATTTTCTTGAAACAATATCATCATCTGATAATTTATATTTTTTAATGTAACTCTGAGAAGGTGATGAAGGTGTGTTTTTAGATGGGTTAGATTTTTTGAAATAATTATCAACACTCGAAGAATCGCTGAAATTCTGTTGGAACGAGTTGTAGTGGTTAGGAAAACAGGTCGGTTTCTCGTGTGTCAGTTGATTGTTGAGCGAATGTGTTACTAAATAGGTACATTTAAGTGGGGTTTCATTGTTGTTGCTGTGATGATTAGTTTCTAGTGAGATCAAGGATAGTGATTGGGGAACAGTTGATACCAAATTAAGGGATGTGCAAAATCTGGCGAGGCATTGCCTGCAGATGATATGTCTGCTCTGGGAAAACAAAAAAAAATTATATTAAAAAACTAATTTATGTTTTATAGATACTCATGTTCAGATATTAAAATATAATATACATACAAACATGCTGATACAAAAATAAAACTTATATTAGGCATTGAGTTTGCATTTTTTCGTATTTCACCAACCTTGTTAACTATTAACTACACTATTACCAACATCAAAGACTTTATTAGATTAGGATTTGGATAAAGTAAAAAACATCAATTAATTTATAAGTTATAAACAAAACCAGCTAATTTAGAACATAAAAAACATTCCAAACTTTAACTTTGGCTGAGGTAGAAAGTAGTAACATTCGGGAAAAGTTTTCAGGTAGTATCATCAGGTTTCTTTTTAAAAATAAATTTATCAAATTCAAATTGTGAGCAGATCTAACTGGGGACGACGAATGCGTAAAGCTTGGGCGAAAAGTGAGCCAGTTAGTACGGACGAGAAAATGAATAAAATTTTTATTAAACATTATTTCGTATTTAAATATTTTTTAAAAATAAATTCCGAATATTCAGAGTAAATTACCACAAATTAACGTTTTCGACTAAAAGGAAAAGCGATTTAACTCCAAAGATAAGAAACTTTTAAAAAATTTGTGAAAAACTTTTTTTATGTTTATGTTTACTTAATTTCTCATTAGTATAAATATCTTATTTAAAATTGAATATAAACAGTTAAATATATTAAATTTATATAAAATAAAAAAGGTATAAAATGTATATTTTGATGTAATTTTAAATGTTAGCATTCCAGCTCTGAATACATAATAATAATATTAGTGTTTAATATTATTAATTTGGATAAAATATTGATCAAAAAAGACATCACAATGTCTTAAAATAGTTCAAAATAATTCGATAAAATTACTCAAATTTACTTCAAACATTCCATTTTTATTCCAGGTAAAAAATGGGACAAATTAGATTTTCTATAAAATTGATTTTGAATGATTTTTTTCTCATATTTGTCCCTAATTTTGATTTCTATTAATATTAAAATATTAAAAATTAAATTAATAAAGTTTTAAACAATAATAAAATATATGAAAAAGAATTGCTTTTTCTAATTTATTTATTTGAAATTTAATATTTCTGATTAATATAATATTTATATTTTCTTGCTTAGTGGTAAAATAAAATATAAAATACTTAAATTAAATTTTATTTTTAATAGTTTCTGATCATTTAAAAATTTTTATTAATTCATAAATTACCTTTTTTAGGTAGATTTAATTTAGTAGTTAGAATCTTTAGAATCTGTTAGATTTAGAATAAAATTTTTTTTTTCTTGTCTTGAAATTCAAAATAAAATAATTTCTCAAGAATAATTTATTTTTTATTCAGGATGGCAGAAGTGCACAAAAAAGCCAGCCTATCTGGGGACCCAAGTCAGAAGAAATAACATTTTTTATAATGATTAAAATTAAAGAATTATTATCAATCAATCAATCTTCGTTTTGCGTCCAGAGACCCGGTTTCCCGAGGTAGGACGTAAAGAAATAGTAAAAAAAGAATTAGCAAAGAAATATAAAATTATAAATGATCATATTTTTTGTATTGTTTGTTTGACTCACAATTCAAAAACTTTATTCAGTTTTTATTTTAAATATATTTATAATAATATAATTAATAATATAATAACATTTAATATGCAGATCTTAAGACAAGACAAAGTCTAATAGAGGTAAGAATAAAATTGGAAAGTTATAAATATTAATGACTAAATTTTTTAAAATTTATTCAATTAAATAAATTTATAGTTTTTTTGAAAAATTAAATTTCAAAAGAACCATATAATTCTAAAGAACCATTTAAATGTAATCATTTTATTTAAGATTTGTTTGTTTCATTGTTTTTTCTAATTTCATATTTTATAGGTTGACCCTGGCAGTTCAGTTTCAGGATCTCCAGCTGCTGGGGTCCACGGCAAAAATGACCGACATTATGGTACTATGCACGATAGGACAAAAAAATTAGGACATCGTAGGGTCAATGAGGATGGGTCTGTAACCTACAAAAAGGTTAAAGGGAATTTTAATTAATGTTAATAAATATATAACCTTAAATAATTAAATATTTATAATATGCTATTGATAATTTTATATGTTTTTAGAAAACGACGACAGAATTGATGTCCGCCATACAATTAGGTATTGGCCAAAGTATTACTTCATTGAGCAGTAAGCCGAAAAGAGATTTATTACTGCAAGATTTTTCAATTGTTGAGACTGTCTTTTTCCCCAAGTTTGTTTTCATAATTTTTTTTGCCAATTTTTATTTTTATTATTAATTATTTTTTATATCATTATTATAAATTTCATTCTTGATACCCTTATTGTTGATGCTTATAATGGTTCTGTTGTTAGAGCGTTGTTAGAGCGTTGAAAATGAATCAAATTAGAAAAAATATTTTTTTTAATTTAAAAAAAAACTCTTTTTTTATCTCTAGAGATGGTAGTTCGTCGACCCCGCCCCACGAATATTCAGATTTCCGATTCAAAACGTACGCCCCGGTTGCTTTCAGATATTTCCGCGAACTCTTTGGAATCCAGCCAGACGACTTTCTGGTGCGCTGCTTTGCTATTTCAGTTATTTATGGCGGCGTGGTGGCCTTTTTATTTTCATCGTTAAAACATACATGAAATGAAAGAAACAATAATTGTCAATGATAATCAAAATTAAAAAAATATATATATATATAGTAAAATGTCATGAAATAATCTCCGAAGCTCGTCATGTTATATAAAGAATGTTTTCATTTTAAAACATACATTGTAATTATAAAGTTAAAATAATAAAACTTATAATGTAAGTTATATAGATATTCTACAATGCTCGCCTTACATTTTAAATGGGCACAAAGAGAAATAGAATCAACATTAAATTATGTTCAAATCGTGTTCCTATCACAGTAAATTGCGTAAGATGAGGATACTACGGTATTAATATAGAAATAATAATAATAATTTTGTCGTGAACAGATCTCACTGTCGAACTACCCTCTCAAAGAACTTTCTAACCCGGGTGCCAGTGGTAGTATTTTTTACATAACCGAAGATGACGAATTCATCATTAAGACCGTGAGCAATAAGGAGGCTGATTTTCTACAGAAGTTATTGCCTGGATATTATATGGTCGGTTGATTAGGGGATGAATGGATGGATTAATGGATGATAGATGGATGGATGGGTGGATGATTTAGTGAATGATTTTATAAACAAATGAATGAGTTAAACTTTCAATTTTATTTTTCTCTCTTCTCCACTCCACAGAATTTGAATCAAAACCCAAGGACATTGTTGCCAAAATTTTATGGACTGTTTTGTTATCAGGTCCGTGTCGCTGTTTATTTATCTTTATGTTTCTGTGCTGTTGCTGTTGTTGTTTATTTATTTTGCTGTTGTCGTTTGAATTGTTCGCGATCGTTCATAGTTTTTCTATATTTGCTGAATCTAAAAACTCATCTAATATCAATTTGTTATCTCATTTACTCAATCAAATTTGTCCGCTAGCCATTTAACCAATCAAAACTCTCAACTCAAACAACTAACTAAGCCATCCAACCAATCACAAGTCACAGATCAATCCAAATTAATTAACCATTGACCAATAAAAACTCGCCATTCAACTAACAAACCATCCAGCCAATCGAAACTCACAAATCAATCAAATTGACCAAATCTTGGCCAATCAAAACTCGCCAACTAGGCAATAATCAAACTCATTCGTAGTGTGGTGGCAAAAACATTAGATTCGTTGTTATGAATAACTTGCTACCGATGTCAATCAAAATGCACGAAAAGTACGATTTGAAGGGCAGTACATACAAGAGGAAGGCGTCGAAACAGGTCTGGCGAAAGTTTCGTGACGTAGCTTTTCATTTAAAATTATTTTTATTGTAATTTTTTTGGTTTATGTGATGTTTAATTAAATTAATGTGAGAAATAAAAGCTAGAGAAACAGTGTGATGGCTTTAATGTTTTATTTGCTACGCTATTAATGTTATAAAAAAGTTTAAAAATTCAATCACTCGACATAATAAATAAATGGGTCATTAATTTTAGGAATAAATTAAAAATAATATGATCATATTTCCAGCTAAAAAAGAAATTTAAGATGATCCTACTTCCTTATTATTCATTCAAATAGATTCGCGTTTCGGCGAATCACATCTTTAGATTCAATCATAGCAAGTTCGTCGTATGTAAATAAGCATTAAGAGATGTTTCTAACAAAATCTTCTTTCATTAAAATTGAGTTTTCTCATCAATTCAATCACATTTGTTCGTGGCAAATGCCAGTTTTGTAATCGGAACGAAGTATCGTTTAGTAACAATGCAGCAGTGTGGGTCTTAGTAGGTAACGAACGATAAAAAACACCATAGCTTCGTAAAAACCGTATTATCCAAAATGGAAAAGTGTCAAATTCCGCCTTTAAATGATATGTTTTTGAATTTTCTCTATTAAATCAATCTCCGTTAACTAAGTTTAAAGTTACTTTAAATTAATTTCATGTATGTAGTTTTAATGATAAATGTGTTACCGTGGAAAAAAAACTCTCTTCCTGTTAATCCTTTGCCTCAACGTCATTGTAAAGTAATAAATTAGTCTAAAAAAGCGGCAAATTGATAAGTTAAAATGATTGGCATTAAACTAAATAGAAGACATGTCCGAATTATTGTTAGTTGGAAATTGAAATTAAACTAACTGAAGATGTCCGAATTACTGTTAGGAAAGATCGAAGAAGTCTCCGACGCTGAAGGACCTGGATTATCAGGGCCTGCACCCGGAAGGAATCATGCTGGAGGCTGACACGTTCAGTGCCCTCTCTAAAACTATCGAGAGAGATTGCAGGGTTAGTTGTTGGCGTGAGATAGTGAGGATAAGAAAGAGTGTTCATGACGATGATGATGTTAGAAGAGAGAGAGAGAAGTAGAAAGGGTGGGAGAGAGTAAGAGACGATTGTAATGCTGCTGATGCTGATGTGCTTATAAGTTAGATTATTGATTGTTTGTTGGTTGGTTGGATGGTTGGTTGGTTAGACGGTTGGTTGGTTGAATGAGTGAAATGTTAGTTGGTTGAAAGTTAAACGTTACTGTTTTTGGCGAGTTTGTTTATAGTTTGTTAAGAATCCACGATGTCTCGTGCTGTCATGATTGCGTGCTAATTTGATTGTCATCATTTTAAATCATCGTCAGTTGCGTCATCACCATTAACATCATTTTAATCATCATCATCGTCAATTACGTCATCATCATCATCATCAACTACGTCACCATCATCATCATTATTATCACCTCGTTAGGTGTTACAAAGTTTTCAGATAATGGATTACAGCTTGTTGATGTCCGTACATAACTTGGATCAGGCTATGAAAGAAAGGGTTTGCTCGTGCTTTTGCTGATGTTGTTGTTGTTGTTGTTTTTGATGTTGTTGTTGATGATGTTGATGATGATGTTGTTGTTGTTGATGATGTTGTTGTTGATGATGATGTTGTTGTTGATGATGTTGATGTTGTTGTTGATGATGTTGTTGTTGTTGTTGATGATGGCGATGTTGTTGATGTTGTTTTTGTTAATGACGTTTTGTTGTTGTTTAGTTTACGTAAAACAACATCTCCAATGGACGCATTCACACTGATTAGATACAAAATAACCTTTCTTACAATGGAACTCAGCTGCTGATAAACCAGGCACTTCTAATCATTAAAACATCCCGCCATCCAAATTAGTCGATCGATTAATTAATTAATTAATTAGCCAATTAATTAATTAATTTAATTAGGAATCGTTAAAGGAAAGTGAGCATGACTCTCCAGCTGGCCAATCAGCAACTGCTTCCAGTGGCGATGGTGGTGGTGGAGGAGGAAAAAGTATTTATTAAAAATATAATTATAATAATAATTATTATTAATTATATTATATTAATTATATTATTATATATTATTAATTCATTATTATTAATTATAATTATTGATTGTTGTTTAGTAACGAGAGGCAGATCGATTCACCAGAGACTGGCTCAGTTCTCGACAACAATGGAAGCAATCCACGCAAAAAGTGAACCTCTAGAAATCGACGAAGATGAAGTCCCGTTAGTAATGATGGTGATAATGATGTGGATGATGATGATAGAGATGATGATGATGATGATAATGATGTGGATGAGGATGATAGGGATGATAATGATGATAGAAATAATGATAGAGATAATGATGATGATGATAATATCTAAAAATAGATCCGGGGGAATTCCAGCCAGAAACTTCAAAGGTGATCGCCTCCTGCTCTTCATAGGCATCATCGACATCCTGCAAAATTACAGGCTGGCCAAGAAGTTAGAACACGCTGTCAAGTCCATTGTTCACGATGGGGTTATTATTATTATTGTTATTATTAACCGACCCAATTACGTCTGACCTATTTAGGTCACTGTGTTGACGTATACTGATGCCAAATGACCTGACCCAATTTCAGGATACGATTTCAGTGCACAGGCCGGGTTTCTATGCGCAGAGGTTTCAAAGCTTCTTCACATCGACTGTCTTCAAGAAAATCCCATCGCGTTCGTTATAATTTCATAATAATAATAATTATTATTATAGTAATTATAATAATAATTATTATTATTTGTAATAATTATTAATATTCTTTGTTCCCTGAATTTCTATGTTTAATAATAACAATCGGTATTGTCTTTGTCGTCAGTTGTGCTTTCATGAGTTCGTATATTTATAACTGTTTTTGATATTATTTCTCATTATTATTATTATTATTATTAGTATTATTGTTGTTATTATTATTATTTTGGATAGTGGACCAGCCGCAGGTCAAAGGTGCCGTCAGGTTCAAGAAACTCGTCCAAATTGGTTAGAAAAATTGTAACATTCATTTGATGTTATTATTATTTATGTAAATAAATGTTATAATAATAATAACAATAATAATAACAATAATAGTGATAACAATGATGATGATTTTTCGTTTAAATTATTTCGGTTTTTTGCTTATGTTTTTGTGTGTAAGTTTATTTGTCACTTGTTGATTTTTCTCTTTTAGTTTAGTTCAGTTCATCCAGAGGCAGAACCCTGGATTTATTATTATTGTTATTGTTATTATTATTTGTCGTTATTATTATTATTGTTATTATTATTTTTTTTTTCTATTGTTATACAGTGAGAGTTGTTACTGACCAGAGTAAGTTGGGGCTGCGGATGATTATGATGATGATGTTAATAATAATAATCACGATGATGATGATGTTTTTTTTATATTGATGATGATGATGAGGATGTTGTTGTTGTTGTTGTTAATAAAAGTTTCGATTTTATTTAACTAATTATGGATTTGGCTTTGGTTTTAATCCCTGGGTTCTTTTCTATATTTTTGTCTTTGAAGTTATTATTATTGTTATTATTATTATCATCATTTTTCTTATTATTAATAATATTTGTAATAATAATGATAATAACAATAATAATTTTGAATGATTTTTGATATTTTTTGAACTGAAAGTTCTCTAAAAGATGTTTTCTTCCATTTTTACTACATTACCATCTGCATGTTATGTTAGCAATTTGAAAATTTGTGGTGATGGAATGAAGGTGTATTTTTACACTCATTTTCTTTCTTTCTCTCTCTCTCTCTTTTTCTTTCTCTCTTTCTCTCTCTCTCTCACTGCAGCTTCTTCTAGGACCGATAAATTTTAGTAATAAGAAGATTGCGGTATCATCTTCTCGTCATCATCATCATCGTTATCATTACATCTTCCTTTTTCTCATCTTCTTTTTCATCATCATCATCACCATCATCATCATTTTCACCATCGTCTTCATCATCATCTTCATCATCATCATTTTCACCATTATCATCTTCATCTTCCTCATCATCATTTTCACCATCATCTTCATCATCATCTTCTTCTTCATCATCATCTTCTTCTTCATCATCATCATTTTCACCATTATCATCTTCATCTTCCTCATCATCATTTTCACCATCATCTTCATCATCATCTTCTTCTTCATCATCATCATTTTCACCATTATCATCTTCATCTTCCTCATCATCATTTTCACCATCATCTTCATCATCATCTTCTTCTTCATCATCATCATTTTCACCATTATCATCTTCATCTTCCTCATCATCATCGTCATCGCCAGCGATGAAGCACTCGCCAATACAGAAGAAGTCTCTCGCCACGGCCCCGATAGCCACTTCAACTACTACAACTGCAGCTGCTAACGATAAAGGTCGAGTGTATGCAGGCATTTGTGTTTAAAATTCACACGCCATCCGGCAGTTCAGAAGCATTCGATGATTGGTGGTTAACATTTAACCTCAAGCCAATCGCTCTGTGTTTCGTAACATCGTTTTGCAAGGGCTTATTATTATTAATATTATTATTATTATAAATTATTTACATTATAAATTTATTTATAAAATTAAAAAAATTTATAAATTTAAATTTATAAAAAAAATTATAAATTATTTACATTTATTTATTTACACTCTTATATGCACTCTTATATGTTATTAATAATTTTCGATTGATTTCATTTTGATAAAAGATTGTTCCTATTATTATTAATATTATTATTGTTGTTATTATTGTTGTTGTTATTATTATTGTTGTTGTTGTTATTACTGTTGTTGTTGTTATTATTGTTGTTGTTGTTATTATTATTATTGTTGTTGTTGTTAGGTGGACGGCCTGATGTCCTGCCCAGTGCGACGCCCCCACCTACGTCGTCCATGGCCGATTTGAACCTAACCACTGGCCACGACAAGTTAGGATGATGACGTCATCATCTTTATTATTATTATTATTATTATTTATTTTACTTGCTTATTCATGTTTGTCCATCTATTCCTATTCATTTATATTATATTAATTTTAATTATATAATTGTAATTAAATTAATAATATAATATAGTATTAATTAGTTATCTTAATTTTTTTCAATTTTTAGACCGACAAATAGCAGCGGTTCTTTACCCGTAAGTATGGAGATGACACGTCACGTGATTTCTCCGGCTCATCTGATTGGTTCGTTCACCTCGACGAGCACGCCCACTCATACGTCATTCACTGAAGGTACGCCCAGCTATACGGCTTCTAGCCCGAGTTGTTCGAGTGAGTGAATGAATGAATAAATGAATGAATGAATGAAAAGATGGATGAATGGATAGATTGTTGGATGCATTGATTGATTGGTTGGTTGGTTGATTGATTGGTTGATTGGTTGATTGATTGATTGATTGATTGATTGATTGATTGATTGATTGATTGATTGATTGATTGATTGATTGATTGATTGATTGATTGATTGATTGATTGATTGATTGATTGATTGATTGATTGATTGATTGATTGTTGAATAAATAGATAAAATTGATAGATGGACGGATGGATTGATGAAAAGATGGTTGAATAATAACGATGTTGGATGATGTTGACGACAACGATAGGAACGACCTTCACATTCTACAAATAACAAACAGTGAACTCCCTATCAACCCCGTGTCACGTAGTTGAGCCTCAAAACATCAACGAAGCCACGCCCCACAGCGATTGGATTGGTCAAAGGTCGGCTCTCGTCGACCAATCAGATCGCCAGAAAACATTCGAGGGGACAGACGTCGATGAAATCGACCAATCACAGATCAGCAGCCTGTCACGTGAAGTTACTGCCACTATTTCTCGATTGTATAATCAGATTGATGACGAAAATACTACGACTTCTAATTCTACTACTACTACTACTACTACTACCTCTGCTGCTGCTTCTACAACTGCTGCTGCTGCTACTACGCAAGCTGCTACTACTACTACTGCTACTACAGATGCTACTACTATTTCTAATGATAGTATATCAATTCCTGGTGCTGTGGTAAGTGCTACGAAATTGTAAAAATGTATTGAATTTATATACAGAGTGTCTAATTATGTCTGCTATAATTATGAAATTATAGTTGCAACAATTATGAAATCATAGTTGCTATAATTATAAAATTATAGTTGCTAAAATTATGAAATTGTGGTTGCTATAATTATAAAATTATGGTTGCTGTGAGATTGAAAATATAATATTATGATTTTGAAATTAGGAAATCGTCGGTAGAATTGTACTCGTTAGGTAACACATGAAGTAATGTGTCGCATCATTATTATTTATATGTAGTTAAACATACAGAGAAAGTACATTTTTGGTTTATAATTCAATTAATTCATTCCTTAATTCATCCATTCATTCATTTTATTCATTCATTCTATCATCCAGCCATTCATTCATTCGTTCACAGCATCTGTTTAACTTATGAATAATAATTTAATTGTTATCTGGAAAATTATTCAAAAATTTATTGTTAGTTATTTTCCTTACAATAGCTTTCACATTCATATATATATATATATATGTGCGTGTGTGTGTGTGTGTGTATTAGTATTCTGATAGCTATATCATTTCATTCTTATGATCTATATATATATATATATATATATATATATATATATATATATATATACACATTCATTCATTCTTATGATCTTGTTGTATATACATACGTAAATAATTATATTTTAATTGAATTACTTAACTTAAAAGATTGTTAGTTTGTTATTTAAGTAAAGTTCTACTCAATAATTTATATGCATGTATGTGTATGTATGTATGTATGTATGTATTATGTGTGTATGTATATATGTGTATGTATATATGTGTGTGTGTATGTATGTGTATGTATCTATAAATTTTAATAGATATAACGTTTAGGTTAAAGTTTTAATCTATATATATATATATATATATATATATATATATACAATACATACATGTTGCATTTTGTGTTTTCTTCGTGTTCTATTTAATTGTTCATCCGTTTGTTCGTTCATTTGTTTTATTCGTTTTCCCGTTTGGTTATCTTTTTAATTAATTAGCTAATTCATTCATTCCTTCATTCGTTTTCCATTAATTAATTAATTAATTAATTAATTCACTCATTCATTTATTCATTCATTTATTCATCCATTCATTCATCCATTCATTCATTCATTCATTCATCCATTCATATATTCATTCATTCATTCATTCTTCTATTCACTCCTTTCCCCATTCGTATATATATATATATATTTTATTTCAAGTTATCTTCTCACTGAGGAGATGCTCATTCACCATGACGTGTTTCGTTTTTGAAGTTTTAAGGAGTGAAAATCCAGTGGGATAAGTTATTAATAGCGCAGTGTTAATTTATGCAACGTGATTGTTCTCTTTTTTGCATATTTAACATAAGATTATCGTCCATTACAACCGGGACATGATTACTAATTTCAGTTAATTTTTTTATTTATTTTATAGTTTTTGGTTAACCTTTTTTACGGATGATCGTTTTTGCGAGATGACGTCATAGTTCGGATTCGTTATTGAGAGTTTTTTTCCTCCAAGACCTCCCCAATTGCATATTTATTTATAATCTTTTTCTTTCATTTATCATTTGCAGCATTCCATCTATCACACACTCGCATATATATATATATATATATATATATATATATATATAGTTTATTATTGTTGTTGATATAATTACAAATTAAAGTATTATTACTACCGTTAAATGATGATGATGATGATGATAAAGAACATGATGATGAAGATAACAATGATAATATCTTGATGATGATGATTAAGATATAGAAATTTATATAATTTAGTTTTATTTACCTGCATGTAAATATATATATATATATATATATATATATATATATATATATATATATATATATATATATATATATATGAGTTTTTTATTCTTTTTTGTTTAGGCTTTTCTACTATTACACAGAAACTCACATAGACACACACATATATAACTATATAGTTATATATATACATATAGTTATATATGTGTGTATATATATATATATATATATATATCAAGTATATAAACATAGAAATTTTTCAATAAATGTCGTGCTTTAGTATTTAACCATTTTGTATTTATTAATATTATATATATATATATATATTTATATATATATATATATATATATATATTTATTTATATATATACACGAGAGTGAGTGAGTGAGTGAGTGAGTGATTTTCTATCTGACTGGTTAAATTGACTGGCTATATTTAAAAGAATTTTTTGACGAGGTGCAAAAAGAGTAGTGCGTACGAAGCATCAACATTAACAAAAGGTCGTTGTATCTTTGGTTTGAAATGATGTTTTTTTTATTGTTTTTCAAATATCGCTCGGGTAGTTGATCGTACGAAGGATATTAACTGGAAATTTGATTAAATTACGATCGGATCGTTTGCATTGAAAAGATATTTTTAATAAAACAAAATTAAATCATAGGCAGTCATTAAAATTGTAAATTAAATTCAAAAATTTTAAAAAGATGTCATCAATTTCGAGTGAGGAATTCTCCTACCAAACCAGGGTGGTCGTTTACAATTTTTTAGGTTTGGTCCCCGCTCAGACGTCTGCCACGATGAAAAGTGAACTTTCGGGAGATGGAGAATGGCAGAATGAAAGTTTGAAAAATTTGCCTTCGGTTTCGCTGATTGACAAATTGAAAGATTCAGAGGCACATCTTGCAAGGGTCCGATGCGTAAATGAGGAAGTTAAGCAGAAAGTCAGAAAGTTAGACTCAGGTTCTGAAGGTAGAAAGCCGGAAAAGCATGTTTTCAGTGATTATCTGTTCAAGGAACTCTTGCAAAAATCTTCTGAAAGAAGAAATCCTGCCAGCATGGCAACAATTGCAGAAGATGAAAATATCTATCCAACTGTTACTGTCATAAAGAAGCGAAAAAATTATAAAATATTTGAATCACCTTCGGTTTCTTTGAAGAATCATTCTCAAAAAGATTTTGACAAGAATAACAGGTTCTATAATTTCAAACCTATATCTCCTGTGTCCTCTTATAATTATTCAACAACACATCTGAAATCAGATAAATTTGATGGAAAAACATTTTCAAATAATGATATTCTTGATTCTTTTGATTCTCCTTCTTTTGAAACTGATTCCCCGCTAAGTCCCAAAATCTCGACAACAGCTAACAGTCGACAGAACAGTGTAAGCATGTCTACCAGCAGCAAGCTCTGTAGCACGTACTTCGACATCACTGATCTAAACGATGAGGAAGTCATCAGCTCACCAGATCTTCCTTCAAGTACATTGGAGTTGAAGAAGGAAATTAACAAGGCCCTCACTGAACTTGAAGGTGATTTTTATAATCTTTGGTTCTAATTTTAAAAATTCAGTTGTTGGCATTTAAGAATAGAGATTTGCTTTTCAATTTTTTGTTTTTTAAATAGTTTTAAGTAGTTTTGAAATTTGTTAATTGTCTGAATAAGGAGATGTGTTTGTGATTCAGGTTTAACACCAAATTAAGCTGCTTCATGTCTACATCAGACTTCTAATGATGTATTTAAAAAATGTAAACTTCAGATTAAAATTTTTCATCGTACTCACTAATTTGGTTGCATTATCTTTTGCAGACGAGTACTTGAGTTCAACCTCCTCCTCGCGCAGACTCTCCGTCATGTCCCCGGTCTTGCTACCTCAAGTAAGAGGTGACGAAAACATTCCGCCACCACCACCTCCAATATATGGAGTCTCAGGGTCATCATTACCATTGAATAATTCCTCTCCACCATCACCTTCTCCTCTTCCTTCCTCATCGTCATCATCAATCCGGATCCCGGAAAGTGAAGTTGCCGAACGATTGAGGGCCCTTGGAGATCAAGTGAACCTCGAATACGAAGCTGATTTGAATGCAGCAGTTCAGGACGTCATCTGGCACTTGAATGGTGCTCATGAGGAAATAGAATTCGTCCTCAGACGGGCCGTCCATTCACTGGTTACTAAAATTGAATCCGGCTGGTCGAGAGTTAGTTTTTCAAGATTAAATAATTACATTACCATTCATCTCATTAATCTGATTAAATTCTCTTTACCTCAAAACATATCACAAACAAAAAAATTAAAAAACTCATAAAACTTTTAAAATAGGTGGCTCTGCTGTTAGTGTTGGGCCAGAGGATATTATTCGATTGTCTAAGAGATGGTGTCAGGTACACAAGAACCATTGCAGAGTCCATCGCGAACATGCTCGAGACAGAGGCCGGAGACTTCATAGTCAACAATGGGGGCTGGGTAGGTATTTTTAAAAATATCATTCAATGTATTAATTTTTCTCATCATAGTAGATAGATAAACAGACAGATGGGTTGGATGATAGATGGATAGATAGATAGTTAGATGGACGGATGGATGGATAGATAAATGAATAGATACATAGATAAATTTAAATTTTGAAGTTTGATTTAAATTTCGTTCATTTCTTCAAACTTGCTTCTTTCAACAATATTTTTTTTTAAATTTTCATCTTTCCCTAACCTTTTTCACTGCTCTCCAGAAATTATCACCGCTTTTTATTCCAAACTTCATCAAAATACACTTTTAGAACACAGTGACAGAGTTGGAAATGGGCAGCAGCAGTATTGCTAGCCAGTATCTGACCTTTGACCGTGAAGATGGGGAAGATGCCGCCGACACCATCACGACAACCAGTAAGAACGTAGATGAGAATGACGTCATCAAAATGACAACCAATAAAAGCGAAGGCGATGATGAAGATGTCATTGTTGTTGAAACCACAACAATCAATGACAACGACTATGTTAATATTAATAATGGTAGTGTCGGTGATGTTATTAAGCAGCAACAAAATGGGAAAACCCAAAATGGCGAAAGCGATAGAGAGAAAGAAACAAAAAACGACGTTCGTGACATCATTTCGTCTTTCGAAGCAAGCAGCAACGACAATGATGATGACAACGCCAAAGATAAAAAACCAACAAGAGGCAATCATCATCTAGATGATGAAAATTTTAAAAATATAAACGGAGAGAACAAAAATAAAGGACTTGGAGCCATCTGTGATGATGAACACGCAAGAGAGGACGAACGAAGCCACGATAATATGACCGAAAGGGTTAAGGATGTTGTCAGTGTCAGAAATATCATTAAAATGTTTGAAGTTGGAGATAATAAGAATGAACATACAAAATACACATCAACAACAGCAACAACGACAACGTCAGTAACATTAACTACAATAACGTCTGTCACATCAACATCAACAACTCCATCCTCATCACAACAAAACCAGCCATCAACAAAAACATATCACCCCCACCACTTATACGGTAGTGACGTAGATGGAAACGACGCCGACGATGATGACGTGGAAGATATAAAAAAGGAAAAGGATGAGGAAGATACTAAATATAGACTTCTAGATAATTTAGCCTTTAAAAATGCGTTCAATGTATCTTTAGTCCTGGGGTCGCTAGTTATTCTTTGGTACATTTTTAATAAATGTAAATGATTTGGTTTTCATTTATTTATTGATTGATTTTTCAAGAATTATTTTCAAAAGGTTCAACCTAATTCACTTGATGTATAATTGCACATGCAATCTCACCTTTGTTTGTTAAGTTTTAAACTCTCGTTTAATTTTCGTTACATTTTGTTCGTTGTTAGATATTTAACTTTATCTATATTTAACATAAAGTATATATGCACTTATGTATCAAAATTGTTTGTTTTTTTTAGCTTTTATCAATCATTTATTTTAAAATTTTTTACTTTTAAAAAACATTTTACCTAAGTTGTCTCAGGGCAACCTGACTTTTTCAGATGCGTGCTTTCATTAATTCTTTCTTTCATTCATTTCGTGGTTTTTCAAAATTTTAAACTTAAATTATTAATTTATTTATTACATTGTTCCTGTTAAATTCAATCTATGCAAGTTAACTTTCTATTTTGATTGATACATCCATGCGCATGTCTTGATATACGAATACATCTACTAATAAACTTTATACAATACAAATTGCATGTGGTCTATACAATTGAAGAAAGATTTTATAACTCTAGTACTAAAATTATTTTGCTCAATGCCTCGTGAATATATGAATGACCTTAACCTAAAGACTATCATATATATATATATATATATATCACATATATATCATATTATGTGATATATATATATATATATATCACATATATATATCATATTAGTACAGCAATTGATTAGTTTATGAACAGTCGTATTTTTTAGTGAATTAACTCCTTAATAAGTCATTCATCAGTCTACTCATTTATCTGTCGGCATTCATTAATTTTTCAACAATCAATTAATTAATTAATGTAAAGAATGCACAATTTAATTAAGATATTACCTAGTTAAATAACTTAAAATAAAGGGATATGACACAGATCAATCAATCAACCAATTAACTGATATGCCACAGATCAATCAATCAACCAATTAATTGATAATTAATTAATTAAGTGCCTCTTGAATTCGCTGCTATATTCATTCATTTTAAAGTTTACGTCCGTGTATATGTGTATCCTTCTCTCCTGTAGTCTTAAAAACTTGGCACAATATGCGTGTTATCATCATTTGCAGTGATTTCTAAACTACGAACTATTTAAATATAATGATTTCTTTTAAATTATAAAACAATTGTTTAGTTATATATAAATAATTTAAAATCAATGTTAATTAATTAATTAATTAATTTTACTAATTGATAGAAATGAATTTTTTTTAATGTCGGCTTACTTTTGCTTCTGTGGGCGTTTTTATCTACAAGGTGATTTAACTGATTAATTGATCAGTTTGAAAAGAAAATTTTCTCTACTATAAACATTTAAAATCAATGATTAAGAGTTAAGTGGAATTGTTAAGAAATGGATTCATTCACTTATCGATCCATTCACTCATTCATTCAATCAATCGATAATTCATCATATTTACTCACTCATTCATTCATTCATCATAGCCATTCATCATATCCACTCGTCCATTCATTAATTCATCAATTCACTCAATCACACTATCCTAAAAATTTTTTTTTTTGTGAAACCATAGATGGGTAGATGATTGGATAGTAGATATGCTGTAGATGTTGATACCCTGACTAAATCATCATCGTCGTTATCATCATCATTATCATTACTCTCATCATTATCGTTATTATTATTACACCAACACACACACACACACAGATATTATTATTATATAGATGCAATATTCATAGTGTTAATAACATTATATACATATTTTATGGTATCTTACATAATAATAATAATAATAATAATAATAACTTAAATAATAATAAATAAATAATACATACATACATATATATACTTACTTACACATGTGCATACACATACATACACACATTTAAACTGACTTCTGAACGATGAATGGAACAAAGAAAAATGAAATAAAGTGAATTGAAAACAAAAAAAGAAAGAGAAGCGAACGTAAGATGAATTTACTCTTGAATCTAGCTCCATATATAAATAACTTTATAATTGGTAAAAAAAATTGAATGAAGATGAAGTAAGAGAATTAAAACAACAACTTCAATACTTGCTCGATTTTCTCTTGAAACATTATAACTTTTCAAAAGTACCTTTCTCCTCTCTTTCTCTCTCACACACACACACACGCACACATATAGACATACACACACATCTATATATCATATCTATGCCCTTTAAATCAATATGGAACTTTGCAATTAATAAAGAAAAGCAAATGAATGAATGACAAGTATGTGTCCGCTTCTATACATTACATTGTTACTAGAATTAATTACAGAACCGACGGATGTGTCCAAAGAACAAACATTTTATCAGTAATCAACCAATCAATCAATCAATTGAATAACCAAGCAACCAATTAAATAACCAATCAATCAATTAGTCAATCAATCAATTAAATAATCAATTAGTCAGTCAATTAGTCAGTCAATCAATTTTAATCAGTCAGCCATCAATTCACTCGATCAAAACAGTTAAAAAGTCAGTAAGGTATTATCACAATCAATCGATCTAACAGTTGTCGTAACGAGGAATCAATCAAATCAATCAATCAATCAATCATGCTATCAACCAATCAATCAGTCAGTCATTCAATCGACCAACGAATCAGATAATGGCTTTAACCTTTTAAACATTCAACCAGCCAATGGATCCGGATCCATTCATACATAGCAATAAAATTACATTTATAAATATTTATCTCATAGTTAATATAATTACAAATTACGATCAATCGTTAAATTTATTTGAACGCTTTCAGCTTATCGATGATGTGGCATAACTTGAGGGCTGGGCCGAGCTTGAGGCCCATGTACTTCATCATCATGTCACTGGTCAGTAGTAGCAGGGCCTTGCCGTCTATCTCCTAGGTAGGTGAGGTTAGAAATGTATCCATGTATGTTTGTTTGTTTGTATGTATGTTTGTTTGCAAGAATGTATGCATGTATGTGTGTATACATATGTATGTTTGTTTATATGTATGTTTGTTTATATGTATGTATGTTTGTGTATGTTTGTATGTATGTATGTAGGTAGGTATGTATGTGTATGTTTGTGTGTGTGTGTGTATTTATTTACTTCTTGAATTTAGAAAGAGAAATTATAGAAAGAGAAAGAGAGGGAGATGGAAGAGAAAGAGTTGAAATGAAACCAAGAGTAGAGGACTAACGTGTTTCTTGAAGAGATCAGTGAATGGAAGGAGGGCAGTGTCAGATTTGCTGATGTGCCTGATAACATCATCGATCGACCAGGTGCTCGGCTCATATGGAAACAATGATGATGATGATGATGATGATGTAGCTACTGATGTTGATGATGACGATTGTGTAACTGATGATGATAATGATGATGATGAAGAAGCGGATGGCGTGGGTCTGAGAAGTTCTGCTGTGGTAGGACTGTCTGTTTGGTTGGTTGGTTTTGAGATTACTATTTGTAAAAATTTGCGTTTTACACAATTAATTAATTAATTAATTAACAAATTAATTAATTAATTAATTAACAAATTAATTATATTTTCTCTAATTAGCAGGAAATAATATGAATTAGACGGATCATCACCACCTTCGACTTCGAAGTTGTTGCCGTTATGGTGCTTTATGATTTTTGTGCTGGAGACGGTGTCGCTGGCGTGGTCCATGGCACTGTAATCAGGAGAAAAGTTTCTTTTCATGCCTGACACTCGATTAGTGAATCCGGCAGACGGGGTGGATAAGCTAATTGGGGCTTCTTTCTTCACTCCCGTCCTTTGCTGTTGCTGCTGCTGTTGTGGAAATACGAATGATGACGCCGATGACGACGTAGTTGTTGATGACGTTGTCTTTATATTATTATTATTGATGTTGTTGCTGAACTGTGTTGTAGATAACCCAGCTGCTACTGCTGATGTTGGTAGAACAGTTGACGACGACGATGACTGCATACTACCACAACTACCACCGGCACCCAATGCTTTGTAGTTACTAACGCCATTCGTCGATATATGATGGTCATGAGAATCAATCACCATGTTATTATTTTTATTATTGTTGTTGTTATAATTATTATTATTATGATTCGTCATCATTATCATCATCGGTGATGCACTTTTACCTTCCACCACATTATTAACAGCACTACCGTTCATACAGTTCGCGTTAATATTCGTATTGTTTGAATTGGCCATGTAATAATTATTATCATTCATATTATTATTCACATTATTATTATTATTATTCATATTATTATTATTACCATTATTACATAATTTACAGTCTCCAGAGGGTTGTCGTGTGGGAGTGAGCAAGCCAGAACAGCAGCCCAGCCGAGTCAGCAGGTAGTTGAGAAACATGTGGCAGGTTGCACTCTTGCGAATCACCTTCAACTGCTTCTGCCTCACCTCTCCATTTATGTTAGCTAGCAGGTTGGGGAAATAATAATTATATTAATAATAATTATATTAATAATAATTATTTTTATTATTATAGAAAAAAAGCCAGGCCTTACGTGAATAATCAGTCAACAAATCAACTAGCCAGCCCAACCAACCAATCACCTACTCAAGTTAGCTACTCAATCAACCAATCACATGCCAGCTACACAATCAACCAATCACATGCCAGCCACCCAATCAACCAATCACAATCGTCAAACGACCGACCTTGAATAACAACCCGCCCATTTCCACTTTCCAGGAGATTAAAAATAACTTGTTGGTCTCTCGAGCAGGCCATCAGACATTGTAGGATCTGCTGGAGACCCCTTCGAATAGGGATGGGCCCAAATTGAGATGGCATTTCACTTTTAATCAGAGCCGGGATCAGGGTGGGCCCGCAGTAGCATCCAGGGTTGACGTACACTGTGACTGATTTTTAAGGTTTTGTTTGCTGTTTTTCATCATCATTTTTATAATTTTTGTCGTTACTGTTGTCAGGTTAGTGAATTGATTGATTGATTGATGATTGATTGAATGATTGTTTGGATGATTGTTTGAATGATTGATTGATTGATACACAGGTCGATGAAAGATAGTTAGATGAGAGAATGAATGAATCAGTGAATTAATCAATCAGAGAAGAAAGGGAAAGTGAAAGTATCAAGCGGTAGATGGATGAATGAATGAATAAATGAATGAATGAGTGAATGAATGAAGGAAGAAATAAACAAATAAAACAATGAGAAAAAATCATCAAACAATTTCATGACAAAATTATTCAAATGAGAAATTTGTCAAATGATTTATTGTACTGGTATATTGAAAAATTTTACAATCAGCATACAACTTTACAATTACATATAATGAGCAAAAGACAGGCGTGCACAGACACACACACACACACACACACACACACACACACACACACACACACACACACACACACACACACACACACACACATAATCACACTCTTTCTCTCCCTCTCTCTCTCTCCCTCTCTCTCTCACACACACACACATAAATTATATTAGCCAATCTGTGTTTAATAAGAAAATAATTGCAGTTGAATACCCAAATAGAAAACAATCATCATCATCACCGCCATCATCATCATCACTGGCATAATTAACAATCCCTAATTATAACTCTGGGAGATAATATATATTGGCAGTTCCAAAAAACATTTAATATGTTAATTATTGACTATTATTGACTTGCACAAGTGGCGTTATACACATACATTCAAATACACATACACACAAACATACACACACACACACACAAACAAACACACACACGAACACATGAGAATATATATACAAATTACATCCATCGGAATAGTAATAAATGTACTATGACGACAGGATGAAAATATAAATTGAATGAATTTAAAAAAAATCACCTATTGAATCTTTGTTAGCAGCATCAGTCTTTTCATCTGTTTGAATGTAGAAGAAAAATAAATAAATAAATAAATATTAACGTTTAATAATAATAATAATTTTTCAGTCATAAATCAATCAATCAATTAGCCAAACAAACAACCAAGCAATCAAACAATCAATTCATCAGACCACAAACTCACTGCTCAATAGACTACTGGTATCTGGCTCAACAACTCTAGTTAAGACAGGCATCCTATCTTCAGCAGAAGACATTGTCTGCTTTGTGGTGGTTGACGTCATCGCCATCTTTGATGATGTGGCAGTTGATGATATTATGATTGTCGTTGGTGCTGCTGGGTTGGTGTAATTATCTTCAACTTCCTTCTTCACCATGATATTTGCATGGGCTGTAGTAGTTGCTGTTTCTATGTTGTTGTTGTTGTTGCTGCTGCTGCTATTGTTGTTGTTGCTGTTGTGATCACATGATTTCATTGTTGTTGTTGTTGTTGATGTTGTGGCCGCTGATGATGATGATGATGATGCAACGGCTGAAAATAATATTCAAAAATAATAAAATGTGAAAATTATTTTCAGCTTGTGCTCAACATGTAACCAACTGACTTATTAAATCAATATTTGATAAGCCACATAAGTTATTATAATAATAATAATAATCACCATCATCATTATCATCATCATCAAAATCATCCCAACCAAACTAAGCCCTTTTAGCAAACTCACCAGATTTTGACGACAAGGACGACGAGGACATCACCGCCGATGCTGGTGGCAGGCTGGTGTCGTTGTTGTTATTATTATTGTTGTTGTTTTCTTTCGAGTGTCTACTTTTTGGCTTTTTTTCTTTATCTACGGGAGCAACATTTTGAAGATTCTAAAAAATATGACTAGACAATCCCAATGGGAAGAGTAACAGAAAAGAAACATCCACATTAAAATGACTATACATAACGCAGTATCAAAACAAAAACCCCATACACACACACATACACACACGTACACGAACACACACACACACACGTACCCGAACACACACATACACACACGTACACAAACACACACACGCACACAAACACACACATACATACACTCTTAAACTTTAACCTTTTGTTCCTGGAGGCTGCAGAGGATGATTGGTTTTCCTGCACCATCCAACAGGGAAGATATCTCTCGAATCATACGGGCACCAATAATCAAATGCACCCTTCCAGCCATCAAACACCACGTGGATCATGTCCCCATTTACCGCTCCGACAGTTGCCGGACACATCAGGTGCGGGTTTTTCCTATCCACTGCTTCCAATTTCATCCCAACTTTAAACTCATTTGATTTAGGAGTGGGCGGTTCCTGTGTAATTAAACAGTTTAAGATGAAACTTAATAATTCTGAAAAAAGACTAGAAAATGTATTAATTATATAAACAACCTCAGCAAAATATAATAATTCTACAAGTTAACAAAATTAAACATTTTTATAAACAATACCAAATTTAGCAATAACCTAGACCAAACTTGATAATTCTACGTTGTGACAAGGAATTATAATTTTAATTTCTTTTATACAAGTTTATTTTCTATCAAAGACTACACAAATGACAAAAAAAAGATGCAGCCTTAGTAATGAATGCTATACTAATGTTTTTAAGAAACGTCTAACTTTTTTGAAACAACTTTCTGGTACTGGAGTAGCCTGATTAAGAACTCTTTGTAGGAACAACTTCCAACACGAAGGGTTCTTATTGAAACCTAAATTGAACAAACAAAAATAACAACATCTCAAGAGCAATAAAAAATTATACTAAATTATAACAAGTAAATGGAGATAAAAAAAAGTAATTAAACAGAAATAATTATTGATTTAAAAAAATATAGTAATGGCTATACCTAATGGGGGCTGTAACAGATCACCCCTCTTCTCGCAGTACCCAATCGGATGAATGTCCCCAGAGTCCACTAATCTCCAGAAATCGTTTCTATCATCACTACCGTCCAATCTCAAGCCGAGTCGGGGCCCATGTATCTTCACCACCGAAGCAATGCATATTGATGTCAAATTTCTTGGGTCAGATGCCTCGAGCTTCATGCCAACTTTAAACTCATTTACAGGTGGAATGATGCTCTAAAAGTCGAATTTTTTAATTTATACTTATTAGGAAATTTATTTGAACTCTATTTGAGAATTTTTTAAACATTGATATTTAAGGACAGAATTACTGTATGATGTGTTGTAGTGAATAGGAATGAATACCTGTTTAAAGCACGAATGAGGAGCAGCTTTTTCACCACTTTCCTTTAAATATTCATCCCAATCAAATGCCCCTTGAAAAATTAATAAATATAAAACTTCATAATCTGAAAATTTAGGGTTTTGAAAAATAAAATAAAACATTTATTTTGATAAATTTTAATTTTTAAAAATTAAAATGCAGAAAAATTGTCACCCAGATGGGGAAAATCTAACTAACCATAATTATCATATTGATAAAATGCTCCTCTTGTTGTTGACATGTTGTGTGACTAAATATAGAAGTTAGATACAACAAATTAGGATATAGAACTTGAACAGAAATTGGATACAACAAATTAGGAGATAAAAATCCTGTCCTGCCGATTTGTTTTATTTATTTTAATTTAATTAATTTTAATTTGTTTTTGTATCTTTATTTTGGTTTGGTTGGTTGGTTGGATTAAGTTAGTAAACAAACATTTAAAAACCAAGAAAAAATGTTCGAGACAGTTTTGAAAGCAACTTCATTAAACAAAGCCAAAATGAAAAACCAAATTAAATTTTATGAATAACTGAAATAAAATTAAATTATAAATTTAAATTCGAGAGATTGTTCCAATTTAAACAAATATTATTTTCACGAAAATGCGAGCAAGATGCGCCGTAATACCAAAAACCACAAAAATATTTGAAAAATGTAAAAACTGATTTAAATGATTTAAAACAACAAATTATTAATTAATTTTTCAAATGCATAATTTTATGTTTTTTTTAAATTACTAAAATGATTTGAATAAAACTAATGACAATTGTGCATATTTTAATTTTTTACATCACTTTTTAAATGGACAAAAATGTTCAAAAGGAAATTCCGCTGATATATTTTTAATTGCAAATCGAATTTCCACAACAACACCAAAAAAGGACCTTTGGATGTGGAGTCACTCTTTACAAACGTCCCTGTAGAGGACACAATCAGCATAATAATAGATAGAATATACAATTCCAGTCATTCACCACTACCTATTCCAAAAGATGGATTAGTTGTGCTACGAAGAATGTGTCTTGTACAGTCGAAGCGCCTTTCGTTGGCCCGGGTAACACCGGCAAATGGACGGTGTGTAGCAACGGGCTCTCCATTGGGAGTACTCTTCGCAAACTTTTATGTTGGATATATCGAAAAAATGTTATTTAAAAAAGAGCCAGAGCTTCAACCTAATAGATACTGCCGATATATTGGCGATATTTTTGTTACCTACATATGAAGATGATGATCAAATAGCAAGACTGCTACAACGACTAAATTCGTCAAAATTAAAGTTTACAATGGAAAAATCAACTGACAATAAACTTCCATTCTTAGACGTACTAATACAAAATGTGCAAAATGTATTTAAAACCATAGCAACAAATTAAAGTTTATGCCTCATTTGGCAATGGCAATAGTGAATGTTGTCAAACTTATCTAGAGAGCACGATCTCTGCCTTTGTAAACCGAGCCTGTACGCACCTTTCTAATATAAGAAGCAGGAGAACAGAATAAGATAGAATCACTAAACAACGTCCATCATGAAAAGAATCATAAAAACCAACGTGCAAGCAACAAACGAAACCGATAGTATTAAACAACGAATATACTACTCCAACCAAAGATCTTTTGTGATGAAAAACAGCTGCATTAGTAAACCAGAATCGATAATGGATCATAGCTATGTAATATATTTGTTCAAATGTAATATTGGTGAGTGTGGACTTTATAATTCCGAATATATTGGTATGACGACGACCAAGTTATCGAGAAGACTCACGATGCACCTACAACATGGCGCAATTAAGAATCACATGAAATTGAAACACAAACGCGTTCAATCGAATATTTGGAAGTGTGCACGAAACGGGAGAGTTTTGTTTATCTGACATTTTAGAGGATGAAATTGTCTATTAGAATATTTTAATCTTTTTGAAATGCACGCATAAATGGATTTTTGGCGATTTTCCAACTTTTTCGTTACCTTGGACGCAAATTAAAAAATTTATGAGTGACGCGTTCAATTCAATATTTGGAAGTTCGTACGAAACGGGGGACAGTTTTATTTTACATGCTATTTTAAAGGATAAAATTTTCTATTAGAATATAGAAGTATTTTTGAAATGCGCACATAAATGGATTTTCGGCGATTTTTTAACTTTCTTGTTACCGTTAATGCATTACGATTTGATGATGAAGATCATTAACATATTTTATTGTTTAGTACACTTTTTAATCTCAATACAGTTAAAATGTAGGATCAATAATAAATAATTTTTCTTTTACTGAAACCTTTAAATACTTTTGATAAATACTTTTATTCTAATTATGTGCTTTTGATTTAATCGGTTTTTACAGTCGCTGAGTTCGAATCGTCACGAACATCACCTTCGTTCACCTGTCACTAACTAAACTTTGTTTTGAATAAGAAAAACTTAACTTTTATTTATTCATTTCTTGGTTATGGGATCTAGGTCAAACAAACAAATGAATAAATAATTGCTTCTTAACCTCACTTACCTGTTTGTTTTGAATTTCAAACACTTGATCTTGAATGAAACATTTGGATTTTTATTTTTTACTCAACCAAATTCAATTTGAAATTAGAGTTTGAGAAAAATGTCTTCAGCAAGCAGTCGAACACCAGAGATTCAGCAGTACAACTGTACGTTGAGTCCGACACTAATTGAAAAGGCAGAGAAGGAGTTAAATGAGAAAGCTCAGTGGAGAGATAGAGATATCCAGGCTCTCAGGGATATGGTGGTTGCTAATAAAGGTTTTACTTTTTTATTTTTCATTTTTTCAAAAAAAATTCTCAAACTGAACAAAGACACCCACCTATTTATCTGTCCAGCCTTAAAATGTCCACTAGATGGTGGCCATTTGATAAAATTTCTGAGAGCTCGAAAGTTTGACTATGAGAGAGCCTACAACCTCCTAATTAGTTACTACACAGCTCGAGCAAACAGCTCACAGTACCTGAAAGATTTAGTCCCCAGCATGTGCAAAGAACTACTAGATTGTGGAATTACTTGCATGTTCCCTAATAAGGATTCACAGGGAAGAAGGATTATGTATATTAGACCAGGTTATTTTTATTTTTTGGATCTTTCTACTAATCAATTATTCAACCAACCAAACGACCAATCAGTGAATTTTAATTTTTTTTTATAAATTTTTTCTATAAAGGCAAATGGAACCCAGCTAGCATGCCAATGATGGAGATTTTAAAAGTTAACATGCTATCTCTAGAGATGGTTATCAAGGTATCAATATTACTAATTAATTAATATGCAAATTTATTAATAATAGGGCAGATTAACATATGCAAATAAGCTAATTAATATACAAATCTGCTAATAATTTGCAAATACTTACAACAAATCTATTAATAATTTAGCCACTCATTGCATTAAATTCATAATATATGCATGGCTAAATTATACAATCATGAGTAAGAAAATTTATTGATTAATACAAAAATAACTGATTAACTGATGCATGCATGAATGAAGGAATGAATGAGTGAGTGAGTGAGTGAAGGAAGGAATGAATGAATGAATGAATGAATGAATAAATTATAATATAATTATAAATTATGACAGGAGGAAGATACTCAAGTCAATGGTGTCATATGCATAGCCAACATGTCAGACATGACAATGGATCATGTCAAAAATTTCGACAGAAATTATATCAAAATTATGAGCAGCATAATTCAAGTATAATTTTTTATAATAATTATTATTATGACTATAATTGTTATATTTTATATAATTTATTATCATTATAAAATGTACATGTGTTTCAAATGCTTTCTCCCCATTTCAGCAATTTCAACAAAGACTGAAATATTAATGTTTAAGAGAAATAAATATAGTTAATAAAATAATAAGTAATAAATAATGATAAGTAATAAATTATAATATTAATAATAAATTAATTACCTGTATCTATTTAAGATGCAAATAATATTTCAATTTGTTTCATGTCTAGGATGCCTTTCCAATGCGTTTCAAAGGCTTTCACTTCATCAACGAGCCAACAGTATTTGGCTACTTGTTCTCCCTTGTTAAGCCATTCTTGAAGGAGAAGATTGTTCAGAGAGTACGTTTGTGTGTGTGTGTGTGTGTGTGCGTGTGCGTGTGCGTGTTGTGTGTGATATTCATTCATTCATTCATTCATTCATTCATTCATTCATTCATTCATTCATTCATTCATTCTTTTTTCAATTTATTTAGTTATCCATTCGTTTATTCAATTAATGAATTTAAAAAATTGTTACAGATTAAGTTCGTAATGTTTTCAATTTTCTTTACTTCTTATACTAAAAATAATAATATACGAATAAATGAATGAATGAACGAAGGAGCGAACGAATGAATGAATGAAGAAATGAACGAACGGGTGAACGGATGAATACTAATGATAATTGTTCACTCCAGTTAAACTTCCACGGTTCATCCCTCGATAGCCTTCACAAGGTCTTCGATAAGAGGTATCTACCCAAAGAATTGGACGGCGACCTTCCACCTGGTGACGAGATTGCTCAAGTGATATTCTTTCATTCCTTCATTTATTTCTTCATTCATGCGATTATTCATCTATTTTTTTTACACTCAGTGATTTATTCATTCATTCGTTCATTCATTCATTCATTTATTCATTCAATCAATCAATCCGCTACAAACAGCTGTGGAAACACACGCTCCTGGCGAACGATTCGATATTCGAAGAAATGAAGCTCTACAAAATTGACCTTCCTAAAAATATCTTTGGTAACAAGCAGACGGCCTCTTGCGAAGTTAATTCATCGTGTGGTACTGGTACTTATAAAAAATTGGCGGATTGATTGGTTGAGGGTTGGCTCGTTAGTTGATTAGCTGGTTTGTTGGTTGATAAGTTGGTTGGTTAATCAATCAATCAATCAATTAATCAATCAATTAATCATTTATTTGTTCATTTTCTTATTCATTCATTCATTTTATCCATTAAGCAAACCAAACCTTACAATCAAAAAGTATATCAAAAATTGCTATCAATGAATCATATGTTCGGTTGGCTATCATTCATTCATTCAATTAATCAATCAATCAATCATTTATTCAATCATTCATTCATTTCTTCTCCATTCATCTGAATCAACCAAACATAACTTAGATCAAAACATAAATCAAAAATTACCATCAACCAATCATTTCGCATTAGACAAAAAACTCTTTTTAAATGGTCGTTCACTTTATCTGTCTTTCAGCATATATATATATATATATATATATATATATATATATATATATATATATATATATATATATATGTGTGTGTGTGTGTGTGTGTGTGTGTGTGTGTGTGTGTGTGTGTGTGTGTGTGTGTGTGTGTGTGTGTGTGTGTGTGTGATATGTGTATATATACGCTTTCATACATTATTTTTACATTATAAAACTTATAAAACTACTATATTATGTTCTTTTAACAAGTTTGCTTTAATTGTTCCTTTGTTAATTTATTCATCCATCCGTCCGTTCATTCATCCATTTTTTCATTTATTCATTCATTCGTCCGTCCATTCATTTATCAATTTTTTCATTCATTCATTCGTTCGTTCGTTCATCCATCCATTTAATCATTCATTCGTTTGTTTGGTTTTTTTTTTGTTCGTTCATCAACTATTCCAATAATTCGTATAAACAATTACAAATCGCATCATTATCAACATTCGCCATCATCGTCGTCATCATCATTATTATTCTTCTTCTTTTTCTTCTTATTATTATTTTCATCATCATCATCATTATTTATATGCAGCTTTCGTCCGGACGTGATCATCATCATAAGCATTCCATAACAGCATGTTTTGTTTAAAATAATAATAATAAGGTTAAAGGTCATCCACTTTTGTGCCCCAACTTCATAGGTGTCAACGACAAACACACACACACTCATAGCGTATATGAATACACGTTAAAACCACGCATTGCATGTGATAGCCGGGGATCTCTTTGTGTTCGAACCCGGTCATTGTAACAGCAGAACCAGGAGCCTCTAACCGCTACCATGCCGCCCGTGAAATTAATATTCGTCATAATATTAAGCTATAATTTTATTGGAAATTATTGTCTTTCAATTTTTTGTATTAATTCCACTTTTTTTTATTTCAATGTTTTGAAACCTAACTTGCAGTTTATTTATGCATGTCCTTGTGTGTGTCTGTGTCCGTGTGTGTGTGTGTGTGTGTGTGTTTTATAGTATTAACACCGTAGTAACACAATTACGATATTGACTTTGCAATAAGAAGTGAAGAAATAAATAAATTATACAGTGTATTAAGAACGTGACACCGTCCAAAAATACAAAAAGTGTTGGCACTGCACTGGATTTGCAGGCAACACTCCCTTCCGTGAAATGAGATTCAGTGCTGGAGTCGGCAGAATATCTGATCGTTGTTGGTGGTGCAATTTGTGAGTATTGTTAACTCTTTACCTATATAGGTAAATTATGAATGTATGCGTGGATATTTTATTATAATACGTCGCCATCTTGACTGTGCTTTGCATTTTTACGGCAATAATATCAATTCGTTTGCTACTAACACAGTTACATCTATTTAATTAAGTTGTGTGTGTGTGTGTGTGTGTGTGTGTGTGTGTGTGTTTGTGTGTGTGTGTGTGTGTGTGTTTGTATAACTTTTCATATTATGTTGTTTAATGCTGTTTACACATACAATAAAGTTATTAATCAAAAAGAGCTTTGTCCTTTCTTTGAACACAATAATGCTATGTAGTAGTTGAAAAATTTAATAGCTAATATTGTTAATTTTATAGTTTTATATGAAATAAAAGTAATTAAGAAAAAATGACTTTCTAATAAAAATATAAGATGATTGATCATTTTATTCATTTATTTGTTAATTTTTTTTGTCGAAAGAAAATGTCGAAACACCGGATGCCAGGCCAGCAAGGGCGTCTGCCGCTGATGCTGGCCTACTGACGTCAACCATTCGCGAGAAACATGATTGAAAAATTTAATGATGATACGAAATGAAACAAGCTACAAACTTAATTAGTGAATTAATTAGTTAATTAATTAATTAACTTTAATTTTAATATGATAAAAAGTAATGAAATAACGGAAAATTAGAAAGGTGAACATAATGTCTTTGTTGTAATAACACGGGAAACGTTCTTTTCATTATTCTATACCACATTTTAATCGATTTTACTTTTAGCAACACTAGCAGCCTTTTCCTTTTTGATGTAATCTTCATAAAAATGGCGTAAATAAAGGCGGGAAAATTCAACGCCGTCGCCATTTGCAATGCTCCCATCCATTTCCGCTCCTTTTGCAACCAAAGACGCTGAAACATGGCAGAGCGATAATAATGTGAATGATATAACGTTGAGGCATAGAGATGAAATATTGACGTCATTTAAATAGATCGGATGCGCTTTTGATGTCATATCTATGGCCATTCCTAGGCCCTTCCACGTTGCGATGACGCCAGCTGTAGCACCCCAGATAAAAAAGTTTTCCAGAAATGTTTTTGTTATCATTCTGCGGAGTTGGGCGGATTAGTAATAATAATTAGGATAATATGATTGTTATTATTATTCTCATTCTTGTTATTATTATTATTATTAGTAGTAGTAGTATTATCATCACCATTGAAAATGTGTTAGCTGGTTGCATGAGCCAAACAAGCGAATCAAAAGCAAAAAAAAAGCAGATAAAAAAATATCAACAACAATAACACTTACTGACAACAATAAAACAGCAAAACAGCAATAATCATAACAAACAATAATAACAATAACAACGAACAGTAAGAATAAAAACGCTTGCACTCTGCAACAGATTTGCTGTTAGTGCGTGGCGCACCCGCTCGCTTTGATTAGTGGTTTGTTGTTATGGGAGTATAATTATTATCATCATCATTTCAAACATCATCATCGTCGTCGTCATAATCAACAGCAACAACAACAAAATAAACACGAACAACGATACAAAACAACAACAACAGCAGTGTAAACAAAACAACAAAAACAACATAGTAGACCTTTTTTCATTATCATAGTACTTGGACCAGTTCCTTATTTCATACTGGTAGTAACTGAAGACCGCAACGACTGTATATCCGAGCAGACAGGATACTGCAGAGGATAGCTCCGGAAAATCCGGAAAGATCACATGATCGAGAAAATATCCAAAGGTTATCCAGTGTAGAGGGGCCAGTGACCACACGCACATCACTGTTATTATGACGTCACATAGGTAGCTGTATCGTCTGCTTGTCTTAATAGGGATAGTTAGTTGAGGTGCTAGTTTATCATTAGCATTGTTGGAAAATATTTATTGAATGTGTGTGTCTGAAATATTTTATGTATGGATGTTTAATTTGCTCTGTCATAAAAATAATTTCTTCAATGTGTATATTACATTTTGAACAAACATTAAATAGGCAACTAAACAACCAAACCATACAACCACACAAACACCAAACAGTCAGCCATACAAACAACTAACCAACCTACCAACCAAACAACCAATCAACCCATCAACCTACCAACCAACCAACCGGAAACTGATATAGCGTTGGAGCACTAAACCAATTCTCAGTTTCCGAATCTAAGCTGACACAAAACGGCAGAGCTGTTATATTTCGTCCAGCTCTTAAACTCCAGAGCAAAACTATCGAAGTAACAGCTGTTTGAACACACGCGCCGAAATTTTCCGGACCGAATATGGAGTCGTAAACTTCTTGTATAGCTCTATAGTGGCATATATTAGCTGTAGCTAGGACGTAGTTGTAACCTCGCGAAAAAAAAGCGAATTTTATACCGGTTAATTCTCTTGCGAATTCGCTAATTTTATCCTGCCAGTATGTTATCGTAAATTCGATTGAAACACCGAATAGCAGGACGAATATCGTTGCGAGTTGTCGTGAATCGATTAGGTCGAATAGTAGAATGTCAATTAGGCCGTATGTACCGCACCAAAATGCCACCACTAGAGGTGTGAAAAGGAACCAATTAATTAAGGCGTCGAAAAGTGAATATTTAACATCTATTTCCATTTCTAATTTATTTAATTTTTTAGGTTTATTACTTATTTACCTTATCTTTTATTTATTTCATAATTTCTTCATATTTTTTTACCTTCCTATTTTTCCTTCTACGTTTGCCGAGCTTATATAGGCGGAGCTCAAACGAGGAGATGATGATAATGATGTTGTTGAAAGTGATAATGATGATTTTGATGGTGATGATGATGATGATGATGTTATAAATGGTGATGACGATGATGATGATGATGGTGAAGATGTTGATGATGACGACGATGATGGTGAAGAAGATGATGATGACGATGATGATGGTGATTATGATGATGATGGTGAAAATGGTGATGATAAGGACGATGAAGACAATCGGAGTTTGCAGCATAGCAAATGTTTAATGCGCATCAATCACCTGGTATACTAGATCGCAAAGAACAACAATCTTACACGCAACAACACAATAAAATAACAAAACAACAACTATAATAGCATCATCATCAACAAAAACGATAATAATAACAACATTAATAATAATAATAACAATAGTAAACAAGTAGACAGCAAAAACACTGGAAGAAATCGTTGTTAACATGACTCAATACATCCGCGCACCCCAACAACAACAACAAAAACAACAAGAGGAAGAAGAAGAAGAAGAAGAGGAAGAAGAATGTTAGAATAAGAATAATAATCAGAATTAAAAGAATAATAAAATCTCATTTATAAAGGATCAATAATAACCTTTATTTGACTTTGATGCTTTTGGCATCATATACATTACTACATAAAAATCTGCCTATACATCTTTTTTGCTTGTTATTATTATTATTATTGTTGTTGTTGGAGTTATTGTTGTAATCATTCCTTTTTATAGGTTGGCTGGTAAGTAGTTAAGTGTGCTGATGAACAATATTCCTGCTACCGTATGTATATAAAATTATGTTATAGAAAGCTAATAGAAAGAAATATATATAGAAAGAGAGAGAGAAAGAGAGAGCGAAAGAGAGCGAGAGAGAGAGAATAATGATAAATATAATAAGCATCACTTCCTTATTTATTTACATTTATCGATTGATTTGGTTAGATTTATTGTTTTTTCTTAATTTAAAAATGTACCTACTTTTGGGTTTTCCGTCTCAACGTGACGCTAGACTGGCTACCTGACAAAGACCTTTCGTATTGTATAATGGCTTAGCTTCCGAATCTTTTCCTAATATTTAAGTTTTCTTTTTAACCTTTTTTTTTACAACTCCACGTTATTAGTGAATATTTAGATTTTAAGTTTTTTTTAACAAGCAGGCTACTCAGCTGTGTATTTGCTCTCTGCGTACGTTGCACTGCAAGTACTTAGTTACTGAAATGAGCGCTTTGCATCGTTTGGCTTTGTTCATCAGTTTGTCAGTAAGTCATTAACTGGTCTGTGCTTTGGAAGACGATGAAGGCTATGATGTCATGATTGAGGCTGGCTTTTCTCAGGACTGTTGGCGTGTGATTAGTTTGTGGTGAGCTGGCAGGCAAATGAATTTCAAGACGAAGCGTGGTGGGACTGCTGGTTAGATGTTTTAAGTTGGTTTTACACTTGATCGTGAAGCGACAAGTACAGGTATTAATCCATTGCTTTGTCAATCATCCATTGGATTCGATTTGCTATTTCTTTGGTGAGTGGGTCTGTGTTTGTCGCGTCAGTTATAGGTTCATAGCTGCATCATGCTGTCGAAAGGTTAAATTCTCTGCCATGTTGCTGGTTGAGCTTGTCCGTGTGATTTTTAGTATGAGAAAGACACAGTGGATCGTGCAGGTTTTGAAGTCGACACATGATCCACAATCCACACTTTCATTCCTTGAAAACAGCCGCTTTGTCGTGGAAGGGAAGATTTAGACTAAATGCTGTGTCCAACTTTATTTTCATTATAATGGAAGAAGTAAATTTTGTTATCGATAGTGCTACATTACGGTTTGAGTTATATATTTTCAAGCTTTATAATAATAATGATAATATTTTGAAGTGGTTCAGTAGACTAGCATCTGTGTAAGAACCACTATGTTATTAATTTAGTTGTGATTAAGTAAAATTACTACAATTAATTGTTTGTAACTACATAAAAAAACCCATTTACGACTAAAATAACCAGCTATCAATCTTAAGTAGCACCATGCGTATACATAAAATACATGAATATATATATATATATATATATATATATCAGAGGGTATATATATATATATATATAATTGGGTATGAGGTTCTCAGATAAACATGTTCGGTTGAAGATTACACCCCATTTTGCAGTTAGAAGTTTTTTAAATAAAATTTCAACAATACGAAGCTGTTTTGTTTCAACTTTATTAAACTGTGAAGTTAAGTTTGGCTGACGGCCGTTTCGGCTAATGCCATCGTCGGAGCCTAGATTGTAAAACCAAATGAAATTATTAACTCCTCATATATATATATATATATATATATATATATATATATATATATATATATATATATATATATATATATATTTAATTGATAATAACCTAGTTCCACTTTTAGTTTGTAAATAAAATAACATTACGTTCGCGTGCTTCGGCCTACGCTGTTTTCGGTTAAATTTTAATCAATTTATTTACCCAAATTCTCCTATTCATGTGTTCTGTTAGTTACGATGGTGAGGAAGAAGTTTGCAGTCAGAATGCGGCTAAATTAATAGAAAAATCAACGAGGTGTGTATCATTTCAGCTTCAGTTCAGTTTCATTTCATCAATCAAATCAAGTTTTGTTTTTTAAGTCATCAGAATCTGAAGTTCAGATCAGATCATTTTCATTTTATTTTAATATTTTTATATCAGTTTTATCAGGTTTTTTGGTTGAAATTGAAGCATTGAACTTTTAAATTGAAATTGATTGAGCATTGAAATAATTATTAAATAAGTAAATAAGTGTATTAAAAATATGATTATCATTTATTTATTTCATTTTTTATTATTATTATTTTTCCAGACCAAAACTTTGTAAATGTGGCTCAGAAGATATTATTCTAACCCAAAATCTCTATGGTTCATTTTGCAAGTTAGAAAAATATTCATCATTATGATATATAATTTATCACTACTGCTACTAATATTATTATTATTATTATCATTGTAATATTGTTTTTTTTCTCATTTTCACACACAGGGGGTGCTTTTTAATAAAAGTTTCCCACAAGTTCAGATCAGAATTTGGAAAATCTCGCTTAATTAGGGATAATGAAAATGTGGCCGTGTCATTTTCTGGTGGGAGGAAGTCGTCTGTTTTAGTTCATTTGGTGCAAGAGGTCTCTTTGTTATTATATTTTTGTTATTAATATTATTATTGATATTTCAAATTTTCTGTTTTGCTTGTTTGTGTATTAATTATTTCTGCCGATAGGGGCGTAGCAAAAGAACGCAGAAAAAATTGAGATTTGAATCTACCTTAATCAGCATTATCGGTTAGAACTGTTACTTATTATTGATGTTAGTGACAATATTAATGACAACTATTGTACTATTAGTAGTAATAGTTGTAGTAGTAAAAGTAGTAGTAATAGTAGTAACATTAAAGACAGATAAGTAGCATAGCAGAGAAGTAATAATTACATTATTAACAGTGATTATATCGGTATTAGCATTAATTTTTTTTATTCAAATTTTCATTTTAAAGGAATCGGGTAATTAAAATGAGGATTAACATTAGTGATAATAGTAGCAGACAGGTTGCTTCTGCAATGTTATTATTTTTCATCATCCTTCTTATTATTCATATCTCTCAGAGCCGAGCCATACAGAAGAAAGTGTCGGACAACTCTTCAGACAGTTGAAAGCATTGAACATGCCGTATTATGTTTATGCGCTAAATCAGGTCATTGTCATTTTGTATTTCCTGTTTTATTATTATTATTATTAGTAGTAGTAGTAGTAGTAGTAGTTGTTGTTGTAGTAATAAGTAGTAGTAGTAGTAGTAGTAGTAGTAGTAGTAGTAGTAGTAGTAGTAGTGGTAGTGGTAGTGGTAATAGTAGTAGTAGTAGTGGTGTATGTGTTAATAGCAAATAATAGTATAAGCAAATAATAAAAAAAATAAAAATATTTAGAATGTTAAAAATTATAACAACCATAATATTATTAACATGGATAAAAATTGACTCGTATGTTGTCGCAGGTATATCTGAATGAAGCAGATGCTGAATTGGAGCCCCTTCTAACAAATGTAAATAATAAAAATAATTATAAAGATAATAATAATTATAATAATAATTATGGTAATAATATTAATAATAATGATAATAATAATGGAAACGATGGTAACACAAATAATTGCGATGATAAAAGTGATGGTGCTGATGAGGCTGTTGAAAAATTAATGATTAAATGCAGACTTGCTGACAACAACAATGTTAACAACGACAACAACAACAACAAAAATAACAACAATAATAAGAATAATAATAAAAATTTTAAAGATAGAAGTTCGCAGTTGTCAATGAATTTATTGCTAAGGTGTTACTATGTAAATAAATAAATACAAATTATGGCGTTTTATTTAGTTATTTGTTTATTAATGTTGTCGTTATTGTTTATAATTAATTGTAATATTGATGAAAATAAACTATTTTAGGCGTGAGTTGCTAGCAAAGATTTGTAAAAAATTGGACATAGATAAAATATTAGTGGGTGATAACATGGAGATGTTAGCCTGTGGTCTGATTTCTAATATATCTTTGGGTAGGGGAAGTCAATTGTCGTACGATATTGTTAGTGGATTGATTGATAGATTGATTGGTTAGTTGATTGATTGATTGATAGATTGATTGGCTAGTTGATTGATTGGTTGATCGATTGATTGATTGATCGATTGATTGATTGATAGAGTTGGCGTAGTTAATTTGTTGATGGATTTCCTTGGTTGGCTAGTTGGTGAGCTATGATTCTATGGCTAGCGTTAGATAGTTGATTTTTGATCGACACTATAGTTGTTATTGAATGAGTGAATGACTGAAAGAATGAGTAAATGAATGAATGAATTAATAAAAAAATGAAATGAGCAAATGAACGAACGAACGAATGAGTTAGTGGTTCAATTTTTGTAAAATTTCGTAAAACCACTTTCAACCTGTTAAACTCCCTAACCCCAACCAGGATTTCGTCGACGGTAGACGTGATGGGGTTTCATTCGTTAAACCACTAAGGTCGTAAGAAAAAAAAGTTTATTTCTTTTATTTTTACTCATATTAATAAAAAAATACTAATAATAAAGTATTATTATCAATGATTATACATTATCAGATGATATATATTAGTTAATGATAACGTTGGGGATGATATTCATTTTTTACTCATTTAGAAATTTCAAAATTACATTAATTAATATTATTAATATCATTCATTTCTTAATCTATTTATTTAAATAATAAATCTATTTAAATAATAAATCTATTTAAATAATAAATCTATTTAAATAATAAATCTATTTAAATAATAAATCTATTTAAATAATAAATCTATTTAAATAATAAATCTATTTAAATAATAAATCTATTTAAATAATAAATAAATGAAATCAATAGGACGTTTCTGAATGACGAAATAGAAACGGTCATATCAATTGAAAAGCTCAACTATTTGGTACCACCTTCCTCATCGCTTACACCCGTGGCTAGTTTTTCATTTAAAAATTATTAATTGTAAATTTAGTAAATTTATTGAAGAGAGAGAGAGAGAGAGAAAGAGACTGACCAAAATGGTGGTAATGAAAAATTTGTAGAAAGTCAGAAATAGATATAGATAGAAAGAGATTGTTTGGTTGATTGACCGGCTGATTGATTGATTGATATAATAGCTCTCCCCACCAACCACGCAACAAACATATTCATCTACTGGTAATCTTTCACATTCCCACCTCCTATTTTTCAGAAGTTAGGATACGGCAACAACGACAGTATTCAAAGTTTAACCGAGGATTTTATCATGAGACTCCAGTCAGAAAATGAGAACACGCTATCTATTATATTTAGGTTGTTTCTGGTTTTCTTATTTAGTTAGTGTACGTTTGTGTATGTTTATTCATCTGTGTGTACGTGCGTTTGCCTGTGTTATTGCCTAATAATCATCTCATATTTTCAATAATATTAAATAATAACTCTAGGTAATTAATTATTTTATTATTTACTTAATTAAATTAAATTCATTTTTTCAGAACTGGGGAAAAACTGGCTAGTGCCAAATCTACATCTACTACCACTACGAATAATAATAATAATAATAGCAATAATAATAATAATCCCATCAGAGCCAGGTGCTGCTTATGCAAGGTTCAGTCAACGATAGTATTATTTTCATTTTAAAAAATAACTGGTCACGAATATAAGTGCTGACGAAATATGTACTTGTATGACTTTTGATAAGTTGTCTTAGGCATTTTAATTTTTAAATCTCTCTCTTTCTTATCTCTCTCTCTCTCTCTCTCTTTCTCTCTCTCTCTTTCTCTCTCTCTCTTTAGCTCTTTCGATAATAACGACAAGACAGTACTCCCTCAAGACATTCCCTTCAGTTGTAATTTGTAATGTAATTATCTCAATACTTTTTTTAAAGGATTTTCTAGAGGTACCTCACAATGAGAAACTACTACGGAAGAAAAATAATAAAAATAGTAACATTAATAATAATAATGATAGCCATGGTGATCGTGATGATAGCAACAGAGTTGTCATCGAAAAATCCGACTTGCTGAGTGTGGCATGCTATGGCTGTAGGATCATTATGAGGGATCTGGTTGGCTCAATTATGATGCTGTCTTATAATTATTATTGTCGTTATTGTTATTGTTGTCGGATGTTGATGGTTATAACAACGAATATAATTACAGATTGATTGAATGATTTGATGAAATCGATTGATGGTCGGTTGAGTGAATGAATGAGTGGATTAGTGGAAGATTGAGTGCAAGTTATTATGAAATAATTGATTGTTTGATCAACAGATTAATTGAACATATAAATTAATTCATTAATTAATTGATAGAACGATATACAGACACTACCTCCAAGCGTCCTAAACTGTGCCAGGGCAGCGCTGAATAGGTACAAAACATGTCAGCTCTTACTCTTGTAACACTTACTAAATATAAACAAACATGTACATTCATATGGTATATATCAAGGATGGGCAAACTCGCGAGAGGCCTTATTAGCCAAAAAATTCTGCCAGACATTATGACCAAACAAAAGAGCCACAAATCTTTAAAAATTGTCCTGCGGGTCGAAAAATTGTCTATTTAAAGATATAACTCTAACCCTTAAAGTTAAAATAGTCTAATGCGGCCCTCACAGCAAAAAGTTTGCCTACCCCCGGTGTATATGCGTATGTATTACTGTTTTATTTCTGAAATAATTTGAAGATTTAAATAATGTAATCTACCTAGACATGATTTCTTACTCGAAAATTACTAGCACGTCACTAGTTAAACAATTTAAACTAATTTTATTCACTACACAAGTTGCCAAATGAAGGGGAGCATAGCGGAATTTCTACTAGAAGAAAATGATGACGACAATAACGATGTTGAAGATACAATGGCGCGAAAATAGATGATAAACGACACCTCTCTAGAAAAGTTATATAGGAATTCATCTTTCCTATAATTTATCATCCTAGTTATATTATCATTTTCATAGTCGCTTATAAATATACATATGTATATATATATATATATATATATATATATATATATATATATATATATATATATTGGGTTTAGACTATCATTAATACAATTATTTATAAAGATTCAACTACAAGATGAATAATGCCGAAAACGCAGTGATTTTTATAAATAATTGTATATATATATATACCACGCGTGTTATACCATATATTCATATTCATGCGTATAGGTAATGAAATGTACATATATATATGTATATATAAATGTATATATGTATATATATATATGTATATATATATATATGTATATATATATATATATATATATATATATATATATATATATATATATATATATATATATATATTAATAACACAATATTGCAACAAATCCATACATTAGGTAAATTCGTTTGATTTAAATCCTAAATCAGCTTGTTTTCTCTATTTTGTTTTTAAACTTGAAAATTTATGGCCAAACCGAACAGAAATACAGCCAAACCGCCTATTTATTACAATTAAAAAATGAACATGAAACAAAAGGAAAAATAACTTTAGTTAGTTGATTAATTACTTAACAAAATATATTTCCGTAGTATTTATATATCACTACTACAATACACTACATACGTGAAAAATTTGACTCGCAATTTTTAAAATTTAAACGATTTTTTTTTTTACAACAAACAATCTTTCATTCGCCATAATTTACCGTAACTTATAATTTTTAATCATAACTAACTACTCAGTCAACGACACTACTGCTATAAATAGCAATTGAAATTACTATCAGAATAATAGCCCGTAATTTCAATAACAATTACTTAAAAATATACTCAAATTAATGTAACTTTTAACTGAAATATGATTTTTACTCATGGTTACTGAATTATGTGATGACTATTCTTTCTTTTACTCCTTTCACTTTATCTCTCTCATCTCTTTTTGTTCTCATTTTCTTACCTATAGTTCTTTGAGAACTTTGAAGCCGGGTCCGTATGGGGGCTCTTTGAGGGTAGTCAGACCGCCGGATGGTTCTGCCGAAAATCTTCCTGACCTGATTAGGGAAAGAAAATTATTTATTGTCAACCAATTAAAAATTTACTAAATACACAAATTTACCTTTTATATCAATGTTAAATAATGATTGAATAACATTAGCATCATTGATTTTTTCATATACACTAAAGATCAATGAAAATAAGAATTTTTAAAAGAGAGAAAGGAACGTGTAAAACCGGATTGTGTCAGATTTTAATTATTAATTAGTAGGATAAAAATGCGATCTGGGTTTAGTGATTTTTTAATTACTAAAAGAAAATTATTTCTAAAAAGAATTTAGCGCTTCAAAATTTGTTCTACATAGAACGTCACTAAAACGGTTTTAGCATTTCTCTTCTCTATTATTTCTATTTCTTTTGAGAGGAAGATTATCGCCGAAATCAATATCTAGCTATAAGGAGCCCCATCGCCTCGAATCTTAAATTGCACGGTTATTTTATTAAATTATCTTAAAATATTTGCTGTTAATGTTAAGCAAATAACTCATTTAAAAAGGAATGTTTTTTTTCATCGTATCAATTTGTTTTAACTATAACAAAGTGTCGTGGTTCAAAGTGTCAGGTTTTTTAAAAATCATGCAACTGGCGTGTCTGTGTTGCACGATAAATTGCCAACATTTTCAATTGTCTACAACAGATAGATACTGTGCCACGTCACTCTATATCTGATTTTAATGTCGTTGCGCAACGCAAATATCAACGATTACTTATTAAATTTCTACCAGCTGCATTTTTTAATTTGATATCGACATTCGTATGTAAAGAGAGCGAAATTTTAATATATAAAGCGCTTATAAACCTAAATTCTAAGCATATTAAAATGATTTTTTTTCCGTTACTGCAAAATGCACAGCACAATCATCAATTTTACGGCTCAGCTTGGCTCGGCTTAGAATTTTATCGACTCAGCTTAAGAGCCAAGCTGAGCCATTAAGGTTACTGCCTAGGTCCGGGTTTTGGTTTCTTCCCAGCTTTTATATCGTCGAGAATTTCGTTTACATCTTTGGCTGTCAGGTCTTCCTGTAAGAGAGAGTGATGAGAAGGAATTAATGGATGAGAAAATGAATGAATATCAGAAAATAATATAAATGAATTCATGGTACACTGTTATAGTTAGTCAACAAATAGTTATTAAATAATCTAAAATCAGATATAAGATAAATTAATATTGTCACACCTGATAAACAACAACAACAATAATAGAAAAAATAGTAAACTGACATAGTAATCATCATTTATCATAAGCATGGGACCGTTGACACATGCACCGAGGCATTCGCATTCACCCAATGTAAACGTTTTGTCGGCAGTCGTCTGGCCTACATCTATCCCTAATTTTAGTGAGAATTATAAATTTTAAGCAAAAGTGCTAAATAAGAAAACAAAATACGTATAAATGTAACGAAAAATGCAAAGAACAACACATAAATTTAGTAAATTTATAAACAATGGACACTGTTTATTCATTAAAAAACAAGGACAGTACACAACCAAAGAAAAGACACAAAACGAAATCACCAAACACACAAAATGAAAAACATAAACACTGTTTATGCAAGGATTATACTGAACCGAGTTTTTGTTTAATGGCGTCCAAGATGGCGCCACTTCCACAGCCAGCTACCATACACGGTGTCGTGGTACATACTTGAACGTGGTATTTCCCCACTGGCTCCCTGAACAAGAAATTGTTGCAATTATTATGCAAGCAATGTTAAGTTAGTAGGTTTATTTCATTGATTGCTTCATTCATTCATTCATTTATTTACTGATACATCTATTTAATCTTTCTTCTAAACCTATAAAGTTAATTTAGGATCATTATAAACAAAGTTTAAGGTGATAAATAAATTAGAAAAACTTAATCCCCCACAGAAGCAAATGCCACAACTACTACTACTACTACTGCTGCTGCTACTACTACAACTACAAATAATTATAGTAAACCTTTTGAACATGGTATAGAATGTAGCGACTTCATATATCCTCATTCTCGAGACTTTTAAATAGTCTGCCACGTAGTTCATCGCCGATATGGGCAGCCAACCTAGCCATTAAAATTAATAATACCATTTAAAATTCAATCATTTATTATATAATTTCCATGTTATAATCATTAATATTATTATAATTAGGATTCAGGTAATTATAAGTGATTTTAAAACTTTTTAGTAATGTAAAGTTTAAACGAAATAAGCTTAGTTAGAATTAGATCTCTTTTTTAGAGACTGCAAAACTACATTATCGGTAGCATCTAACGTTTCTTCGGCATAATATAATCTGTAACTACCAATTGCATATAACTTGGTGGTCATAATTTAAAATAATTAAAACAATGAAATAATATTTATAAATAATTATTAGTAACCATGCTGTCTCTGGCATATATCTAACATTGGTATGATGGCTGATGGTTCAAAGCCCTTTGGGTAGTTTGCAAGAATTGACTCAACTCTCTATGGATAAATAATTTAATTGATTAAATAATTAATAAATAATTAGCAAAAAATAAGATTTAATTAATTCTACACAATAAAAAGTTATTAGAACTTGTAAAAGTAGTTATAAGCATTGAAAAAATGCTACTTTTAAATTTTCAGGAGTCAATTGGAAAGGTGTTTTTGAACTGTTTTCAGGTGTGTCTCTATGCTGTCAATGTCGCAGAAGTTTTTATTTTATAAATATTATATGGTAAAATCAGTATTTTATAAATATTACATGGCCAACATTTTATAAATAAACAAACATTATACACTAAAATCAGTATACAACAATATTATAGAATAGAGAGATTGATTTGTCACTAATTGCTAGATTATGAACTATTAATTTATTTATTGATTCTTTTATTACTAATAAAAATAACTAATCCTAACTAATGTAATCTCTAGTTCTCTTCTAATGTCTAATGCTAATCTAATGATGTTTTTGCTTCTTAGATTAGTAATTAGTTTAGAGATTTAATTTTTAAGAGAAGTACTTTTGATTATTTTTATCATTTTTATCTAATAAAATGACCCAAACGTACCACAAAGAGAACATCATGGCTCTGTTTGGCAGTCCCGAGATGAAATCGCTGGACACTTTGTTTCTGCAAAAAAGCAAAATCAAAATTGGTTAGTTGGTTTTGTAGTGAATCGTTAAATCAGTAAAGCTTTATAAAAGTAAAGTTAGTAGGTTAATAAATGTGATTCAAAAATGCTTTTAAATTGTTACCGCCGCTAATTGAATGCCTCTAGAAACAGCAAGAAACATATTGATGAAAATTTGCGATTTTAACCAAGGTTGATAATGCCGGAAGTTATTATTTTAAATAACGTTTAAGCGTTAATGTAAGTTGAAATCAGTCTATCTGGTGATGTAACGTAATGAAAAATGTAACTATAAAATTTAAAAAATTTTGTCGTAAAATTCCAGTAATTTTAATGAAAAATTTAATTTTTGAACAAATGAATTTTATTTTGCATTGAAATATATATATATATATATATTGCATTGCATTTCAGTGTTGTGTATTATATGTTTGTAACTACTGTACAAATAAAAATAGTGCTATTTATAATTTAAAATAAGGTAAATTTGCTATTTTTCACGTTTTTTAAACAACATTTATGACAAATTTTCATACATTTTAGAAATTTATCAAAATTCTTTATGGAATTGGTCGAAAGAAAAGCTCTTTTTTGGACCAAAAAACAACAAAAACGAACGAACACACATATCCAATAAGTCACATTGAGAAGTCATCAGCTATTTAGCACCAAAAACAACCAATTACTGCGTTTTAAAATAATAAAATACACACACCAAACACACAAACACAAGCACACATATATAGCCATAAATATATATTTATGAGGATTTTTATACAAAATATCTACCAAAAATATTTATAGCGAAGGTGAACTAGAACACCAGAAAAGCAGGAGAAAAAAATAATGATGAATTTTAAGGCAACATCTTTTTGTCGATTGTTTATTTTATATGTAAGATGTATGTTAGATGTATTTTACTCAGTAAAATATTTGCGTGTTAGTGAGTGATCGAATTTTATAAAAATTCCATGACAGACGAAAAACAAAATAATTGATTACAATTTTATCACTATCTTCATCATCGTAATCGTCGTTATCAACGTCGTCGTCATCATCATCATCCTTATTATTATTATTCTTATTATTGCATCACTTTTGATACACGTATTAACAATACCGGTTTTCTTTATTACTAATTGCTGGCTGTGTTTATGATGATGAAATTTCTAACGTAATTTATGCAGTGTTGCTACATTGTGTTGTGTTTGTGTGTGCGTGTGTATGTGTGCGTGTGTATGCGTGGGTGCCTGTGTGTGCGTGTGTATGTATGTCGTAATAATATCAAACAACAAAGAAATACGTGTAACTATTGCGTAAACTATTGTGGGTGTGTTTATGTATATATGTGTGTGTGTGTATGTATGTGTGTGTATATATGTGTATGTTTTAGTAAGTTTGTGCATGTATGTGTTTTGTGTTTGTATGCATGTGTGTGTATGTTTGTGTACGTGTCTGTGTGTTTATGTAAGCAAAACAAAAAAACTACCCTTGAACTTACCAGAACACTGTTTATTCTATCTCATGAATAATTAATCACTCTAAATATAATCAACCAACCACAGCTTAGTACAAAAAAATATAATATTAATCAGCTTTTTTGTAATTTAAATCATCCAATCAAATATTAGCAAGTATTCTCATGAATATTAATTAGCCGCCATGATAAACACAGCTGTTTAAGCCTTGTACAAAACAGATTTGGAGTATAAATAGGTGAAACCTGCCGATAGTTCGTCAGACTTTAACAATAGGATTAGTGAAATTAGGAGGTTGGGGTGCGGTCGAGGATTTGGCGAACGTTGCTGGCGTTTGTGAAGTAAATATTTCGGCCATTTTCAATTTAAAATCTAGAATGATTAATTTGAATTGAACGAGTTAGAAATAAGAGAAAATTGCTTTTGTTTTAGTCAAATATCCGAATTTCTTTGTCTTTTCAGCTTACTGGCCTTATCATCTTAAATTCTTAATTATTAGAAAGTTAATAAAAGTTGACAATTTTTTTTAAATTCTTATTTGGTAAAAGTCAACTTTCTCAAATTATAAGAATTCGTTTCTGCATAATATAATAACAAAATAATAAAAAAATTACAATTATCATGATAATATTATAATTGAATCAAATTTATTATTTGTGAAAAAATTCTGTACTGTACATTAGTATACTTTTATAGTCTTGTGATATTTTGAACTGCTTATAAAGTGAAATAAAAGGTATTTTATTCTTTGATTTAATTAAAATTTATTATTGTTTTGAGTTGTATAATTTTCATTTGGAATAGTAAAAAGAATTAGATTTATAATGATATGGATATGTGCTATCAACAGGAATAAATTTGCTGGGCTGTCAGTGTGTACATTTTTCTTTGTTTCATTCATTTATCTATTCTATACATTTGTTCATTCTCTATTTCATCCATCCATCCATTCATTCATTCATTCATTCATTCATTCATTCATTCATTCATTCATTCATTCACTCATTCACTCACTCATCAACTCATTTATTCAGATTACATTACAACATTATTACTGCTATCACTTGAATATAATGTCTGTAGACATCATGAAGATGATGAAGACAAATTTCAACAACAACATCAACTTCAACACTTGCTTCACCAACAAAAACATTATCAACAACAACAACAACATTAGAAGGAAAAGACTTCCAAGATATGGCATTAAGAAGTTTTCAGGTATAAATATATATTTAACGTCAACAGTTATTATTATTTATTGATATTATTTATTAATATTATAATTATTTATAGTTATTATTATATTATAATTATTATATTATTATAATAATTATTGATACCAGATATATACCAGGCCACTGAGGAATACCTAGGGGAAGGCGCCTGTGGTACTGTGCGTACGTACTATTCTCTTGAAAAACAACAAGAATTTGCTGTTAAGGTACTGATTGACTGATCGAATGAATGAATGGATGAATGAATGGATGGATGAGTGAGTGAGTGAATGAATGAATGAATAAATAAATGAAAGAATGTATAAATGGATGGATGGTAAAAGGAATCATTGATAGATTAATGAATGAAATACTATGAATAGTTGAATGATTGAACTGACAGTGAAAGAACTAACTGATAATTAAGAGAACGAATGAACGAACGGATGGAAGAATGAAAAAATGAACGAATGAATGGATGGATGGATGGATGGATGAAGAAATGAATGAATGAAAGAACTAATGTTTATCCATTTTTTCGTCCACAAAGATTATAAAATGTTCCCACAACGTAACTCGAAACAAAGTCTTGAAGGAGATAGAAATACTTCATCACTGCAAGGGCCAGGAGAACATCGTCACACTGCAAGAATATTTTGAAGAAGATAATAAGTTTGTACATCTCTTATGCGTGTTTATGTGTATGTATGTCTGTGTTTGTTTGTTTGTTTTTACGTGTGTGTGTGTGTGTATGTATGTGTTTGTTTGTTTGTACCTGTGTATATGTGTTCGTACGTGTGTGTAGGAGTGTGTGTGTGGGGTGTGTGTGCATCATATCCATCCATCCATCATATGCTGAGACTATTATATTCGTTTTGGACCGTTTATAAAAACGACTTTTGATAACAACTTTGATTTTCAATTATTCAGCGATTTGTTCAGCCATTTGCTTGTCTATTCATTTACTCGTTCGTTCGCTCGTTCGTTCGTTCATTCATTCGTTCATTCATTCATTCGTTCATTCATTCATTCGTTCATTCACTCATTCATTTATTCATTCATTTGTTAAATTTTAAAGACTGGTTATTACAAATTAGAAAACACTTTTTTTGCAATTTCAAATTTGTAAATAACGCTTGTTAGTAATAAAACCACACTTTACTTCCTATCAAGAATATAATACTATATTCATTCTTTCTTTTGTTCATTCATTCATTCATTCATTTGTTTTTTCGGTTATTTGTTCGTTCGTTCATTTATTCGTTCGTTCGTTCATTCATTCATTTATCCATTCATTCATTCACTCATTCATTCACTCATTCATTCACGAGTTTATATTGTATGGCTTTGTCTCAAACTTGTACATTATAGTCATTTCTTCAAAAATAGGGCTTGATGACTTCCGGTAAAAATAGTTACTACTACTACTACTGCTACTACTACTACTACTACTAATAATAATAATAATAATTATTATTATTATCATTCTAATTATTATATATGTTTATGTTAATGTTTTATTTTTGGTAAACAATTTTATTGGCTTACACTTTGGAATTATGACAGGATAAAGATATATATATATATATCATAAATTTATGTATAAGTTTTACTGTGCATGGAAGTATTAATTTCGTCTATTAAAAATCTTTAATTTATCTTAGTACAGTGGTTGTTAAATAGTTGCTTTTGGTTTCAGGATAATTGCTTAATTTAATTTTGTTTAATTTAAATTGTAAAAGTAGTTATTTCGTTATTTTGTTGCAAATTTGAGTTAATTTTTTAATCACGTGGTGTTTGTTTGGTCGACTTAGGAGATACGTTTTTTGTTTTTCATAAAACAATGGATATACGTGAAAAATGTACTAAATGTACAAAGTCTGCGAAAGTTAGTTTATGTTTGCAATGTTGCCAATGTGAATCTATTTATCATTCAACTTGTACAGCAATACCGGATAATGTCGTTACTTTTATACGTACAAGCAGCAATGTTAAATGGTTTTGTGACATATGCATCAAGACTACACCAAATGTCAAGTTGTTGTCCAAAGCAAATGAATTGTCAAAAAAAATTGATAAATTGAATGACTTGAACATTGCAATAAAGTCAGATATGGAAATTATAAAAACTGCCATTAATTCAAGCGAGGCCATGTTAAATAAACTTGGTGGTTCGGAGTCAGATTTGAATGACAAGATGCAGTCATTAAAACATGATATAAAGTCAACTTTTGCTTCGGTTTTTAGTCAAGAAGTCAAAAAGAACGTTGACGTTCTTAATGCCGAAGTTAAAAATGTGCACAAAACTTTGATTGAAGCGTCCGATGTGAAAGATAGAGAAACAAATATAATGTTATTTCGACTGCCGGAAGGTGTCAACGATAAAGAGCGAGTTTTCAAAATTTTGAACCATTTAACGGATGACGCCATGTCTGATAAAAATGTTCTAAAAATTGTGAGATTGGGTAAAAAAACTGATGGCACGTCGAGACCTTTGCTTATCAAGTTGGACAATATCGCTGTTAAAAATCAAATTATAAAACGCACTTTTAAATTAAGTTCTCTGGTTGATCAATTTGGTCGAATTGGCATTAGTCATGACTTGACTAAAGAACAGAGAGGTGAATTGAAAATTTTGCTAGATGATGCTAAGATGCAGGAAGCTGCTAATAAAGATTTTTTATTCAAGGTTCGCGGTTCTCCGGAAAGATGGAAGATTGTAAGATTCCCGGTGGGAAAAAAGTAAATTTTGATGGATTGGGTTGTGGCCGGGCTGCTTTTAGGAGTGTGATGGGTGGTGGTAGTGGTGGTGAAGGTCTTGGTTTTGATATATCTGCTGGTTCTAATGGGGTTAAATTAAATCTGGGTCTATTAAATATAAGGTCGATTTCTACAAAGTTTAAAGTTGTTTATGATTTGATCTACGATGGATTGGATATTTTCGTTGTAACCGAAACTTGGCATGGGTCTTCAGATAATCCATCCATTGCACTATCAATGCCTCCTGGTTATCGTTTTGTGGATTGTGTGAGAAATTATGATCCTTTGCATGGTGGATTAATAATCTTTTTCCGTAACTGTTTGAGATGCAAAAAAATTGATTTACCTGCAGTTGTCACATTTGAGGTTTTAGCGGTCAAATTTACAACCAACAACCGGGAATTTATATTGCTCGCTATTTATAGACCGGGTTCTGCTCAATTATCTACATTATTTTTTAACGAGCTGATATTGGAGCTGGAAAATGTAACAGTATTAAGTTCTCGTATTATTTTGACAGGTGATTTCAACGTTCACATTGAAAGGACTAACGATCCACATGCCTTTAGGCTAATTGATGTTTTTGAAAATTTTCAGTTTCAAAATCATGTAAAAAAACCTACGCACATACATGGTGGTACACTGGATTTAATAGTCACTTCAGTCGATCTTTCTGTCCAAGACTGTATAGTATATCCAAGTGGAATCCACTCTGATCATGGTTTCATTAAAATTGCACTGTCAATGACTCGAAATTATACGTCAAGAATAAAAAAAGTAGTCAAATTATGGAATCGTTTGAATGAGGATGAATTTATTAAACATGTTGTCGACTCTCCAATATCAAAACCATGTTCAACAGAAAATATTGATGAAGAACTGCAGTTGTTTACCAGTAAAATAAATTGTGTGATCAATAGAGTTGTACCAATCCATATGGTAGTCACCAATCGTGTTAATTTGGCACCGTGGTTTGATGATGAGTGCAGGTTTTGTAAACGTGCTTGTAGAAGGAAAGAACGAATTTTTAAAAATAGTTTGCAACAAGTTCATCGTGAGGAATGGAGATGTGCTTTGAAAAATAAATCAAAACTTTTTTCAGAGAAACGTCACAAATATTGGACTAGGATTGTTGAGGAAAACAAGACAAAACCTAAAAATCTCTGGAAAGTTTTGAATAAAATTCTCTGCAGAGATCATAATGACAATCATTCTTCTAGTATGCATGAACTTACGCCAGATCGATTTATGTCCTTCTTCAACGACAAACTGAGTAAGGTGATAGACAGCATCGAAATCAAAGTTCGGTCTAATTCGTCTGATTGCAGATCAAATGTCAAAAATTTGTTCGCAACATTTTCAGATGTTTCTCAGGAAGATATAATTAACATAGTAAAAAATTCACCAACAAAGTCTTCTCAACAAGATACAATACCGACTCACATACTCAAAAAGTTTATTAATCTATTTTCGCCATTTTTGACATGCCTTGTCAATATGTGTTTAAATCAAAGTAAATTTCCCTCTGCTTGCAAACATGCTATAATAACTCCACTACTAAAAAAACACAATCTTGATGAGAATAATGTTGAAAACTATAGACCGATATCCAATCTGTCTTTCATATCTAAAATAATTGAACGTGTGGTTGTTAAACAGATACTCACTCACCTAGAGAATAATCATTTAATGCCGATTTATCAATAAGGTTTCAGGCAATACCATTCAACTGAAACGGCTCTATTAAAGGTTCTGTCTAATGTCTATGGGGCTATCGATCAACAGAAGACGTCCATGATGGTGTTTCTCGATATGTCATCCGCATTCGATTGTGTAAATCACAAAATACTGTTAGAGAGATTGTGTGTTACTTTTGGATTTTTTGGTGCTGTGTTAAGGTGGTTTGAATCGTATTTGGTTGGTAGAACTCAGCAAGTATCATTTGGTGGTAAAGTGTCCGAGGTCAAAATAGTTTTGTCTGGTGTGCCCCAAGGCTCGGTTCTGGGTCCTGTCATGTTTTTTCTGTATACATTTGAGGTATTCAAAGTGGTTGAATCATTTGGTTTCTCATATCATGCATTTGCGGATGACATACAAATCATTGTTACCAGTAAGACTGGTACTTTCCAGGCCGAATTGGACAGATTGGTTGAATGTTTATCAAAGGTTGATTTGTGGATGCAAAACAATGCTCTTAAACTGAATCAGAGTAAAACGAAATTTTTGCCGGTAGGTACGTGGCAACAGCTTATGAAGCTAGAAACTGATTCAATCATTATCAAAAACAGTGTCATCCCGTTTTGCCAAAAAGCTACTAGTCTGGGATTTATTCTAGATTCCAATCTGTCAATGAAAGATCACATTAGAATGCTTTCCGTTGAATGCATGTACCAAATAAGAAAGCTCAATCAAATACGTAGATCTCTTGACACTACTACGTTGCAGACTCTGGTTCATGCCTTCGTGCACTCGCGAATTGATTATTGTAATAGCCTGTTTTACGAATTACCTGATAAACATTTAGCTGTATTACAGTCATTGCAGAATCGTGCTGCAAAGGTTGTTGTCGGGGGTTTAAAATATGATCACGCATCACCAATACTGGAACAACTGCACTGGTTAACCGTAAAAAAAAGAATAATCTTCAAAATATCAACTCTAGTCTACAAGTCAATAAATCGTCTTGCACCACCTTATTTGTCGGAAATGTTTGCAAAGAAGTTGGCACCTCCTTCTGGAACGCATCTGAGGTCTCATGATCTGAACCTGCTGCTAGTCCCAGTTTCGTGTCTTCATATGGGGTCTCGTAACATCGCCGTCTTGGGACCGTCTGTTTGGAACAATTTGCCTGCCTTTCTAAGAGATCCGGAGTTGAACCTCCCTGATTTTAAAAGAAAACTGAAAACTTACTTATTTTCGTTGTAATTCATCGAACTGACTTGTTTTAGTTATAACTGAGTGATTTATATAGTTTATTGTGCGATGTTAGATTAAGGAAATAATGAAGACTGTGTTTTTTTTCTTAAAATTTTTTTTTTTGTTGAAATGCACTGATAACTCTTTATTTGTGTTGATTATGCCATGATATTTTTTTGAGATCCTTTGAATTAGCGCTTTATTAAATTTTTCATTAATAATAATAATAATTAATAATATATATCAATAAAATATAAAACGCGCTATTTATAGAACGAACATGCACAGTAATAATAATAACAATAATAACAATTATAAGAATAATAATAATATGAAGAAAAGTTAGGACAATAATATTTATTATAACTCTTATATCTCTAATGGTTTGGCAAGTATTGAGATTAATTTTTTGTATAAATGATAAAATTATAATAATAATAATAATTATTATTATTATTATTATTATTATTGTTATTTTGATATGATATCAAGTGATATGATATATGATATCAGGGTAGAGTTATTTAATAGCGTCATTGGCGTATGTTTGTATGTATATTCGTATTTCTTTGTATATTTATGTATTTGTATTTCTTTGTATTTTTATGCATGCTGGTATGTGTGTGTGTGGATATGTTTTTGTCTATGTGTGTGTGTGTGTGTGTGTGTGTGTGTGTATGTATGTATGTGCGTGTCTGTGTGTGTGTCTGTGTGTGCTTGTATGTGTGTGTGTGTGTTATTATATCTCTGTATCCGTATCATATCTCTATGGAAAGTTTTAGATTTGTAAAACTATCATTGATTAATAATAATAATAATAAATAATAATAATAATAATATTATCATTATTATTATTATTGTTATTTGGTTAGTTAAGCACTGTGGTTAATGTACTACCCTTTTCTCAAAGCATTTATTGTTTTTCTGTGGATGAAATAGTGATAGGCGTTATGTCGTTCGTTTGTTCGTTCGTTCGTTCGTTTGTTCGTTCGTTCGTTCGTTTGTTCGTTCGTTCGTTCGTTTGTTTGTTTGAGGTGACGTGTATGTAACATGCGTGGGGTATTGTGTGTATTTTTATGTGTGTTTGTTTGTTTGTGTGTGTGTGTTTTTGAATGCGCGCGCGCGTGTGTGTGTGTGAATGCGTGTGTGTGTGAATGCGTGTGCTAGTTATTGTAAAATCGTCAGATTCTATTGTGATTCATAAATAGATAGGTGTGTTGTGTTTGTTTGGCAGCTAGGTGTTTTTTGTATGTATATCTATGTGAATGCGTGTGTGTGTGAGTGAGTGTGTGTGTGTGAGTGTGTGTGAATGCGTCTTGTGTTCTTGTGTTTGTGTTTTTGTGTTTTTGTGTTTGTGTTTTTGTGTTCTTGTGTTTGTGTTTTTGTGTTCTTGTGTTTGTGTTTTTGTGTTCTTGTGTTTGTGTTTTTGTGTTCTTGTGTTTGTGTTTTTGTGTTCTTGTGTTTGTGTTTTTGTGTTCTTGTGTTTGTGTTTTTGTGTTATTGTGAAGCAATGTAGGGAAGGCGTTGTTTACTGTTAGAGCTAATCATTCAGTTGTACACGCATCTGTGCATGCGCTCGTAACGTACGTAGAGTTTAAGATTTTTGCAATACTCGTACCTGGTAAGTGCGAAATTACTAACAACTTGACGAACGGCACTCCTACTGCCTGAGCTAGCTCTCCAACCTATATTAATTATTTATCGTAAGTTTAATTTGGATGAGATGGGATCAGTCAATTGTTGTAACTTTTAAATTATTATTGTTTGACTTATTAATTAATTAATTGATTTGTAACTTTGAACAAACTTCCAACCACAGTTTCTATTTAGTTTTCGAGAAGATGTCAGGAGGAACGTTGTTGGAGAGGCTGACCAGAGATGGACCGCTGCCCGAGTTGGACGTCTCGAAAATCGTCGGCGGTTTGGCCAGCGCTCTCAAGTTTCTTCACGACAGATCCGTGGCACATAGGGACCTCAAACTTGAGAACATCTTGTGCTCGGCGCCTGGCGACAGCGGCAGCAGCAGCAGCAGCAACTACAATCAAGATGGAAACCTTAGCGGCCTACATCCGGTCAAGTTGTGCGATTTCGATCTGAGTACAGAGTTCAGTGGTCTTCGAGTGGTCAGCAAAAATGACGGCAGCGGTGGCAGTCGTTGCTGGGGTGATGATGATTATGATACCAGCTTCACCATCACCACGATGAATAACTTTGCGTCGGCTGTTAGTATTATTTATTTCGTTCTTTTCAGTTTGATTTCACTTTAGCGATTGTTGATGATCAGAAAATTTGTACACCAGAAAATGTGCAACATCAAATACAGTTCAACCAACCCCGACCACCAAAACTACACAACATAAACAACAACAACAAAAACCAACCACACCAACAACCAAAAAAACAACGACCAACCAATCACAGGTCGGTTCACTAGATTACATGGCGCCTGAAGTGGTTAGCGTGTGGCTGTACGAGTCGGATCAGTACACAGAGCAGTGCGACCTCTGGAGTCTGGGTGTCGTCATGTTCATTCTGCTGTCTGGTCTCAAGCCCATCGTTGCTAGGCGGCCTCACAACTGTGTCTGTCGGATGAGGACTGACTACTATCAGTGCGAGTATTGTAAGGTAGGCGTTTGTTGTGTTTGTGTTGTGTTTGCATTGCGAGGCAGGTCGTTACGTGTGTACTTTAAAGTCAAAAGATGATGGTTTGCCGTTGCTAGTGCCAGTACATTGTGACTAATTTCATACAGTGAGGAATAACAACAGTGATTGGGCTATTAAAATAATTATACGAAATAAATGAACGGACGAATAAATGAGTTAATGAATGAATGAATGAATTAATGATTGAAGGAATGATTGAAGAAATGAATGAAGGAATGAATGAACGAATGAATGAATGCTTAATAGATTAAAAGTTTGTACATTCGTTTACTTTAATTACTCCAACATTCACCTTTTAAAATTAATGTTACTGACAATTATGCTGAACAATTAAATTTTTATTCAATTAACAATTTCATCTGCATTTCAACTAAACAAAATTTGATTGAATTGAGTCGACCGATTCAATTCACATATTCAATATTCATACATACACACACGCACACATACATACACACGCACACACATACATACACACGCACACACATGCATTGCATACACACACACACACACACATAAATATTTACTTTCTAAACAAATGTATTCTCAGTACACACCGATACACAATACACATCCTCATACCTTTAAACTTGCAGGAAGAGCATTTTGAGGAGATCAAGAGAGGGAGGTACGACATGTCTGGTCCGGAGTGGTCCTCCATTTCCGAGGGGGCCAAGGATCTCATCCGGGGTTTGTTAGTCGTCGATCCGACGAAACGTCTAACCGCCCAGCAAGTTCTCGCACATCCCTGGATCGTGGACCCACTGTCACATCTCCGAATACCGGATCCACTGGCACATCCCTGGTCTGTGTTGGATCCGGTTGCGTTTAGACCGTCTGCTCCTGTTCCCATTCCATGCACTCCGTACGTGCTTTCCACCTTTTGTTCAGTTTATTTTTACTCCATATTTTGTGCAGATGCATGCAGACGTGCAAATTTTCTCTTTCGCAAGCAGCATGTTGTTGTTGTTGTTGTTGATGTTGTTTTTGCCATTGCTAATGTTGTTGTTGATGTTGTTAACATTTGGGGATGAGGATTTCAACCCGTTCCCTGCAGTTTTCTTGATAAACATTGAATCATCTTGCGACACCGTACGTGAAGATTGTTGAAATTCATTGAACAGATGCAGGAAGGCGAAGAGCAACAGAAACAAGTACAACTACAATGACGACCGCAACAACAATTTTGAGAATCAGATGATGAAGATGTTGCAACTGAGAGATGGTGACGAGGACGGCTGCGACGACAACCACAGCCACAACCACAGCGACGAAGTTAACGACAGAAGCGACGACATCAGCGGCAACATCAACGTAAGCAGCATCTTTTCAAGTCAGCTATCAAACTACTGTGGCTCGGAAGATGAAGGGGATGAGGACGACGATGATGATGATGATGATGGTGATGATGATGATAGCAATGAAAGTGATGATGAACGTGAAGATGCTGATGCTAATCAAGACGATAACGAGCGCCAAGATGATGATGATGATGATGATGAAGAGGGGGAAGAAGATGATGAGGATGATGATGATGGTGATTATGGAAGACATTGGGTCTTTGTTGAATATAGTCCGTTCTTCATGGATCTCGATGATAACAAAATCGAGGAATCCCAACTAAAACGAGATGAAACTGAAACTGAAACCGACCAATTTGTTTCTTTATTATCGTCGTACGAGAAACCGAAAGTAGCGGGGATGTGTGATGGAGAGAGTAGGGATGTGCCTGTTCAGAAGATGTTATTATTTGGAAGTTGTGATAGCGGAAATGTTAGTGGTGTCAGTCCGCTCGGCAGTCCTGTTCTGAAGTTCTGATTGGCTGCTTGAGTGAACCAATTGCGTTATTTCCTCTAAAAATAACCCGACTACGATGAACCAATAACATAACCGCATCTAAAAATAACCCAACTACACTTGTGATAATAAATATAATAGTTATAATTAACTTTTATAAATAGTTCTAACGGATTTTTACTATTCAATGACAACTTCTAGCCAATAAATATTCACCCAGTGGGGTTGGCGTAATAGTGGGAGGAGTTGTTTTAAATGATCGCGCGATCTGATTGGTTGGCTTGTAGTAGGCCGGTAATCTTATTGGCTAATTTTTATTGGTGCTTCAAAACTCTGGCTTAATTATTATGCAATTGTGTTGTGTGTTATTATTTTGAATTAATTTTTTTAAATTTTCCTTAATTTTCATCGTTATTATTAACACGGTTCAACTTTAAATGTAAAATATCGGTTTTATTTCATAGTTTTTTTTATTATTGTTGTTATTATTTTATTGTTATTATTATTATTTGGTTGTACGGTTTACTTTGTTCATTAACATGAACGCATTGAGAAAGAAAATTGTAAATACTTTGTTTTTAAAGGTGTGACGTCACGTCGCTATTAGCATTTTTTTTTTGTTTACATCGTGATCACCGACGATGATGATAGCGAAGGTGATCATTACCATCACCATCATCATCATCGTGGTCTTCATCATTTTTTGAAGACAACGGTGATAATGATGATGATAATGCGATCAGTTAGAATTACTATTAATAGTAGTCATCGATCTTAAAAAAAAACACCACCATCAGCGTCTTCGTCGTCGTCATCATCACATTCAGCTTCACCATCATCACCACCGACAACATTGTCGTCATCATCGCAATCAGCTTCATTTTCATCATCATCACCGTTGTTTTCTATTTTTCGTTGTCTAATTTAGAAATCTTTATAATTATATTTCCATTTGTGAGTTCATTTACTGTTGTCAATTTCATCTTATTGTAGATATGTATTCTTTTATTCTTTTATTTTTGAAGTTCATCACTTATTATTAACCAAATTCTAACGTCACTGTTTATATTGTCAAAATTCGCAATGAATATAACTGAAATAGATACATTCATACGAACTTAAAAAAAACACATTCTCACATACACACACACTCACGCATACACACACGTGCACACATACACACAAACACATATATACAAACACACACATACACACACGTGCAAACATACACACACACAGGCACACATACATACAAACGCACACATACATAAACTCATGTGGATTCTCAGACGTACGTACATAATATATACTTTTATACTTTTGTATCATTTATTTATTTGCATTCTTCACCTCTATTATTTATTTATTTATATTTCCACGGATTTTTTTCTCAATTTTTTTACACACACACATACACACACATTCACACACACACAGACTCGCACACACACACATACTCTATTCCATATTTATATCATCATATTTTTTATTATTCTTGTTTTAATTATCTGCGTTTCATTAGCTTTGATTTTTAATTGTTCTACTTTTATTTGTTTGTAGAGTCATTTATTACCAAAGAAAAATAGTTATATCATCAGCCAAATATCATCATTACTATTATTGACGTAATTATAATTAAAAATATCATTATTATTATTATTGATGTAATTATAATTAAAAATATTATTATTATTAATTATTTTCATTATGATTTTTATTATTTTCACTTGAACTCTATCAACCTCCTATTTAAACATTGGAAGACGAAAAAAAAAATGAAAAGATGGAAAAATGTCGTTATCGCTCATATTTATTACTTATACTAACATAATTAACAATAATTAATTAATAATTATTAATAATTATGTTATAAAGATAATATTATAATAAATTATATTATATTATAATATATAATGACGAAGCATTTTCTTCGTATGTTACTTTTTGGCATATTGTGTATTTCTTGTTCACTTTTCTATGTTTCATACTGTATTGTTTGCCATTCAAAATGTCGTATTATCGTTATATTATTGCTCGTCTATGTTTTTGTTCTTTGTTTTTTTATTATTATTGTTGTTGTCATTTTTATTACGATGCTTATTTTTTGTTTGGTTGTATGTTGTTCAAATTTTTTGCCTTACCCAAACAAATTAGAATTTTATTTATTAGCTGTGATACCTCTAAGATTATAACGGATCATTATTATTATTGCTAATTATAATAATAATAATAGTTTATTATGGTCATAATTATTATAAATTATCATTAATATAGTTTAATATTATTCTCATTACCATTAATTACTGTTGTAATAATGCAATTTTTTTTCGTACACATGGAAAATGATTTATTCAAACGCCCCTTAGAAACGCACACACACGCGCACATACATACAAACACACACATTAATATATATATATATATGTATTCAGAGGCATTATATATATGTTATTTTATTTAACTTTATTAAATAAATGAATAACAAAGCGGTAGGTTGATTAAATTTAATTTTCTCAATTATTTATTTATGCGCCTGAGTCTTCAAAAAGTCTGGATTATAATTTTAATAATTCTGTGGAATTTCCGAGAAATTGAAAAATGAAAACAAAGGAAAAATAAAGTTAAATATGACGTCGAAATGTATTCACTTAATTAGTTTTTTTAATTTTAATTATCCAACCAATCAGATGCTGATACTGAAACAATCAGTCGCTCTATCCATCAGTCAAGTCATCCACACTAATCAATCAATCAATTAACCAATTAATAAATTAACCAATTAATCAATCAATCAATTAACCAATCAATCAATCAGCCAGTCATTGAAGCACTTCTCTTAAGTATGCAATATAAGAGCGTACAAAACAACATGTACCATAGAAATTTGTCATCCAGTAGCAAGTTTAATAATATAAATAATAATAATAAATCAATAATAATCAGTGAGCGAATGATTGAACGAGAAATATATGAATGAATGAATGAAAATTTGATAATTTTTCTTTCAGATTTTACGTTTTAATGAAAATGAACGTGTAATTAATCCGTTATTATTTTTCCGTAACCACCTAAGCCAGCCTGTCAAATTCCTCCTCTGAATCCGTATAAAACATACTCATAATATAAATACAATCGATAATAATAAAATTAAATTATAATTAAATATAATCAAGATAATATAGTAATACACGACTATTCCTCACTTACCGTAACTTACATAAGATCCTTAACTTCTATTCCCCAACTAACAAATTATTTATCACAGAAAGTAAGAGAGATATAGTAGGAGAAAGAGAGACAGGGAGAGAGAGAGAGAGAGAAAGGAGAGAGAGAAGACATCTGACAATAGACAGAAAGTAAAAATTAAAAAAGAAGAAATAAATTGAAATAGACTGAAAAAAAGATGAAGAATAAGGCCAAATCGTGAACGAATGTTAACCTATAATTGGAGTAATTCATCGGGAAAAATCAAACAATAATATAATTAATTAATTAATTAAAAAGAGAAAAAAATTAAATTAGACCTGAAACGAAAGTTAAATAAGAGTAATTATTAATTGCCAAAAAAGTATGTCTAACACAGGAAAATGTATGTATATATAATATATAATAATATATATATATATAGTCGTCATCATCATCTCTCTCACTCATCATCATCATCTTCTTCTATCTACTCACAAGCATACACAAACAAAAACATCATCATCAACTCAAAAATCTCTTCAACATGCAACTGATGTGATTCTATAAGATTAGATGTTTCAATCAATCAATCAATCAATCAATCTATCTTCTATCTACCAATCTATCTATCTATCAATCAATCTATCACAATGACACATTTATTCAAACATTCATACATAAATTTAATAAACACACACACCACATACGTGCAAACAGATATTTTTCAAATTCTTGCTCCATTTAAATAATTATTAAGATTTAACGAATGAATGAATGAACAACCGAAAGAATAAAAAAAGGTACGGATGACTAAAATAATAAATGAATGAAAGGTGAATGAAAAATAGAATAAATGAAAAAATAATTTAAATCATGAATAATTAATTAAAATAATGAATAATAACCGAATGAATTAAATAGAAAAATTCAGTAAATTGATTTGAAACTAACTAAACGAAAGAACGAACGAGTGATCGAAAGAATGACGAACAAACGAACGAACGAACGAATGAACAAACGAACCAATCAACTAACCAATCAATCATTTATTTTTCTCCCAAGTAACAAACATATCACATTAAAATATCCACACCGCTAAATTCATCTCATTTATTGGCTAACCGAAATTAAAAAATTGACCAATTAGAACCAACTTACCCTTCTACTAACTAACCAATCAGAATAAAGCACTTAATATAATTTTAAAAAAGCACCGGTAACGAAATAATCGTAAAATTTAGACGAGCCAGCCAATGAAATAAAAAAAATCCCCCATATCGAAATGCTGATATTTGATTGGTCGACAAAGCAGCCAATCAGAATTTAACAGGACTTCCTAATGGACTGACGCCACTAATGTTGCCGCTGTCGCAGCTTCCGAATCTCAGCATCTTCATGGCGCAGACGCAACAGACGTCGACGTCTAGTCTCGACACAGTCTCATCAGCGGTGTAGCTGTTCTTGTTGTCGAGAACCAAGTAGCCAACATCACGATGATACACCTCGCATAGCTCATCGCCGGGTACATCTTCATTCCTGCAGCACACTACCGCCCCCCGCTTCTCAGTCAGTTTATCAATTTCACTTTTAGTTTTATTTTTGGCATGGAATTTCACAAACTGATGATGATTGGTGCAAGTATCATTTTCATCTTCGTCATCATCGTTAAAGTCCATGATAAAGATGTTGTGATCCACAAACAGCCAATGTTCATCATCCTCATCGTAATCAGCACCTCCATCGTCAGCATCATCATCATCATCATCATCATCATCATCCAGGTCATCATTATCATCCTCTTCCGATCCACAGTACCAGCTGCTGTTTTTGTTCTTCTTGATGACGTCATTGTTGTTGCTGCTGCCGTTCTTCTTCTTCTTACTCATCTTACCATCGTCGTCGTCATCATCATCTTTAAAAGTCATCATCATCGTCGTCGTGGTCATCATCATCATCATTTCGTTACCGACCATTCCCTCCATGTTCATGTTGTCATCCTTCACCATCATCATTTCCATCATCATCATCTTCTTCCTTCCATCTTTTGCTTCGTTTCTCTTCTTCTTCTCCTCCTCCTTCTTCTTCTTCTTCCTATCAGCCTTCATCTTCCTCATTGTCGACCTGAATGACGAAGAAATATTTAAAAATCATCATTCAAACTCCAGTACAGACAGACATAGAGAGAGAAAGAGAGAGAGACTTAAAGAAATGCATTCACTCAAACTACATTGTAAAAAGAATAGAATATAAAGTAAAAAGGAACAACATTTAAATAAAATACAACACTTAATGAATGTAATAAATTATAAATAAAATAGACAATTGAAGCAATCCATACGGCGAGCAAGGAATAGGAACAGGAGCAGACATCCTAGTCCTCGAGGGATCCACCACAGACAAGGAATGTACCAGTGGATCCGGGATTCGGAGATGTGACAGTGGGTCCACGATCCAGGGATGTGCGAGTACTTGCTGGGCGGTTAGACGTTTCGTCGGATCGACGACTAACAAATAGCGAATGAGATCCTTGGCTCCCTCGGAAATGGAGGACCACTCCGGACCAGACATGTCGTACCTCCCTCTCTTGATCTCCTCAAAGTGCTCTTCCTGCAAGTTAAATTACATGCGATGGAAGTACACGTCTCAATTTCAATGCAAAGTAATCATTGCTTACTATAAGGAAAAACAATATGATTCGTTGATTCGCACGAATTCAGAAGCATCGCGTGTGTGTGTGTTTGTATTTGTGTGTGTATGTTTGTATGTGTCTGTGTGTTCGTATGTTTGTACGTGTCTGTGTGTGCGTACGTTTGTATGTGTGAACAAACACTAACCCGACAATAATCGCAGATATATTCGTAGTTGCTATCCCGACAGACACAGTTGTGAGGCCGCCTAGCAACGATGGGCTTGAGACCAGACAGCAGAATGAACATGACGACACCCAGACTCCAGAGGTCGCACTGCTCTGTGTACTGATCCGACTCGTATAGCCACACACTCACCACTTCAGGCGCCATGTAATCTATTGATCCGACCTGCGATTGGTTGGTCGTTGTTTTTGTGGTTGTTGGTGGTTGCGTGTAGGTAGGTTCTCAGGTAGGTTGTTGAAAAGTTACCAATCAAGCTAATTTTTAAAAATACACACATTTCTACAAATTTAAAAAAACAAAGAAACTAACAGCAGAAGCAAAGTTATGCAAAGGGGAAGACGATAAACTCCCGCCACAACCTTCATCGTCAGCCCAGCAGCGACTGCCAGCCCAACTACTACCGTCATTATTATTCTTATTACCAACAACACGAAGACCACTGAACTCAGTACTCAAATCGAAATCGCACAACTTGACCGGATGTAGGCCGCTAAGGTTTCCATCTTGATTGTAGCTGCTGCTGCTGTCGCCAGGCGCCGAGCACAAGATGTTCTCAAGTTTGAGGTCCCTATGTGCCACGGATCTGTCGTGAAGAAACTTGAGAGCGCTGGCCAAACCGCCGACGATTTTCGAGACGTCCAACTCGGGCAGCGGTCCATCTCTGGTCAGCCTCTCCAACAACGTTCCTCCTGACATCTTCTCGAAAACTAAATAGAAACTGCGGTTGGAAGTTTGTTTAAAGTTATCAGCATCACAGTTGCTTGCCAGGTGTTTTGTATCATACACAATTTGATCTATTCATCAATTTGAGAGAGAGAGAGGGAGAGAGAGAGAGAGAGAGAGAGAGAGAAGACGAGTTTATTGCATCACGGCAGGTATTAATGTCAATTTTTTAAAAAGATATATATACACACACACATATATATACACACATATATATACATATATTTATAGTCCTAATCAAGTTCAATAACCTTTTAAGAATGACGAAAGTATGGAGAGGACAAATTTTTTTAATCATAAATCACAATATCAGATTGACATTTAGTAGAGTAGTAGTAGTGGTCGTAGTAGTAGTAACAGTGGTAGTAGTAGTGGTAGTAGTAGTAGTAGTAGTAGTAGTAGTAGTAGTAGTAGTAGTAGTAACCACATTTAGACGATGAGGATGAAAACTTTGATCACAACATCGACGACGACTGTAAATAACAACTACAACGACGATGACGATGATGGCCCACCTGGCTCTAATTAAAGTAGGTAACACAGGTGAGAGAGAGAGAGAGAGAGAGAGAGAGAGAGAGGGATTCTTATTAACTGCTATTTTTCATAATCTAGATTGAGGCCGTTATTGATATGATTTATCATTCATTCACTGGCTTGCTTGTTTATTTGATCGTACGTTCGTTTGTTCATTCGTTTATTTATTAATTCATCCATCCATTCATTCATTTATTCGTTCGTTCATTTATCCTTTCATTCAATCGATCACTGGCTCGTCAATCAATCAACTATTATATTCATATTACCTCCACATCATAATGGGATTATGCGTGAATCAAAGCACCAGTCGTCATCATTAACATCGTCCAGCCAGATGTATAAGATTACTTGATAGATGACTAACTCGTCAGGAATATGCTAAGCTGAGAAGTACAACAGTTACTCAGTCACTACTATACACACTACTGTAGACAATTACACTCTGCGTATGTAGCAAGTTGAAGAGAGTACCGAGTGGCTTGTAAAGACGCATTCATTCCACACCTCACACACCGTAATGTTAAGATGACTTAATTGTCTGTAGGTTACCTACCTTGCTCAAAAACGGCCCTGTAATGCTCACGGCAAATAGTAAATAACACCATCCCATTTATTCTATAAATAGAGATCCAAACAACATAGAAATCCAAACACAAGACAAAACACACACACGCACATATACGCGCGCGCGCACGCACACACACACACACACGAACAATTAAAACCAAAGTAATTTTCCATACATTAAGAGCTCAGCATAGCAATCATACTAACAGTTAATGGCTAAGCAATAGGATAATAAATAAAATCAAGTTATTTATGCATACCATACATACATATACATATATATATATAGAGAGAAAGAGATATATATATATATAGATTAAAACTTATTTGTGCATTCACAGAGATGATGATGCTGGCGATAATTATGATGAAGGTAATTATTACTATTATTATTATTACCATAATTATTTTTACAATTGCAGTAGTTGGGAATGATGTTAAATTGTCCAATTTTATCTAGGAGTTAAATTAGCTAAGAATAAACTGTTAAAAAAAATAAATCTAAATAAACGAGAGAGAGAGAGAGAGAGAGAGAGAGAAAGAGAGAGAGAGAGAGAGAGAGAGAGAGAGAGAGAGAGAGAGAGGGATAGAGAGAGAAAGGCCAACAAACTTCTTATCTTCTTCATAGAACTCTTGCAACTGTACAATGTTCTCGTGCCCCTTGCAATGGTGCAGTATCTCTATCTCCTTCAGCACCTTCGACCTAACTCGAGTACTCGTGTTCCGGATTATCTGCAGAGTTAAGAACCAACCAAAACAATTTTTAGAAAAATTTATTTACTACCCAAAGTTAAATTGAAAAACTAGAGCCTAGTCTATATTTTGATGAATGATATTATTAATTGAGTAATCTCATCAAAATGAAGGCATAACATAAACAAGTTTCACTCAATCTCTCATTATGTCACACACACGCGTGCGTACACGCGCGCACACAAATATATAAGCACACAAACTTATCTTACCATTCATGCACATTCATTTTACGCATTTCTTTGTTTTTTCTCTTCCTCTCTCTCTCTCTCTCTCTCTCTCTCTCTCTCTCTCTCTCTCTCTCTCTCTCTCTTGTTGCACACTCGTTTACTACATATCTAACATATTTCATTCTCCTTTTATCTTTCTGTCACCACTTAATTTCTCTCTTTTTATGGCATAATTCTCCACACAGCCTTCCCCCCATTCTCTTTCTTTCTTTCTTTTTCTTTTACCTTAACAGCGAATTCCTTCCTCTTCTCAACTGAGAAGAACGTTCTAACAGTTCCACATGCACCCTGGCCCAGATATTCATCTGTACTTTGGTATATTTCTAGAGAAAAAAAAAAACAAAAAATTATTAATTCTGAAAAATAATATTTATTCATTAACAATAATTAATTATCTCATAATACCTGTAAAACAATTTTTAAAACATAACAGAGTTTTCAAACAATTTGAAAACTGAATTGGCATAATGTTTTTTGAAGCTATTAATAATAAACAACAGCAATACTAATTATTATGGATGAAGCATTGACAAATTTGTAACAACCTGCAAACTTTTTAATCCTGTAACTACTCAATCTCTTCTTTTTTTTCTTTGGTACACCATCGGCCATCTTTTTTTTGTCTATTTTTCTATTCTATCTAAATTAAACAATAATTAACTATATTTTTATTTTATAATAATTAGTATGATTAACAATCATTATTGACAAAAGTCAAACACAAATCATGACCATTATTACAATCATTACATCACCATTGCTAAGTCTCCTTGATTGAGAAGTTGTAGATTTAGATTAAAATAGTTTTTTAAAATATTAACTAATGAAAATTTTTTAAAACACCGAACTAAATAAATAAAAAACCACTATGAATAATACAATAATAATGAATAAATAATACGATGAAACCCACAGAAACAGATGAATCCTCGTTTCAATCACATGCAGAGGCCGGCCAGGTTAAATTTAGTTTAGTAAGTTATATTTATAGTTAGTTAGGACTTATTTAGTAGGAGAAATCAACCAGCTTGAAAAGTAAGAAATTGGCCAGAGAGTTAGGACAGGTCAGGATGTTATGTTGGTTAAAAGACAGACAGACAGATTTCAACAGAATAGCTATTTATTTCATTAAATTATTAAAGATTTAATTAGCCACTAATTTTAATTAAATTAGGAAGGCGATTTTGGCGTTTTATTATTTTATCTTCATATTTCTTTGAAATCTTCACAGCATAGCGGATAAATATCTTTTTGAAAGAATATTTTATCCAGGCTCCTCTCGCTTGTAGACAAGTTGACTTACGTTACGTACTGTGCTGACTGGGGAACCTAACTGGCTGATCCCTAATCGTAGCTAGCAAAAGTTACGGACGGCCGCAGATGATTACACGGAATTTTTTATTTTAAAACGACTAAAACGTTTAAAATGGCGTTTCGATGACTATTCCATGGTAATTAAGATTTAACTCAACTTTATTATTAATTAAATAATTAATAATTAAATCTTCCACCTCTTCTCGATCACCATTTAGATATAAATATCAGGTAATTTCACGCACGTACATAGATTTTATTCTGACTAACTTTTTTTATAATGAAAAGTGAAACAAAACGGATCAACGTATTACGATTTATACAGATATGCAAATTAGTTTCATTAATATTCATGAAATAACAATATTGTCATGTATCTTTATACAATATATATCATTCTATATACGTGTTTTTTAAAATTACATATACTATATATATAAATATATATATACATATCCAACATAACATATACATAAATTTAAGCCAAATTTACATATTCCATCATGCAACTCTTTCCATATTTTGTCAAAAATTAACTTTTAGTTGACGTTTTGGTCACCAATTTTGAAATTCAAATCGAAATTTTGCTAACTTCTTTTGGTTAAGATTGTAAGTATTATATATTTATTCCTTTTTTGTTGTCAAATAAACTACAAAAAGGTATATACGTTTAAAGTAAAGTAAAGGTTTATATGTTGTAAAGTAATGAAACCATGCTCTCATTTCTTGAGGTTTTACCCGCCAATTTTTAGTCTAGTTTAAATTAGTTAGATTAGGATTATTTGATTTTTTCTTTTTTATTTCACTTGTGAATAATGGAGTAAAAACAGTAAAAAATTTGTAAATGAAGAACTAACTAATGAATAATAATGATATCTAATTATTATTCATGAGACACGCCCACCAGCTGGTGCCTTTGTACATTGAATCACCTCATCTCATAGTTTCATCACATTGCTAAAAATAGCATCCGCATTTCATCTCGGTGTCATCATCTTTTCATTTTTTTTTCAGAAAAAATTGTTTTAATATTTTTGCAAAGTCATTTATTTATATCTAGTAATTTATTGCTTCAATTTTAATGAAATTTTTGAAATGAAAAATGTTTTTTTTTCATGAAATGATTAAATCTGGCCAAGCCTCCTAATAGAAAGTTCTATTAGCTAGGTAAATATGAACTAGTCATGTGCACACACACACATACAGACACACACACTCGTACAGACACACATACATACACACATACAACTGTTATTTATCTACCTACCATAACTTGAGAACTTCCACGTCAGTTACATTACAAAGTTCGGATCTTAAGGACCACCTGTCTGCAAAATAATTCATCGAAGAGGACTATAGAAATTATTTGATTGGTGGATTGATTGATTGATCGGTCGATTGATTGATTGATTGATTTGCTTGTTTTTCATTGGTTCTTATAAAATTTATCAATAAACACACAGAGATCCATATGCATCACATCTGTGTTTATCTACCGTCATAGTCATTATCATCCATAATAATTATAATAATAATAATATTTATTATTGTTGTTGTTATCATTGTTGTTATTGAACGGTTGAACCAGATAAAATATACTGCGCATTTATCTCAAGCCGTAGCTACTTATAAACTTGTATTGTATCAGTTACTACTGCTTCTGTTGTCGGCTTATGTGTACA
>NW_008705399.1:258966-266656 GCF_000326865.2 Helobdella robusta | reverse complement strand
ATTGTTCAAGATTCAGAGTCGTAAGTTAGCACAGGAAAGATGTAACACCCTAATAGCTTTAATTTTGTTGATATTCTGATTTTACTGTTGGTGAGGATGTTTTTCATTTTAGAATATGCATCTTTCGCCATATGTATATAAAATATTTTTTACAGCTATATTTTTTACAGATTATGCCAAAATTATATACCATAAAATAGCAGTTTTTTTCCTAAATGTATATTCGAGACATTGTCAAATGTCAATCACCTCATTGACTGGAATCTTTGTTTAAATAAGACGCAGTATATTAGCTTAGGAAATGTATGTTTTCGCACAAAACTGCAAACATATAGTGCATTTTTCTCACAAATTAGTGATTATTTTTTAATAATTCGGTATGAAAAGATTTGTATTAGTATATCCTGACTTAGCTTAGTTTAGTTTTGAAGTGCAACAAACTTTATTTTGACGGCACATCTCTGAATATTTTGTAAAGAAGTGAACACACATTTCAATCCGGAAAATCCCCAATACACGACACGTGATTATGAATAAGATGTTTCAAAGAACGTGACCTATATAGAACTCGCGTTCTCATTGGCCAATCGTCAAAGTTGACATAATTAAAAAATTCAAGCTACAGCCAATGAAATCTCTCTAACATAACGTAATATATTTAAATAGCAGCCACATCCGTTGACGTGTCGTTCCGTTCTAAAAATAAAGCAGCTTCAAATAATCAGCCAATAGGATCGAAGATGATTGCATCATATTTAAAATTAGAAACATCCGAGTATATAAGGAAAGCAGATTCATTTTGAAGCATTACTCAGTAACCATATTCACTGCGAATTTTTGGTTATTCATTTGAAACGAATTTTAATATATTAAAATAATTTTTTTAAGTTTAAGATTAAATCTCTCATTTAAAAAATTAATAAATGGAAACGACATTTTACGACGATAACAACCTAAGTGTCAAGAAGATGAAGACGAATATGACATTAGATTTCAACAAGATGAAGCAGCAGACGTCCGATCTGTTACAAACTCCAGACGTGGGAGGCCTTCTAATGATGAACACGCCTGAATTAGAAAGACTTTTGGCCTACAACAACTTCAACACCGTGATGACCACGCCAACCCCGACCGGTCAAATTCTCTTTCCGAAAATGGTCACTGAAGAACAAGAGGCCTATGCTAGAGGCTTCATCGATGCTCTCGGCGAGCTACACAAAAAGTCGCAAGTGGAGTCTCTGCCGTCGTCTACCACGCAAACGCCACTGCGTCCACAAACACAGCAACATCTACAACCGGCAGTTCGAGATGTGAAAGTTGTTCCGCAACAACAACAACAGCCTCAAGTCATAAAAACTAACGTAGTAGAACAGCAACAACTCAGGGCCACTCCGCCGTCGACGTTGGCCGCTGTTACCTCGGCCACTTCAACGTCTGCGCCATATTTGCCAACCACCATCACTGACATGATTTGTTACAACAATTTTGCTGATTTCAATATTAGTGAAATGAGCAACGTTGATTTAATGCAGAATAATCCTTTACTCCAACCTTTAAAACCTTTAGTGGACGTAAAGACCACCGCTACTACTAACAACGTCAACACTAATTCGAAAGTATATTTCAACGCTTCAGCATCGCCACCTCAGCTAATCGAAAACTACCAAACGGTGCCGCACCTGCCAACCAACTATTCGATTAAAAACACCCACAGCCCGGGCTCATCAACTTCAACATCTTCAGCTCACCATAAACCGCCCACACAGTCCCAACTACAGCAGCAGCAGCAATGCAGTAACTCTATCTCGCCCATTGACATGAACATGCAAGAATTGGCCAAACTAGAAAGAAAGAGAGAGCGTAACAGACACGCTGCCACTCTCTGTAGGAATAGGAAATTAGAGAGAATCGCCAGATTAGAAGACAGAGTGAAAGAACTGAAAGATCAAAACATGACTCTTGCTCAGACAGCGAATTTGTTGAGAAGTCAGGTGTCTGAACTGAAACAGGCCATATTTGAACATACACAGATGGGTTGTCAAGTCATGCTTACGTCGAAGTTTCTTGATTCCGACGTCATGTTCAGCTGATTTGCTTGTCCACTTGTTTATTGGAATGCAGAATTTCTTTACGTCTGTCTGCGTGTCTATCTGTCGGTCTTGTTTTTATTTTTTTATATTTGCAAAGACAGTAGCAAATTGTTGTCAATTTATTGTAGATTTGTAACTAACTGATTAATTAAAAAATTGATCAACCATACAATTCCCCAGCTTAGTTTTTATTTTATATAATTTTTCATCTATTTTTGAAAATTTTTTCACGTTTATTTGTGAATAAACTAATCTCATAATTTGCCTAATAATTAATATTTTATTTATTTGTTTATTATTATATTTATTTATTTATATTTTAAAATTTGTTATTTATTTTAGTTAGGACCGTTATTTTACGTTTCGTTTGTTTCACCCGTTGTCTGCTTTTCGTTTTGTTGTTTTCACGAGATATTTATTGAACAACAATAAAACGAGTGTTTCCACATTGATAACATTGAGTTTCCTAAGCTTCTATATATTTTTGTTATTTCTAAAATACATACAGAAACATACTTACACACACACATACAAATAATCGTGTTTTTTGTTTTGTATGCAAAACCGGTTTTGCCTTATTTTTGCAATAAAAATGTTTAAAACCTGATAAATTTAGCGTTAAATTCTTATAAAAGTGAATAGATTTAGTAGATGGGAAAAAACAGTATATACGATATTTTTAATTATGTATAAGGTATTAAAAAAAGGACGGTAAACTTTAAAAAATACTTTATTACATAAAAAATTTAATATTTCATTTCAAAGTTTTATTTATAATCAACAACATATCAAATAGGTGAATAAAAGTTATGAAGTTGAATATGCGGAGACCGAATAAGACTGTTTGTCTTGTGGTGGCCACCGCTGGTAGATACATGAATAGTTAATGAAATAAAATAAGGAAAATAACTGAAGCAGAAAGATAATTGAAGATAATATATTTGATAGTATTGTTATTGTAATAAATAAATAAATAAAATTAATAATATCATTATCATTTTATGAAATTTTTTCCAGATAGGATGTCATTATGATGATAACGTTGTTATTGGGCAACTTTTCCTCAGAATGCTTTATTTAATATTTTCCACAATTCGATATAATATTTCCGAATAATTTGATATAATTATTTTAATTATAATAATTAAAACTATCATTTATTTATTTCATAATTGTTTTGGAATTTTCTTGATTGCATTAAACGTACTTATGTGTATTTTTGTATTGTATTGTACGTTACTGTATTGTATTGCATTGTATGATAATGTACACTGTTGCACTTGTATCGTATTGTATTCTATTGTATTCCATTGTATTTTATTGTAAGTACCAAATTCAGGTCCTCGCTGTTTTTAAACAAGTTGCTACTGAAACAAACACGTATCAGTTGTAAATGTCAATTAGAGTTTTCATTTATTGTTTTTTTTTGTTGAATCCATAAGTAAGTTTATCCAGTTTTACACGAATTTCTCTACCTCCTTCTCTGACTACAATCCATCACTTGAGAAGTTCAGAGCGGATCTCAGGAGCCACCTGCTTGTTAGCAATATTAACCGAGGAGCGCTGTTGAACATTGCGGAAATAGCTCTTTAAAAAATAACTGATTGATTGATTAATTGATTGATTGTTTGTTTGATTGATTGACTGATTGATTGATTTGTGATTTTTGTTGAGCAAAACCACTGAACATGAACGTTGGTCTGAAAATTGTCTTGTTATTATAGTAATGATATTTAAACAAACTATCTCACAGGCTTCCTTCCTTCCAAACTTCACACTCAAAACTATCATAAAATCGCAAATTACGTTAGCTTTTTATTCTTTGTGAAGGCGGGCTACTGCAGATTAAGTGCCGCCCAAATGTGGATGTTGCGGACTTAGGCGGTTGCAGATTTAGGCGGTTGCTGATGTGAATGTCGCGGTTGATCATTTAAATTCAATAAAATGTGCAAACTTCGAATAAGACAATGTATCAGATAACAGCCAATATGTCACTCGAGTTTTGTAAATCAAACTTTTAGGCCATCAAAATGAACAGTTCATCCTATATCACTGTCTAATTCTCTCAGAACTCAGTTCCCAAGGTAAAATATATCGTATTAATATTACATATTTTTATATCTTTGAAGCCTGCATTTTTTCAGGAAGCTTCTTGCCTGTTAAACGTCTGCACTTCACATGAAACACTTTCGCTTTTCTTCATCATTAATATCATTTTGTACGTTTATACATCAAGGTACGTCATCGGGTTCGGCTTCTTGACTTCCTTAGATTGCGTTGGCTTACCTATTAAATTGCATGGGTTTTAACAAACAGCTATATAAAATATTTACTTATTAGGATTGAACTATAGTCACTCTTTTTTGCATATATTCGGTACTATGAGATAATGTTTGACACTGTACTATCAATTAACTATAGTCAATCAATCAACCAAACACACAATCAATAAATTCTAACGTTCAATCAGCCACACATTCAACTAACCATTTATTAATCAATCAATCAAACAACCAGCCAACTGCTCAATCAATCATTTATTCAACCAACCAATCGACTAATCAATCTATCAACTTAAGATACCGTTTGATGTTGTACAATCAGTTAACCAGTTAATCAACAAATTAACCAACCCAGCCGTTAATCCTTTCGAAGCTGGTAAATCGGTAGACGACGTAAGTTGTCGCGTGTTGGCCGGCGAGATGGCTAGTAAAATTTGCGTTAACGATAGCAATGATAAATAGTATCATAGATACAAAGTAATGATACCGTAAATGATGACAACTGTATCTTAGATACAACAAAATGAACGAAATGCAACTGATTATAAATGAGAATAATGATAATAATAATCATGAGGTGGGTAGAGAATAATGTTGATAAGTTATGTAATATAACTCGAAGAAGATGACGATTTAAAGGAAATGGCCTGTTGTAATAATAATAATGAAAAATAATAATAATAAATAATAATAATAAAGATAACGACGATGATTGTAGTCGGATGTATGATATTAATTTAAGAAGAAGATGATGATGATGATGGTGATGATGATAGTGTAAGGAAGTATTATGATGATGATGATAGTTTAAGAAAGTATGATGATGATGATTGTGTAAGAAAGTAATGATGATGATGATGATTGATTCGTTCATTTTTCAAACGTTTATTTCATTCATCTATTTTTCACTCATTTATCTTTTCATTCAACTTTATAAACACTTTCTTCAACTAAATATTAATATTTATTCCTCTAATTATCCATCCATCCATCTAACCATCATTCATTCATTCATCCATCCATTTATTTATTCACATCTTACATCCATATTTTAATAATAATAATAATTCTTCCTTGCCTTTTTTTAAAATGATTCATATGTTATGTTATATACGAACTATTTCTTATATATATATATATATAGAGAGAGAGAGCATAACACATTCTCTCTATATATATATAGAACACAAGCATATATATATATTATATATATATATATATACATATATATATATATATACAAATCAATCATTCCTAACATTATTATTCAGAACGAGAATGAATTCACCGCAATTAGTAAAATTATAATTATAATTATTGCTATTATAATTATTATTATTATTAATATTATTATTGATAATTCTCTTATTATATATATATATATATATATATATATAAAGCTTTCCAGCATTTAGTTTAAGTAGTCAAAAAAAAATTAACATCGTGTTGAGTGTATGGCATTTAGATAATGGTAATAATTAATAATAATATCAATATTAAATTAAAAAAAATTAATAATAATAATACTAATATTATTATTTTTATATTTTGTAATAAACTACTTTTGAGTTATTTTCTATATTATTTAATATTGAAATAATTTGATATATATATATATTTATTTATTTATATTTGTTTAAAACTACTTAATATTTACCTATTTAAATATTCTCTTAAAAAATGAGTGATAAAAATCCTGACAACAAAAACCCGGATCGTAGAAAAAGAAAGATGGCGATGGATGATGATGGGGATGAAAATAAAACAGAAATTAAGCAGGCAAAATCAAACATTCCCACAGATGGTTTTGAGGACAACGATGTTTTCCAGGAGGTTTTCGATCGGTATTTTGATGATGTCGAGTTGCAGACAGATGAAACAATTTCACCGCAACAACAACAGCAGCAGCCACAACAACAACAACAGTAGCCACAACATCAACAGCAGCCACAACAACAACAGCAGCAGCAGCCACAACAACAAAGTCCTCTAGCATCAGAAGATCCCACAATTAGTGAAAGAAAAGCAAGCGATCGTAGCAGAAAAGGTCTAGCTACGGATGATATTAGAGTAGAGGAAGAAAAGAAAAAAACAACATCCCATAAAACATCTCAACAACAGTTTGATACAGCTTTACAAAATTTATCCCCAGAACACTTAAACACTCCCCAACTAACAGCTTCTGTAACGTTGGACGATCTTTCTTCTTTTCCTTTTTCAAGCGGATCAGAAGACAGCCAAATTAGAGCTGCACTTTGCGGTCTTTCATATCTCGACGACCAAGTTACAAGCGAAGAATTGCTCAACATCGACCCAGCAACGTTATTATTAACTAATCCTAGTTCAAGTTCACCAAATAAAAACTCCGACCCTTCCCCATTACTCTCAAACTAGGCACAAGCAGTCACACTCGAGCCAGATGAACTTGGGAATGCTTGCTTGCCTGGTTGCTCTTATCAGAGCACTTTTGGGGGTAATTCACCGAGTGAGTTATTTTCTAACCATTTTTTATTGCCCTGCTTGAGTGAGATTTCTGGAACTGCAACCACAACGCAAGCCACATCAACAGCTACTACACAAGCTACATTAACAGCTACTACACAAGCCACATCAACAAAAACCACAGGAACCAAAATCTCTGGTACAGCAACAACCACGTTCAACACTGTTGATAATAAAACAACAACTGCAGCGGCAACAAAAGCAACAACAACAGGCCTAACGGCATATAACTCAACAATAATTAACACGATTTCAAGTGCAACAGCTGCAACAGTTACAGTGCAGGCAGTTGATAACGCGTTGACAATCCAACACCAGCTAGCTCCACCCCCACAACAACAACATCAGCTAGCCCCACCCCCACAACAACAACATCAGCTAGCACTACCACCACAACAACAGCAACATCAACTAGCACCACAACAACAACAACAACAATTTGTGCCTCAGTACCACCAAATAAACCAACAACAACAACAATTATTACAACAATTTCCACCCGGGTATCAACAACCAACAAACCAACGACAACAGCAGCAACAAAATACGTTTCAACATCCGCAACCATTAACAATTCAAACGGATCAGCTAGTACCTTACCAAGGATCATTCCAACAACAGCAACAACAGCATTCAGCCAGTTCAAGACAACAACAACAACCGTCTCCACAACAGTATACACCTCAACAACAGCAATTACAACCACAGCAACAATTACAACCTCAACACATGCAGTTCCAGCAGCAATTGCCAACATGTTCATTTCTACAAACATTATTGTCACCGTCACAACAACAACTACCACTCAACAAGGGC
>NW_008705399.1:228517-258916 GCF_000326865.2 Helobdella robusta | reverse complement strand
CAACAAAAATATACACACCAACAACAACAACATACATCCCAACAATACATGCCGCCTCAACAACAACAGTTTACGCCTCAACAACAACAATACACGCCGCAACAACAACAACACACGTCTCAACAACAACAAAAACATACGCCTCATTACCAACAACAGCAGCATCAATCGGTATCTAATCCTTATTATCAACCTTATTATGCACAAAAGTTGCCAGCATCACAATCACCTCAACAGCAATTTATTTACCAATATCAACAAACATCTCAACAACAAATATCGCAACAACAACAACAGCAGCAAATATACCAAAAACAACAAATATCCCAACAACAAGCATCGCATCAACAACGACAACAGGTCTACCAACATCAACAACAGATATCACAGCATCATTTTCAGTCACCGATGTATGGACAGCAACATCAGTCTATGCAACAACAATCACCTCTACATCAACAACAACAACAAACTTTATATCCCCATCAACAACAACAACAACAAACAAGCTTTTCCTCTCAGCAACTAACACCTCAAAACATCTCACCTAAAATTTACACAAACCTGGATGATAAATCGGCTAATAAATTTTCCATTCGATTAAAAAGCAATTTTCCACCCCAGCCAGCCTACAGACTGTCGCATTCCTTTTCTCCGCCACCATACTTGCCTAACGATCCACAAAACATTCCTAGCAACAGAAATTTGTTAACCACATCCCTACATTTCAACATTTTCACACAGAATAAACCTATTCATCGGCCATCCTGTGCTTATGACGTTGGTGGTTTCTTGTACGCAAATCAACAGCCTGGAAGTAGTGGTCTAGAAGCTTCCGAAAGCAGCAATACTGCATCTAAGTTGTTCAAAGCGCCAGGTTCACAGAGTGATACAAATTCTAATAACGATCCTACTCCATCTGGCTCATATGCCAGGCCTGCAAACTCACAAACACAGGCCAATCAGTCATCTCAATCGAGAAATATGAAAATACAATTGGCAAACGTTGATGCCGGAAATGTACAACGCAAAAAACGTGGAAAAAAACAAACTGAGACTGGAAAGCAGGATGACGGAGAGGCTACAGTCACTCAAACGAACCAGTCCCAATTCAGCCAGCAATCAGGCAGTCAAACGACCCAGCCCCAATTCAGCCAGCAATCAGGCAGTCAAACGACCCAGCCCCAATTCAGTCAGCAATCAGCAGCACCCTCTTCACCTCCTGCCGATCCCTACGCTCCGAAGCCAAATGACGGAACAGAAATTGAACCTACCTCTGACGTTGATCGAGAAAAGTTGGCCATAAAAAGAGAAAAAGGCAAGCTCTCACAACGAAGATGTCGAGATAAAAAGAAAAAAGAATTTGAAAAAACTGAACAGTCAGTTAAAATTATAAAGCAGGAAATTGAATTGAAGACAGCAGAAGTAGAATCGATAAAATGGGAGATCCTGGAAGCAATAAGGTCTCTCCACAGACATAGGGACGGTCCAACCCCCCCTAACGTTGACATAGACGAAACTATAGTGCGTATGCTGGGGGACTGTCACATAGATGACAAAAATGTAGATATTTTAATGAAGTATTTGAACGGGAATGGTGTTCATTTGAAGAAACTTTCCCCGGTTGTTGAAAATTATTTTATATTTTTCTTAATTCAATCACTCAATCAATCACTCAATCAATCACTCAATCAATCAATCAATCAATCAATCAATCAATCAATCAATCAATCAATCACTCACTCACTCACTCACTCACTCACTCAATCAATCACTCACTCACTCAATCAATCAATTAATCAATCAATCAATCAACTCATTCATTTCATTCAATCGTTCAACAATTTTCTACCAAACAATCACTTGGCTAATCGATAAGTTAATCAGTAATTTAAAACATTGAAATTAATCCTTTCAAGTTTAATTTAAACATCACGCATAATGAGTGTTTATAAAATTTGGATGGATGTGTTGATTGAATGAATAAACTAATGAATGATTTAGTGAGTAAATAAATGAATGAATGAATGAATGAATGAATGAATGAATGAATGAATGAATGAATGAACAATGAGTAGTTGATTAATCAATAAATTTTAAAACTCGAAAATTTTGTACGTATGTCATGAAATATCACCAAGCATGAGTTTGATTAATGCATCAAAGTTAACATTTGTCACAGTGCCCAGATGACTTGCTACATTCAGTTGTCATTTTAATGCTAATTATATTTTATTGTCTTCTTACTTGAATTTTTGCCATAGCATTTTCAACATTTTGCTAGATTTATAATGAATTAATTAATAAATAATTTAATACATACTTTTTGGCATATTTCGTTCATTGATTTTTTAATTTTAATTATCTCTTAAAAATGTACTTAAATTTAATTAATACAATAACAAAGTCTTTGTTTTTCTACAGCTAAAAAGACTGAAATTCAAATTCACGAATAAAATTTTCTTCAATTTAATTAGAAATCTCTTCTGGTTTCTTATCCATTAATGACGCCATTTTTATCTGAAATTAATATCAATAATAATAATAAAACATTTGTATAGCGCTTCATCCCCACCAACTACAACACAACATACTTTCATAAACTCAGTGACGTCAGAGTGACGTAATAGATTCTTTGCCTCCGACGGTTCGGCCATTCTCTCGCAGATTACATCTCTAATTTTCTGACTCTCTCTCCTCTCAGATCTCTCCATCATTATCGCCACTTCACTTTTAGTTATCCGGTATTTCCGGTTTGAGTAAATACCCCTTTTGTATCTTTTCAAAACGGAATTTTCATCCGCTGCTGTACTTTCCTGGGAGTATTTTTTGCTATTGTTAATAACATTTGGAAATAATATTCATAATTAATAATAATTATAATTATTATTATTATAAGTTCTCTTTCAATTAATTCTTACATGTATCAAACGCATACATTACTTTTACTTTACTTGCACTGTTTATGATTTTAATGTAACATTTAAAAGTGCGTTAATGAAAAGGTAAATTTTCAAACTTTTTCATCACCAATCTTTGCTGAGTTCTGATTATGATGATTGAAAATGCGGGAATCACTACTATCATCGTCATCTTCGTCATCATCATCATCTTCATCATTATAGTTGTTGTTATTGTTGACGTTTATGTTGGGTTTCAATCGAACTAAAATAGATGTAGCAGCATTAAAAGGTATATTTCTTGTTAGATTTTCCTCCGAAATTAGATTGATGTTTGTTACTTTCGGCTCCTTTTTATAAATCCTTAATTGGTGCCCGCCTGAGTTTAAGCTTAGCTAGATGTTTAGATATTTGTTCAGTTGTTTATCGATTCATTGAGAGTAATTTGTGTAGCGTTCAATTCAATATTTCTAAAAATTCAGTCGCCAATCATCATCACCACCACAATCTTCATCATCATCACCATTCAATCTTCATCATCATCATCATTACCACCAAAATCTTCATCATCATGATCACCACCTTCAAAGCATGATCGTGTTCGGGCTGTTTGAATGTACCATTCATTACGAATACATTTAATGCAGAGTAGCCAATGTATACCAGCTTTTGAAATTTATCATCTGTGCTATACACCTTTCATTACGATCATAATTATCATTATAATTTTAAAATAATTATTTCCATTATCGATCGTCGTCATTATTATCATCGTCAACGATCTTCATAATCATCTAACAATAATAATAATAAGAAGAATAAACCTTTAAAATTATAGTCGCAGTGGCGGGAACATTTTGGCGCCAAAATTTAACCCGGAAGTTAAATACAGGATCGTAAATGTGACTGTCTACGCGAGGGAAACATTGAAAGGTGTGTCCTACGCGTCTGTTCCATCTGTCTATCATCATTCCTTCAATCTATTGTTCATTTAAATTAATTATTGTTCATTCTATCATTACCGTTATTAGCGGTTATGGTAGCAGCCTCAATAGCAGCAGTTGTAGTAAGTGGCAGTAGTATGGTGGTCCTATCCATGCATATGTGTCTTACGTTATAGTTATGTTGTTTAAATGTCGGTAGTTCGTTTTGAACTCTTAAATAAATAACTTTCACAATTCAGTCGTCACTATTCTAATTAATTAATTAATTAGTTCATCTATGATTAAATTATGCAAATTAGCCAACCCTAATTATAGAGCAATATTCCGGCAGATGCCTGCATGCGTCGATGTACAAGGTGAACCCGTCCGTCCTTCCGAAGTGTGCCCTCGGTGGGCTAGCTGGTTCATACCGGGTCCAAATCTTTCATCATTATTATTATTATATTAATATTATTTTATTATTATTATTATTATTTTATTATTTTTATATAGCAAAACGAACACACCAATATATCACACACATGCGCGCATACACACAAATTTACCGCAGGCGGTATCGTGTTGAGGTATTCTTCCAAAGACCTTGAGAAAAAAAATTATTACAGAGCATGCTTATTAACATAACTTATCCGAGAGCACATTAGCATAATTTATTCATGAATAAATTAGCAACAGCTACAAATTTGGCATTTACCTTTTGGCATTTTCGTAACTTAAGACCTTTAAATTTAGAAATGATTTGGATTCACTGTTACTATCATCTTGTGATTTTTCGTTCATTATTAAATTATGGCTTATGGGCGGTTTCTTAATTGGCAAACGTTTCATTTCTGTAAAAATGAATGAATAAATGAGTGAATAAATAGGTGAATGAATGAGTGAATGAATGAGAGAATAAATAAGTGAGTGAATGAATGAGTGAATGAGTGAGTGAATGGATGAACAAATGAAGGAACCTTCTTTTGATTGTAATCCATCCAACGCTAAAACGCACCAGCCGACCAGACGCAAGTCATCATCATTATCATCATCGTCATCATCATCATTATCATCATCGCCGTCATTATTATTATTATTGTTGTTGTTGTTGTTGTTGTTGTTGTTTTTGCTGTTCCCCAGTTTAGGAATTAATTTTTCTTTAATTTTTTGGAAGGTAGATTTGGTTTTTTGAAGAATAATAATTTTACCAGGTATCTCCGTTATAGAAACTATGAAATAATTTTTGACTTTAAACTTCCTTTTCTTCTTCTTCTTTTTAGTATTATTATTATTATTATTATTATTATTATTATTATTATTATTATTATGAATATCATTCTCTTTTGAAGGCCGTGATGTGGAACTTTCAAATACGATGTTATGACTATTATTCTCCCACGGTCCATTAATGTAGTTGATGCTTTTATCATTATTATTATTATTATTTTCATTATTATTATTATTATTATTATTATTGTCATTATTATTATACATATTATTGTTTATTATTATTTCTGCTTTGCGTCTTCTTATTATGAATGATCTATTTGCATTGATCGGGTGTACCTTAGGCCTCTGCTTTGCATCGAGGACCGCTTTTAAAGACGGTTTCACGGGCAATCTCTCTTTGTTCGAGATCTAGGATTATGAGGTATTGAAATTAAGTCATAATTATTATTATTATTATTATCATTATTATAGTAGTAGTATTAGTAGTTGTAGTAGTTGTAACAATGGAGTATTAGTAGTAGTTGTGGTAGTAGTAGTAGTAGTAGTAGTGGTGGTGGTGGTGGTAGTAGTAGTAGTAGTAGTAGTAGTAGTGGTAATGGTAGTAGAAATAATGAACTAATCAACTTTTTCGTTTTTAACTTGGACGAGGTCTGTTTTCAGTCGAACAGTCCGACTTATGGTGAACTCTTCGAGGTTTTCAAAAAATATTTCCAACGTCCAACTTTCAAATCTGGACAGTTTGATAATATTAATTATAATAAAATTAATGATTATTATAATTATAATCATTATTATTTATTAACATTAGGTTACTGTTATCAATGTTATATTACGTCACAATAAAAATAGTGTGGGAGTTGCAAATTTTTGACGATTTGATGAGCCAGAAGTTGTATAAAAGTTGAAATTTTTTTTTTAGTCGAAAAATTTAGCTTAAGACGGTGTCTTTCAGAAGAAATATGTTTGTAGCGATGTGCAATCATTTGAAAAAAAATGCTGCCAATGTGTATGAAATCACATAACTATTTTAAAGTGTGGTTTAAACCAAATTCCATGTGATTTAACTGAGAAAAACAATTATACCGACTAATTTTAAGTATTTTTTAAATATCTTTCATTTAGTAGTGGTATATATGGAACATAAGTTTGAACATTTTATTTGGGAGTCGAAGTTTGGAGTCGAGTCGGATATTCTTACCCGGAGTCGAGTCTGAAAGTATTCAATCATGGAATCGATCCATCTCTGATAGCTTAAAAAAGACTGTTCATCTTTATCATTAATGCCACTCTAAGATTTGATTTATTTGATTTATTATAAATAAAGTTGTCTTTATTTAAAATACCAAACAAACTTTTCTTCATCATCTTCGTCATCGTCGTCGTCATCATCATCTTCGTCGTCGTCGTCATTATCACTGATTGTTTCATTGATATTTGACATGATGTTTGGCTGTTGGCGATAAAATTTGTACATGGAAATCGGCTCCATGTTCAACTTTTCCTCTTCTTCCATCTGCGAAGGGTGCAGAATTCTTACGAACGCTTCCAACTCAGCATTCTTCATTTCAAATTTGAAAAAATATTTCGAGAAATAATAATAAACTTAAACTAACATTGTTCGTTCATTAACAGTTAAAAAAGCAATGTGTATGCGTGTACACTTTAATTATAATAATTTATACACTGGTGCTATGACGTCATAATAAATAATTACTAACATAATTATTGTAATATTTGGCTGCTGTCTTCTGATTGGCCACCAGAGGAGCCAGCCATCTGCCGCACATCAGAGTTCCTTCTTTACTAAATAGTTTAACGACCGCGAAACCTTGCAGCAAGAACGTGATGATAATTATGTTAATAATTAATATTATTTATTATCGTATTTATAATTATTATTTGTATAATTATGTTGATAATGGTGATAAATCTGTTGAGGTTGATGATGGTAAAAGGGAACCATGGATAGGTAGATAGATAGATGAAAACCTCTATTGTTCATTATGTTATGCTGGCCTGCCATCACCTCCAGCACTAAGAACAAATTTCTGTTCGGTTTGCAACTAAATTTTAAAAAGTTAATTATTATTATTTATGATCATGAACGGTATGTGACATCTGTTAGTGTGGGCATGCATGATTGATTACATTTTCCAACGATATTGTGGAAGTTTATTTCATTTTAAACGTTTATTACTGTGACGTACAGTAATGTAATCAGCCTTATGTGGTCAGGGATTGAATGATTGATTGATTGAATGAATGATTGATTAATTGATTGATAGATTTTACTTATTGATTCATTGATTGATTCATTCAAACAGAAAGCACACACCCACAGACAGCACACATCCACACAAATACACACACACAAACACACGCACACACACATACTCACTTATTGACCGGCTGCCTAAGATTAAATCGAGCAAATCTATTTTTAGAACTGATCTTGACGACGTCATTTGAGATAAAAATAGACGGGGGCCCAGTAAAATCGTCATCATCTTCATCATCATATCCAACATCGTCATCGTCGTCGTCATCATTGTTCTTTTTGTCATTATTATTACTATTTTTTAAACTCAAATGTTGCAATTTCACAATCATCTTGATCTCAGTTATGTTTTTTTCGAGGCCCATAACTCCGTCGTATATGATTAAGAAACTGTTTCTGAATGAGTGAGTGAGTGAATGAATGAATGAATGAATGAATGAATGAATGAATGAATGAATGAATGAATGAATGAATGAATGAATGAACGAATGAACTAATGAACGAACGAACGAACGAATGAATGAAGAGATGCGTTGAATGGATTATAATTGTGACAATATTCGCACTGGCTGAGACGCAGATAAAAATGTTCTGAGGAGTTGAGCTTAGGTTGTTTTACATAAAAATGAATATATAAGAAATAATGATAATAATTATAATATATTATAAAATAGTTTGCAGCAACTTTCTTTTCTTATTCAGTATTTTTTCTAGCAATTTCCACTTTTAAATCAACATTTTTTTCTAAATTTATCAAACATGGCTTTGGTCAAACATTGGTGAAGCTTCTACAGCATTTCGTAACTATGGAATTTTCGAAAATGAAATTACCCCAATGTTTTATTTCCAAATTTAACAGAATTTTAGCATAAAAATTGATCAGAAGTAAAGCTCTCTTCCCGTTTCAGAAGAGTAGGGTAGGGAAGAGGGCTTAGCTACCCCCACATTGTTTGGCTACGTCCCAGCGTGCATACTGGCATTGCCATCCTACCAACCTGTATGGCGTTTGTTCATGGAAGAGGTGATGGTCTATCAAATTGAATTGCGATTTCAACTGCCGAGAAATTATTTTAAAATTTTTTTATTGTATTCTAAATATTTTTCTCTTCTTAACATTATAACAGACAGATGAATGAGTGAATTATACATAAATTAAAAAATTATAAATGAAAAGAAGTGAATGAATATGTGAGTGAATGTGTGAACGAATGAATGGATGAACGAACGAACGAACGAATGATTCGATGAATAAATAAAAGATTAACAAATAAAATAATTAATATTTTTTGTTATTTACTTTCGACCCTTGAAAACTTTTCTGTTGTTCATTTAATTCCCGATTCAACCCTATCAAATCGTCCATGATGATGTCCTTAAGCTTTTGCAAGTTCACCTTAATTTCATCTGTACGATAATAAAAAAGAATACCATTAGTTAAAGTAATAATAATAAAAAAGTAGCATTAGTATTATAAGTAGTATTTGTAGTAGTGGTGGTGGTATTAATGATAAAGCAATATGTAGTAGCATTGGTAATCTGATATCTTCTTCAGTACCAGCTGAAGTAGTGGCAGTATTAAATTTCTCATTCATTCCTGTATAACCTCCATCGTCCAACATTTCTTTAACGTTGAAATCCATATTTGTTAGATGGTTTTAGCAGAAACTGGAACTACTTTTGTTATTTAAATACAATAGTGCTTTGTATTCTTAATTAAAGTCACAAAAATTTTGTGGAAAAATATAATAGGCGATTCTTAACAATGCTTATGCATATTCAGACAGACAGAAAACAATAAAGTTCACATACACACATACACACGCATAAACGTACATACATACACACACTTATACACATACATACTTACATATACACGTACATCATTGTTTGTTTGTGAGTCCATGACAACAACGACAAAAGGTCGAAGATATGTAGGGGAAATTGATTGATCGGAACATTTTCGATCATACTATATGTGTGTGTGCATGTGTGTGTATGTATGTATGTGTGTGTGTTTGTTTGTGTGTGTCCGTGTTTGAGCTCTCATACAGAACATTTCCACATCATTTCAAATAAAATTTTTAAGCCTATTCTTTTCAGTTCACAGCACGTGAATAATCATCAACTTCTAGCACTTCAATCCAATCCCTGATCTGAAATTCCATGAAAGACTCCTACTGACTGTAATTGCTAGCTGATGTGTAAGCTATTTGTACACGAATGAGATTATGATATTTTGGAGGAATATTAATGATAAATATTTACGTTTTAACAAAATTAACAAGTTTATTTCAATATGTGCGTATGTATTTATTGTTATGCCAGTACTTAAAAAAAAAAACCATTACACTGATAAATCTTTCTTTGCTTTTTTATCTGTGTATAATAATTCGCTTGGATTTTCATCGAAAGTTCTCAAAATGACTTCAACGATGAGCGCTTTATGTGTGGCTGGGGACAGAACCACCGGCCAATCCGTCCGAACACAAAATGGTAATTTAATTTGATCATTTGATTAGTAAAAATCCACGATCATGAACTGCACGGTGCTGGAATGATTAGCATTATTAGTGTATTCCTTTTATCGCTCACGCTTTGTCACATTTTTCATTCTATATGAAAACTTGTACTAAATTCATGTTTATATTAAATTAACAATTAGGCAAATAATATTTAAATCGTTATATTGAAAAAATTTTAAACGATTTTTTGCAGTAATGGCAGCTTGTTCGATTGCCAACATTGTGAAAACCAGTTTGGGTCCGGTGGGCCTGGATAAGATGCTGGTTGACGATGTTGGGGTGGGTACATTATAACATTTGATCCTATTTTTCATTTTTTTTTCACCCAAATGTAGTTTATTTTATCTCTGATCTTTCAAATCTGAAAAACAGGAAACAAACATCAATGATATAAATAACAACTTGATAATACAAAAAATATAATAAATGGTTTTAAATAAGATTTTTACTCATTCATTTAAAACAATGAATTCTTCCTATTAGGATGTAACCATCACTAATGATGGAGCCACCATTCTTAAGTTGTTGGAAGTTGAACACCCAGCTGCAAAGGTTCTTGTCGAACTTGCTCAATTGCAAGATGAAGAAGTTGGTGATGGCACAACATCTGTTGTAAGTTTTAGAAATTGCAATTACATTTTCATAATTTTATGTCTTTTCATTATGATTCTAAAACTTTAAATTTGATTTTTTTTAGGTAATCATAGCTGCAGAACTGTTAAAAAATGCAGATGAATTGGTTAAGTATAAGATCCATCCAACCTCCATAATTAGTGGCTACAGGCTGGCCTGCAAGTGTGTGATATTTAGTTTTGGTGTTGTTATGTTTTTTTTCTTACTGTTAGCATACTATGAAATGACCAATCATCAAGCTAATCACGATCCAACCGACCAATCCCAACAAAGGACCAAACCCAACTGACCAACCACATTACATTACAAACCAATATTTCGTCTGCCAACTGACCAATCAAACAACACCTAACAACAGAGAAGCTTGCAAGTACATACAAGATAACTTGACCATATCAACTGATGAACTTGGCAAGCAGAGCATCATCAATGCTGCCAAGACCAGCATGTCCAGCAAAGTCATTGGGTCGTATCCTTTTGTTTTGGAATAAATATTATTTTGTTACATTTTAGTAATGGAAAAGATGACTAATGTTAAATTTATTATGAATACAATGCTTTCTTTGCTTTCTTTAACCTCTATTTCTTTATCACCATCTCATCCTCTTCTTCATCGACTTCCTTGTTTGGTTTTTAATCACAGAGATGATGAATTTTTTGCTAATCTGGCAGTAGATGCAGCCCATGCTGTGAAAGTTAGTGACGGGAAAGGAGGTTTCAAGTACCCCATCAAGGCAATAAATGTCCTGAAAGCCCATGGCATGAGAGCTGTTGAAAGTGTCCTAGTTAATGGATATGCTCTTAATTGTACTGTTGCTGCTCAAGGTGTGTTTGTTTTTGTGTTTGTCAGCGTTGTTGGCTTTGTTTGTTTGTCTGTTTGAGTTTTATGTAAATATTCCAGTGTTTGTATTGTCTTATTACATATTTATTTCTCATTGTAACGTTTCTTTGTTTCTCTCTCTCTCTCTCTCTCTCTCTCTCTCTCTCTCTCTCTCTCTCTCTCTCTCTCTTTCCGTAATTAACTCTGATTGTCCGATTTTCATCGACAGCCATGCCAAAGAGAATCACGAATGCCAAGATAGCTCTGTTGGACTTCAGTCTTCAGAAGGCCAAGATGAAGTTAGGAGTGCAAGTGCTTGTCAACGATCCTTCTAAGCTGGAGGCAATCAGGCAGAGGTGCTAGTGGTATTAGTTGTTGTTGTTGGTTGTATTGTTTGTCTTTGGTCTGCTTCTTCTATGTACATATATGCATCTTACATGTCTATTTAGTTATTTCAATGGCAACAAATGCAAATAAATCAACACTCACCCCAACCAGAGAAAGTGACATAACGAAGGAGAGAGTCCAGAAGATTCTGTCCACGGGCGTGAATGTGGTCTTAACAACCGGGGGCATTGACGACCTCTGCACCAAATATTTCGTCGACGCTGGGGCTATGGCTGTTAGGAGGTGTAAGAAAGTTGATCTGAAGAGGATTGCTAAGGCTACTGGAGGTTTGTGGATGGCTGCTACTTGAATGACTAATTTCTTCAGAGTTAAACTTTAATTTCTAAATCCCTCTACAATTAACTCCTCATCAAACTCGATCAGGGCAGTTGATATCGACTCTTGCAAACATGGAGGGTGAGGAAAGCTATGATGCCAGCATGATGGGACAGGCTGATGAGGTCATTCAAGAGAGGGTGTCTGACGATGAATTGATTCTTATTAAGGGGTTGGTTTGTTGCTGTTGTTTATGTTTCGGTGTTGTTGCAGACAATAATTTACACACACACATACAGACCCAAGGCTCACACATCAGCCAGCATCATCTTGAGAGGAGCAAATGATTTTCTGCTAGATGAAATGGAAAGATCTCTTCATGATGCCCTCTGCGTTATCAAGCGTGTCCTCGAGTCAAAATCCGTCGTCCCCGGTGGTGGAGCTGTGGAGGCTGCTGTCTCCATCTATCTCGAGAATTTCGCTTCATCTCTTGTTCGTTTTTATGGTGTTGTGAAGATTCTTTTGTAGTGTGTGTCGTAGTTGAGTCGTTGGTGTACTGTGTGATAGTCAAGCCGTTTATCTAATGTTAAATTTTGTTTTTCAGAGTTCCAGGGAACAGTTGGCCATTGCAGAGTTTGCAAATAGTTTGTTGGTGATTCCTAAGCAGTTGGCAGTCAATGCAGCTCTCGATTCAACCGATCTGGTGGCCAAACTGAGAGCTTTCCATAACTCTTCTCAGACTAAACCTGAGCATAAAGAATTAAGATGGTATCTGTCTTTTCTTTTTTTCAATATCTTCGATTTTTTTTGTCCCATTCCAATGGTTTGTTTTTTATTATACATTCCAAAAACGTACATAAATTTCATTAAAAATTTCAGGATTGGTCTCGATCTGATAGAAGGAAAGGTTCGTGACAACAAGGAAGCAGGTGTTTTTGAACCAACGATCTCCAAGATCAAAAGTTTGAAATTTGCCACAGAAGCTGCCATAACCATTTTGAGAATTGATGATATGATTAAGCTGGCCCCCGAACAACCCAAGGGCAAATCTTACGGTGATGCTTGCAACGCCGGAGAGCTAGATGATTACTAGGCAGTGCCAAGGGCGAGGCTACTGAATATTAATGAATGAATAAATTAATAATTAATTAACTAGTTGATCGGTTCTTCGTGGTGATGCTGAGTGATTAGATGCTTGCTTGAGATTAGGCAGTGTGGAGGGAAGGTTGAATGTTAATGAATGAAAATATTTAAAATAATATGTTCATTAATATGTTTGGCTGAATGTTTATAAATAGACAAATGAATAAATAAATAATAAAACTAGTTGATTGGCTGTTATTAATTTTCGTTTGCGGTTAATTATAACAAAAAAATGTAAATTTTACATTTTTATAAACGAACATCTTGTTCAGTCATTTGTTTCTATTTTTCATTGATTAAAATGTTCTGAGGTGGCTATAGCGAGAATGATGGGTTTCTAATACGGAAAGGATTAGCTCGTATGTATTTATATATTTTCGTTCTTGACAACCTAATTTAACTTTATACCCATGTACGTGTATGCGTGTTTATTTCATCATCGTTTATTTCTTAGTAATAAAATGTTTTATTATTACTAATCGAAGACAATTTAATTTAATTATTCTTAATATATTAAAATAGTCGAAAGCGCAATGTTTACGACAGCAGTGTAAATGGTTACTGAAATATCTATAGCATAGTTGAACGAATGTATATCACAATTGAATGTTAAAATGTTACAGCAAACAAGTGTTAAAAGTATAGATATGTTGCATTAGTATGTGAGTACACATTAAATGAAAATATATATTTAAAGGTCACAGCATGAAGATGACGGTTAGTACTTTAACAATATACGTGAAGTACTGTTATAAATTATTTTTTAATGAATACAATACAGGGTTATAAACGTAACTATATGTATATATATATATATATACTAAAAGTTTCCCACATATTTTTTTAGTTGAAAGGTTAAAGGTTACTTTCTTCTGTGCACTCGGTTCAGAGGTGTCAACGACAAAGTCCACGCATCATACGCATTCGAAACCAGTCACCACAACAGCAGAACCGGGCGCCTCTAACCATTACCCAGTGTTATTATTATTATTGTTATTTTTCAGTTGTTTTTATTATTTTTATTGTTATTCTAATTATTATTACTCTCATCCGCGACTCTGCCGAGAATTTTGTACTGTTCCATCATCTTTTTGATTCTAACGGTGGCCTCGTATGCAAGGTTCTCATCTATATCCATCTGGAAATGTATAATCGTATTAATAATAATAGTTATTATTTGTATTATTATTGCTATTTATTATTATTATTTGCAGTATTGCTAGAGTTACCAGCCTTAATAACTTCAACGTACGGCCTGCCAGAGATACTGCACCTACTGTAATACTTACTCATGGGGTCCAAACATCGTGGTTCTTGTTTTGTAAGCCAAAACTGAGTGAATGGATGAATGAATTAGTGGATGAATGAATGAATGAGAGATGAATGAATGAGTGAATGAATGAATGAACGAATTAAAATAAACTCATAAATAGAGGTTTGTGTTTGTGGTTATAGTAGTAATAGCGAAAAATTATAAATAATCGTTATTATAACTTATTATTATGATAAAAAATACCAAAATAATAAAATAATAATAAAATTATTAATTAATAATAAGGTTATTGATAAATGATTTGTCAACCATTTAAATAGCCAACCAATGAATAGCAAGCAATATCGGGCTTCAGTGTAAGACTCGAGACAAAAATCCTAAACTGAAAAAAAAAAATTATTATTTTTTCATACTTTAAGATGCAGCTCCGTCAAACGCTGTAATACTAAGTGATGATAAGTAGTTGGAGAAGCTGTAGTAGTAGTGGTAGCAGTAGTAGTAGTTGTTGTTGTGGTAGTAGTAGTAATTGTTGTAGTAACAGTAGTAGTAATAGTAGTGATAGTTATAGTAGAAGTAGCGGCAGCAGTAGTTGTATCAATAGTTGTAGTAAAATATAATAGTAAGAACAAATGAATGAGAAAAAAAAAACAAAAAAATGAAATGAATAATTAAATAAATGACCATCTTACTTACTAGAGATAGAATTGGCAATAATATGAACCAGAACCAGGAGCCAATGATGCCGTACAAGAGGTTCGTTATCACCAAACCTGGGCAGGTAGTGTGAGAGTAGATGCCCTATGAAAAATATTATTATGAATAATTGTGATGAATGGGCTATGAAGAATTATGACGATAAATTATGATAATTACGATGAATAAATTATGATAATTGTTATGGGTGATTTGTGAACATTACTAATGGTGAATTACTAACGGATTTATTGTAATTCTTATTCATCTGGTAACTCAGAAGATCCATCGTATACTTTGAAGAACTATAAGGTTCATCACTGCAAAGAATGACTAATTAAATGAGAGAAAGAGTGAGAGGGAGAGAGAGAAATTATTCCATAGCTAAAGTTATTATTTATCATAATTATTCATAATTAAATTAATAATTAATCCATAAATAGATAACCCATTTTTGTGTTGAATGTTATCAAGATTGAAGGCAGATCTCTTAGCATTGCTTGAAGATGTCCATATAACATGAGTCGTTTTATTATTATTATTATTTCTATTATTATTATTATTATTATCATCTTGTTCTTTGTGGCGTCCCAATACGCTAAGCAATTCTTTGAACTGAGGAAACAAATTAACAACAACAACAACACACGTTTAGACGACATTTTCCCCGAGATCGGGGGTTGCCGTTTGGCTACCTGTGATGAAACCGAAATACCCCTCGACGCCATCCACATCTGTCACTCGCCTCAGTATCACGCAACCCCGCTTTCACCCTGTCCTTCTCCACCTGCTCTCTCCATCCCAATCGCGGACGACCCCTTCCTACCACTCCTTCAACCTCGAACTCCAACGCTCGCCTAATCCCGACCCTTTCATCCCTTCTCAACACATGTCCATACCACCGCAATCTCGATCTCCTTATCAATGTCACAATGTCCTCATTCAGTTCCATCATTGACATCAGCTCTGTACTACTCCTCCTATCCTTCACTTTAACCCCACACATCATCCTCACCATAGCTCTTCCAGCCTTCTGCAGTACACTTTCCTCCTCTCTCCTCAACACCCAAGTTTCACCACCATATACCATCGCTGCTCTCACACATGCTTTATATACCCTCCCTTTCATCTTCACTGACCATTTCTTTTCACACAATACCCCACCCAGTTCCCTAAATTTCATCCATCCTACACGAACTCTAGCCGTAACTGCGCTCAAACATCCTCCATCCGCGTTCAGCTTATCCCCTAAGTAAACAAAGCTTTCCACTCTTTCAATACCACCACTCAACCCCGTCCTTGCGTCCGTCCTATTAATATCACACCATGAACACATTTCTTACATTTGAACGTGCCTTCCACCTTTTTCAGTGCCCCCCTCACACCACTACATCTCTTATGCACCCATTTCTGACATCCTATACACAATACTGAGTTAGCCTTCACTCTCCTGTCACATACCCCACAGGGGTCTATTTTACTTATCACTCGCTCCCCACCTTCCCCACTCACCATTACCTTCATCTTACCAATATTAACTTTTAACCCTTTCTTTTCAATAACACTTTTCTATCTGTCAAATTTTAACTGCAATTCTTCCATGCTATCAGCCATCAAGACTAAATCATCTGCATACAAAATCTCAAATAACAACCCCTCCATTATGTTTCCACACACAACATCCATCACAATTGCAAACAGAAACGGTGATAACACTGATCCTTGATGCACTCCTACCTTAACACTAAAAGCGTCCGACATCCCCCTTCCAACCCTCACCTTTGTCTTTGCCCCTTCATACAGCTGCATCACAGCTTTAACAAGTCTCTCATTCACTCCTTTCTTCCTCAACGCCCATTCAATGACCTTCCTCGGTACTCGATCAAAAGCCTTTTCTAGATCCAGGTCAAGAAGGAGAGGTTTAGGGTATGGAGAAGGGACATGACGGAGGAAGCGGAGTCTGAGTATAGGAAGGCTAAGAAGGTTGCAAAACAGGCAGTGGCAACTGCAATGACGAACGCATCAGATAGGTTAATGAAGGAAATGGAATTTGATGTGAGTTCGAGGAAAATGTTCAAAGTAGCAAAGCAGTCAATGAGGGATAGGAAAGATGTTATAGGGAATGGATGTGTTTGGGATGGATCTGGCAAGTTGTGCATAGATGAGGAGGAAAAAGCTCAGGTGTGGAAAGCTCATATGGAAAGGTTGATGAATGAAGAGAATGAGTGGGATGGAGATGTGGAATCCGCGGTCACACACGGACCTATAGAGAAGGTGACGATGGAGGAAGTAGAGAAAGCAGTTAGAGAAATGAAACTAGGTAAGACGACAGGGGTTTCGGAAGTGGCGGCAGAACATATAAAAGCGAGTGGGGTGATAGGAATTGAAGTTATGATGAGAATTGCTAACAGTATGTTTGATGATGAAGGTATACCTGAGGATTGGCGACACAGTGTGTTGGTGCCGTTGTATAAGGGCAAAGGAGATGTGAGAGATTGTGGGTCATATAGGGGTGTGAAATTGCTAGAGCACGGAATGAAGGTAGTGGAGAGGGTGCTTGAGAGGAGGTTGAGAAATATGGTGACAGTTAATGAAATGCAGTGTGTGTTTATGCCTGGTAGGGGAACGGTGGATGCGTTGTTCATGGTGAGAATGTTGCAGGAGAATTATAGAAAGAAGAAACGAAGATTGTACATGTGTTTTGTCCAAAACCCTTCTTATATCTTCATCCCACCACCACGTCTCACCATGCCTACACTTTCCTTTCGTCCATCCACATACTTTATCTGCCGTAGCCAACACACAGTCCCTGTATCTCTCCCAAACATCTCCATCCTTACCACTCTCCAAATTTTCAGCCACCTTCACTTCAAATGCCTTCCTCACCTCTGCATCCTGCAACTTCCATGTCTTTCTCTTTGCCACAAACTTATCCTTCTTCCTCCTCCCCATTTCTTTTGATGTCACATCCATCACAACCATACTATGCTGCAGCATACCAGGTATCGCCTTCACATTCTTCACATACTTCCTATCTTTGACCCTTACCAATATATAGTCTATCATCGACCTATGCTCCCCTATGAGGAAACAAATTAACCCATTACTTATAATAAATATTTACATCATCACTGCTATTATTATTAATTATTATTATTACTAATTATTATTATTATGAAAATCACTATCATACCAATAAAATATGTCCAAACACATTGGTGGAGAATATGTTACAAAGGCCAGTTTCATCATTTTCAACGTCATATTGCTTAATCAGATTGTGTCCAGTTCTAATCATTTCAAAGCAATTTCTGAATGGATGAATGAATAAATAAATGAGTGAATGAATGAATGAGCGAATGAATGAGCGAATTAATGAATGAATGAATGAATATATGAATGAATATATGAATGAATATATGAATGAATGAGTATAAGAAGGAATGAGTGAATGAATGAATAGAAGAATGAATAAACACAATCAATTAATGAAAGAAAAGATACATGATAAAGTGTGAATAAAGAAATGACTGCATGAATTAATGATTGAATGAGTAGAGAAAGAATGAACGAATGAATGAATAATTAAATGAATGAAAAAATAAATAAATAAATGAGTGAATGATTAATGAATGAAAATGTTATAAATTCAAAAAGTCAATTTTTATGAAACCTTGAAAAAACATTCCTCACAAAATAATTCCAGTCAACAAACGTGTTTGGCATCACACCAGCATTGAAAAATAGGTAATCTATATGGCTGTGTCTGTAGTAATGCAGTAAAATAGTATTGTTTTATTCAGCAGTAGTAGTACCAGTATTAGTAGTAGTAGTTTGTTTTCATTCATATATATATATATATATATATATATATATATATATATATGTGTGTGTGTTCATGTAAATGTTGGTAATATATATATATATATATATATATACAAGTAAAGGTTGGTAATATATATATATATTAATTCAAACGTATTGTTTTATTTATTAATATTGCTTATAGTAGCAGTAGTAGTAGTAGTAGTAGTAGTAGTAGTAGCAGTAGCAGTAGCAGTAGCAGTAGCAGTAGCAGTAGCAGTAGCAGTAGTAGTAGTAGTAGTAGTAGTAGTAGTAGTTTATATATTAATAATTCAAATGTGTATTATGATGTTTATTCAGTTTTATAACAAAAAAATGACAAAAAAATAATGACTTTAATTTTACTTCTTGAGCAGCACGAATAACAGATTGAGGGTTGGACATGTCAGCAAAAAATAGTTCGACGGATCGGCTGGGGAATGTTTTCAGTAGCTCCCTCTGAGCCGCGAATGCTTTCTTCTTGTTTCGACAGATCAAACAAACGCGGAAGTCAGTATTTGCCAGCAAATTTTTTACCAAACTAAATCCTACGCCACTGTTTCAGTGTTTGCGCGTATTTAAACAAAATTTTTTAAATTTATAAGACAAATAAATGTAAAATTGTGAAAAAATATAGTAAAAAAGCTTGCGAAAAATTAAAAAAATGGAGAAAGCATTAAATTAAAAAAAGGTCTACGAACGCGTTGGCACCGGTAATCAACGCTACTTTTTTGTCATTCATTTTTTCTGATTGGAATCTGTGCAAAAGTGGAAAACATAACAATTGGGGCCTCCTGATTTTAATTTATTCAGCCTAATTACAAAAAAACGTACGATTATTTTAAAACACGTTCGGAAAAGATCGTACGTTTTTGTTTTTAAACTAAAAGTGAACCTTTTTGTATTGTGCGTACACACTGCTGCTATGAATACGTAATAGAATGAAAGGTAATAAAACCATATACAAGGATTAATTTCAATGATAGCCTTGCAATTAAATGATGTGTCATGTGAATTATATTGTTTATATGAGTGGAATGAATTATTTAGAAGAAGAATGTTTATAAAAAATGAGAAAGATATCCTGTTTTGAAATTAAAAACCAAACTTTATTCAATTTTGTGGCTTTGAGTTCTAAAACGTTATAATTGAAAGAAATAAACATCTACGTCATATTTTTCTGTAAACTTTAAACACTTATTAACCATAAACCATCATTACAAAGGTTATTTTTTCTAAAAACTTCAAAGAAAATAAAGAATTGAGCAACTAATATTTAAATTTAACAAAAAAGATAAAGAATTAGCAACTAATATTTAAATTTAACATCCTTAGATTAAGTCATCAGCAGAGGAATAAGGACGAACAACTTCAATCTACTTCAGCCAGGAAGACACCGACAGTACATTGACAAATATTCTACACTACTACTTAAAACTATAACATCTTACTTAATACAGTAGTACAGTAACGATAAATCATGGGCAATGAGCAGAGTTGTGACGGTAATAGTCAACGCGGTAGTGGTAAATCCACCCAAAGCAAAGGGAATCGTAAAAGGTCCACGAAATGTCGAGAGAGAAGCCGGAGCAGATCGACACGACGAAAAAGCGTGAAAAGGTGTGTCAGTAAGACAAAATCTCGTAAGAAACACTGCCGCAATTGATCACGTTCGCGCAGACTGGTATTTGAGTATCCAGTCGCAATTTAGAATCGTGTCATATCGCAAGGCGCGCTCTGAGAAAAATTTTGACTTTTATTATGTAAATTCACGTAAAGACATTTCACTCTTTTACTGTGATAATTATTTTGTAAAACCAACTAAAAAATTGAAAAAAAAAATTATAACACTGTAATATTAATAGTCAATATCCTATTGGCGTTTTGCTTGTGTACATGAAAATTTTAATAAAAACATAGTAATCAAATTTTAATCAATCATTGTGTACAAATTTAATTCAAATCATTGTGTACAAATTTAATTCAAATCATTGAAATACAATAAGTTAGGCAAGCGTTAAGATGATTTAATGGTATCCAGATAACTGACAAGGGTCGTTTCAGGAGGTATAAATACACTGTTCTTTGCCTCAACCTGAGTTTTCCTATTTCCAAGGTTGTCAAAACTTTTGGCTTCCAAGTCCAAATATTGACTGACTGCATGAAGCAACATCCTCTTGAACCCATCAGGCAGACAAGTCACGTAAACGGAATTCGGCCACTCGTGAAAATAATCAATCAGATCAACTTCAATCTTCTCTAACTCACCTTTTGGTATCTGCTTCCTGTTGAGAAAGTGTCTAAGTTTCTGGCTGATTCTGGCAAAAGCCTTTTCCGCACTGGTACCAAGATTAACGAAGCCGTCGTCTGTAACTTCGCCGCCTAAATTATTTTTGTCCTTTTTCTCGAACGCAGGCACTTTGAGGAACTCCAACTGTTCATCCTCTGTCCAATTTACGAAATTATTCCAGACGGCCATTTTTTCTTCTTCTTGAAAGAGTTCAGTAAAAGCAGAGGGTTGTATATCGATAAGATCACATAAATCAACACTATCAGATTCATCAAAATCAATTCCGTCGATTTGAGAGAGAAGAAACTGAAGATTTTCCTGTCGCCTTCTCGTTCGCAGTCCTGGCAAACTTCTTCGACGTTCCCTAGGGACGCAGTGATGTTGGGATCTCTTGAAGTTCTTACGCTTGCGGCCGCCACCTGGTTTCTGAAGACTGACATTTGAATCGTTGGTGTCATCCGCAAATGTCACTGAAGGCAACTGTTGTTTTTGTTGTCCGTTTGTTGAAATTCTTTTATCATTTTCGACGAAAATTATCTTACTTTCAACATCGTTATTGTCCTCTACGGTTTCCATAACGGCAAAATAAAATAATGTTTCGAAAAATGATTTCAAGAATAATAAAGAAGAGAAAATTTATTTTAAACAACGACACTTATGATGCGATCTCAAAATTCGTTGGTTAATTTAATTTTAATTGCACAACTGAACTAAACCTTTCGCACAGCTGTTGTATTGCAGCTAGGCTATGAAGAGCGAGATTAGTTAGACATGTTCCGTGACGTTTTTTAAACGCTTTATGGTTCCGTGCAATACCTATTGATGAAAATTAATTTATTTGTACATTTTCACAGCCATAGCTTCCAGAACAAGTAATGCTTTTAAAAGTAACTTTCTTAATTCACATTTTTACCAAGCATTCTTCTACATATACGCATTTAAAGACATATTTCTCTAGACACACACAGATAATACGACTCACCGGATTTCAATTTTCTTCAATAAATTAGTTTGTAACCATTTATAATTACAGCAGAAACTAACGCATTTAACTTAATGACAAAACTCAGAAACAATCGAAGCATGAACAATTAGGTTTTCAATCCATAACAAACCTCTGAGAAATGAAACTGAACGGTCATAGCTATTAAACAGATCCGAAAATTCTTTATCATTACTACCATCAATTTCAATTGTTGATTTCAATAAATTCATTATTAAAACAAAGTAAAAATATTTCATGCCGCATATGCGTGTGTATCAATCTATTATTATTTATAAAGAAACCATTCAATAGAATCCAATCAGAAGTCGAGTAAATGATGTGCACATGTGTATAAATGTGTGTGTATGGATAGATAGATAAGACGCAGCATCCATCTAACTTAGAAATCATCAAAATCCTCCTCTGCTATCTCCTTAGCACTCTCCAACTCTTGCTGCTCTCTCTCCCTTCTCTCCTAAGAAGAAATTATTAATTTTTCAAAATTATTTAATTATATTATTTTACTTTTTAAAACTTTTATTTATTCATATTTTTAATTATTTTTCAATTGCTATAATTCAACTTTTTTCTTAAATTTGAGAAAATATGAAAGAAAAAACATGGTATCAAATTTTACTGTTATATAAAGTACAATGGTGATATAAAATGAACTAATCTGAACATGAACTGACCACTAGGGCATTGATTAATTTAAGATTTAATTGTCACAATTTTAATAACAATAATTATTAATAACGTTAATATTAAACGAAATGGAGAAAACAACAAAAAAAAATCAAACTTCAGCAGATTCTAAATCCTTATTGTAGGACTTAGGTGGGAACCTCATGGCCTTGATAGACTGATTGTGAAGGTTTAAACAGAAAGTTATTCTTTGGTGGAAAGCCGTCATGGGTTCTTTGGTGCTGTAGATATCTGGGTTCTCCTTCGACTGCACATACTTTTTCTCATGGTCGATGGTGGCCTCAATCACCCCATCTCTTATTGCCTAATAATGGTTAGTATTTCAATCTTTTTTTAGAAGGTAAACAACAATAATAATATTAGTAGTAAAAGTAACCAAAGTAAAAATAAAAGTAGAAGAACCAAAAAAACAAAATCATAAATCTCTATGCCACTACATCACATCCAACGAACCTTAGCTACAATAAACTCTGCATCCTCTGGACTGCCTAACTGCAATTTCCTAGCTATGTCGAGTAGAGAGATGCGAGAGTACGACTGACTAATTATCCTAACTCCTGTTTTGATGACATTGTGTCGGAGTCGAACGATTAGAGAATAAGTACCTTCCAACTCAAATTTTCCTTTAAATTTCTCCAAGACTTGATTAAATCTTGCCAGGTTTCCGGTGCGAACAGCTGAAATAGTAATATATCAAAATAACAATAAGCAGAAACAATAATAGTAAAGATAAATACTCTCTCTTTTTTCTTCTCTCTCTCTCTCTCGCTCTCAATCAATCAACCTGACAAAATCACAAAGTCCCAACCCTGAGTGAGTTGAAAATATGGCTGCAAGGTCTTCCTGAGAGATGCTTGCCTGAAGGTCGACTTGTCAGGAATGTCCCCAAGCAGCAGTTCAACTGTTATTGCAAACTTCTGAACCTGTTGAATAAAAATGATAAAAAATATAAAAGTAAAAATAAAACAAGAAAGGGAAGTTGAAAGAAAGAGGGAGGAAGAAGAGAAAGAAAGAGAAAGTTTTTAATTATTTCAAAAACTATAGAGAAGAGAAATAAAGAAAGATAGAAAAATGGAGGAAAGAGAGAGAGAGAGCGAGCGAGAGAGAGAGACACAAACAAGGGCCAAACATACAATTTGTTTGAATCCAACAGCAGTGTGCTGAGGTGCCTTCCTCAGAGCCTGCATTAGATCAGTATGAGCTGAAGAGTACTCTAATTGAATGGCTTTCACGCGACCTAATTACATAAAAATTAAAATTATTATAATTAAATAAGCACGCATATAATTCAAGCAACTTAACCAATCCTTTTTAATATTTCAACTTGGTTTCAGTCAATTAGAACTAATAATACTTACAAAGCATAAAATATTGTGAAGACATTTTAAATCTTCAAAATAAAAATAATTAAACTCAGAAAATTTAGATCCATAAAAAGATAATTAGACAAAGAAAACACAGACAAACACCTACACACAGGCCTAAGCACACACACACACACCCATACACCACACACACAAACCTAACCAGTATAATACAAATATCTGGCCCATTCATTATTAGAAGAACTTTCAGGAAATGTGGCCTTAGCGATGAGTTTAGCGGCCTGGTCATACAAATTGTAGTGTAGATAATTTCTGAGGAGGAGGTTGAGGAGGGTTGCCTGGCCCTCGTGGTCAGATTTCAGGGTGCACGTGCAGAGTCGAGCGTGCAGGGTGCTGTTTGCATGTTAGGGAATGACTTGTGGCATCAAATGGAAAAAATTAATTAAATATTTCTACTATGAGCAAACATAAAAAAATAACTGGTAATCTCTGAGAAGAGCCCACCGACATGACAACCACCTACCTTCTAATCCTGTCAAACTGATTAGTGAGTTCGTAGGCCCTAGCAAAGTAGAAGTAGCACCTGGCGGCCAGCATGTCCAGGGTCCTCCTGTTTTGCAAGGCTATCTTATCCATCAGCTGGTCTGCACACTGCAATGCCTGGACGGTACAATTGAAGCTATAAATAGACTTATCAAATTTTTGATGCTATTTATAGAAAATGTTGAAACTATTTTTAAAAAAAACCTTAAAGCTATAAATAGAAAGTCTGACATTTAAATACAGATACTACTACTGTAAGAAAGATATAATGCTACATACAAGTAGGAAATCAGCCAGCTAACGTGATTCAATTTATTCTGATCCAGTAGATATATGAGAACAAGGAGGTGAAGGTAGATGTCGATCTCAACAAGCAAAGGAGTCGAAGCCTGCTTCCCCACCCTCGGCCTGAAGGTAGGGCCCTTTTCTTGCGTCTCCATTGGCTTTGTAAGTAGAAATAAAGAAATTAAAAGAGATTTATAAATTAAATTGGGCATGATTAATACAAATAAACAAATTATATAATAATTATTATAAATTGACAAATAAAATATTGCAAATTGTTTGAAAATTAACCATCTATGTGATGATAACAGTTTTTAGATTAAAATACTTTCAAAGTGCTCTTAAATATGCAAATACCATATGATAAATTATCATCATATATTGTATTTACTTTATAGCAAAATATATTTTATTTATTATGCCAGACTTTACACAGTAACTAGAAGAATTACTAAAACAAATTACTACCACACTACTACTATCAATCAATCTTTGTTTAGCATCCAGAGACTCAGTTTCCCGAGGTAAGACGTACCACACTACTACTAATTAAATGAAATTATTAAATTAAATTTTAACATCACAACCTCATCAATGTATTCTAGGAGTGGGTGAGTAGAATTGTTAGTGATCAGGAAGTAGCCAACAATGGCTCTGTGTAATACATTGTTGTTCAATCTTTTTCGAAGGTTCACAAGGGCCCTTAATGTCCTTGACATGAATCTAGGCTCTTTGGTAATGACTGCCTTTTCAATGTGTTTTATGTATTGCTTGAGATCTGAAAAGTTTAATTTACAATGGGTTAGTTAGAATTTTATGTTTAATTAAAATTAAATTAATTTCAAGTATAGGAAGAGTATTAGATAATCAATTCAATATCAATCAATAGAACATGGGCGTTGTTTTGCTAGATAACTGATGGCAAATAAGATTTTCGTATTAATTAAAAATTAGTTTTAAGCTCAAAAAAGTTCGCTGCTAATTTACTCCGAGTTGAGATTTAATGTTAAAAAATCTAAGAATGAAAATGGATGGTGGATGATGGTCTGGATACCTTCCAAGACTAATGTATCGGCATCCTTTTTAACTTCTTCAACGACTTCCTCCTTCTTCTCCACATCCTTCATTTCAACATTTTTTATCGGTTCTTTAAGCATTTTAAAAAAAATTAATTAAACTGAAACAGAAATAATTTTCAAACAGAAGATTTTGCCGTATCATTGAACGGAAATCAATACAAAACTGGTTAAGTAAGGCTCAACTAAACGCCACATTTTTAATGTATGTAATTCTAACTTTTAATCATTTCATGAGGTGCTTAATTTCTCGTTCAATGTTATATTATTAAATTCTTCAACTTTGCATTATTGCCCAACTAGGTAGGCGTTTGACAACCGTAGCATTTCTTTTTGTCGCAACCTAAAGGTTAATAGTTCAATACCATGCGAAGCTTAAAAAGTACATTTTTTGTGAATAAATAATTTAATCGCGGCTGGTACGGGCGGCCCACTAAGGTGACCACCACCCACCACCAAATAAAATTCAGAATTTACTTTTATTGAAATAGGAAAACTCATTTTTTGTTTGTTTGATCTATTGACAAACTTTTGTTCTATTGATAATACAAATGAATTATGGATACATAATACAAATGAATTATGGATACATAATACAATTGAATTATGGATATATTTGTTTGTTTGTGCCTGTACAGGCCTGGATATAATGTGTACAGGAGTGTGGGCTACCTATAAAAAACGAGTCTTTTAAAGTTTCATCACATTGGGGCATGTTCTAACAAGGTAAAAATAACATTTTGTAACATTTTAAACTGAGATATAAATGTGTGTGTGTTTGTGTGGTGTGTTGTGTGTGTGTCTGTGTGGTGTGTGTGTGTGTGCGATAAGTCTACAAACAAATGAAATCTTCTTAAAAATTATGCAAAATTAACCAATTTATATACCGTTATAAAATGAATTAAATTATTAAAATAAAATAAATAAATAAATTACTTATTTACATCAATGAATAAATGTTGATATAATGAATCTATATAGGGATATCTAATTCGGTAAGCCATTTGAAGAATTCTCTTTTAAACTCTCCCCAATACTTAAGTCTGGCCGCCACGTTCACTGATGGATTTACCGGATCTAAAATTAGTGGAGTTGGAGGATGAAATTCCATATTCATGAATTCAGAAGGATTGTAAAACCAATTCCAGAACACTCTAATTATGAAAATTCAATTGAGAGTATGTTGTAGTATAGCAGAGTATTGTAGTGAATGAATGCATATATGAATGGCTGACTGACTGAACGAATGAATGTATAAATGATTTATAAATAGAATGAATGAATGAATGATTGATTGAATGAATGATTGAATGAATGAATGAATGAATGAATGAATGAATGAATGAATGAATGAATGAATGAATGAATGAATGAATGAATGAATGAATGAATGAATGAATGAATGAATGAATGAATGAATGAATGAATGAATGAATGAATGAATGAATGAATGAATGAATGAATGAATGAATGAATGAATGAATGGGATGGATGAATGGATGAGTGGATAAAATATCTTCGTCAAGTTTTATACCTTAGCTCTGGCTCTTTCAACAAACTTCCCAACATAGCCAACACTTCAAACAGACTTGGGCCTTTTCTAATTTTGGTTTAAAATAATAATAATAAATATGATTTTAATAATAATTATTGTATTGTTACTTTTCGCAAATTTCTGCGGAACGTATGACTAGAAGTAATATAAGGTAGCTGTCTGGTCTGTAGCTTGATCTCGACCAGTTAATGTTATTTCGCCAATGTTTCACTACCTTTATGTAATCTTTGATCTGAAAATTATTTCATGTACTCATTTATCCATCCATATTTTGTTTGTTCATTCTTTCATTCGCTCATTCACTCATAAATTCATCCATTCGTTTATTCAATCATTCGATCATTGTGTTAAAGATCATTCAGTCATTGGTTGGTTGATCAGTGCATTCATCCATCCATTCGTTCGTTCGTTCGTTTGTTCAGTCATAAAAAAAATTGTCCATTGTTATTCCGACATAATAATTATAGTTGAAATTAATAATGATTTATCATGTTGTCATAATTAAACTCAAAATTATTTAAATTGCATACCTCTGGCTTTAATTCGTCTATGAGAATCTTCCTCAGATGAGAACAGGACAAATCCAAACAGCTGATATCATATTCAGAAATGAACATATCGACATCGGTATTCGACTTATCGGCAGTTGATTTATTAGTACCGGCGTCGAATATTCGCTTAATTAATTTAGAATCGATTCCAACAGACTGTTCTGTATCGCCGGTATTAGAGAGATCCGAAGCTAGCATAATATCAACGTCCAAAACCGAATTTATCGTGAATTGGATAGAGTGATCGGTAAATTGAAAGAATGAAGAAGAAGAAAATGATGATGATGATGACGACGAATTTTCTAACTCGGATGTGGTTATAGTACTGTTAAGACTTTGTATTATTGAAGGCTTGAGCGTGTGTAATAAGGCTGGCATCCATTTCTCGTAGTTAACGATCGGTAAATCTGTAAATGAAAAAACAAAGAATTGACTAAGATGAACCACTAGCCGTCTTGCTGTCTGAGCTAATCCCCTCTGAGCTAATTATAATTAACTATAAAATAATTAATAACTAAAATATTTATTATTGTTCGAGTGAATGATTTGTTGATTGATCGTTATTTTATATCATTCGCTAATCAATTAGATAATTCATTCGTTCATCCATTTTTTTCATCCATTCATCAGTCATTCATCTGAATAATAATAATAATAAATAATTAATTAATAATTAATTTATAATTATTATTATTATACTTTTGCAGTAGATGATGATGTCGACGTCAGATCTGCTTGCAGACGTTGTTTGCGTGCCCAGGGAGCCAAGGATGATTACGTTGGTGACATGGAGAAATGATGCTTGCTGAAATATTATTAATAATAATAATAATCATAATAATAATAATAACAATGATGATGATGGTGATAATTTTTATTTTATTGACTCTTATCTTTAAGATTTCTATAGAGTTTGTCTTCGACATTTTTAATCACACACTTAATCACACACATCACACACATAATTGGTGGATCGGATCGATTGAATGAATGATTAGTTGATTGATTGATGCATGCATTCATGCTTTTATTAGATCATTCATTCGTTCAATCAATCAATCATTCATTCGTTCATTCAATCAATCAGCCCAACCTTCAAATGATCACATATTCTATTTATTGCATCGAAATGTTTTTTTTCTATCGATTCATCTGCGCTGGATTGCCTTATTAACTGCTCTTCAGTCATTTTCGAGTATCTACTGTTATTATTATTATTGTTGTTGCTGTTGTCGTCGTTGTTGTTGTTGTTATTTTTCTTTTCATTAAGTCTATAGCTGAAGTTATTATTTTTATTTTTACCATTATTAAGTTCTACGCTGAGAGCTAAGTTTTTGATAAAATCGTGTAAGACTGTTATTGCTGTTGATGTTGTCATGGGTTTGTTGTTGCTGAAGTTGTTGTTGTTTTTGTTGATGCTATCGTTGATGTTGTTGCTGTTATTTGTTGGTGAAAATCGACCGTTTGATGAACTCTGAAAAAAATGTTTGAAAAAAATTAGTTGGGAATCAAGAAATTAGCTCAATGAAGAAACAGCTCATTTCATAACAAAAAATCGATAAAAATATTTCTAGATTAAAAAATCAAAGTTACACGAACGTAAGGTCCATACATTTTAAATAAAACTACATTTACATGTAAAAAAAACTCCAGCTTACATTTAGGCTATCAATAGACTTGGTTCTTTCAAAACTTTCAGTTTCGATTTTCATTTTGTTGTGAGAAATTCCCAGACCGCTGGAGTTGCTATTGTTACTACTAATCTCGTCCATATTATAAAGTGAAAGTGATGCTCTGGATGCGGACATTTCTTTTAAATTATTTAGCACAGATTTTTGTGAGGCGTCATTAGATAATTCTTGCCTGTTTTGGGTTTTTAGATAGTGGCTAATGTTTGATGGAATGTATGATCAAACGAATGAATGGATGAACGAATGAATGAATGATGGATAAACTAATTAATGAATGAAGAATGACCAAATGGATGGGTGGAATGAGAAAACAGATAAATGAACAAATGAATGAATGTATGAACGAATGGATGGATGGATGGAAAGACTAATAAACGAATGATATAATATAAACCTTAATTCGAGGAGATGTTTGATGTAGAGATCATACTTTGGTCCCGATCTGACAGAGAACGGAGTGCATTGTATGGAG
>NW_008705399.1:216017-223517 GCF_000326865.2 Helobdella robusta | reverse complement strand
GAATGAATGAATGAATGAATGAATGAATGAATGAATGAATGAATGAATGAATGAATGAATGAATGAATGAATGAATGAATAGACAGATGAATGAATAAATGAATGGACAGAAAAATGAATGAAATTCATCTAATATGGCCACCTACACAGTACATGCATACATATATTCGTACATACATACTAACATACAAACCTACAAACATCCAGACATACAAACATACAAACCTACAAACATCCAGACATACAAACAAACAAACTTACAAACATTCAAACATTCAAACATACAAACCTACAAACATCCAGTCATACAGACATTCAAACATCCAGTCATACAAACATTCAAACATCCAGTCATACAAACATTCAAACATCCAGCCATACAAACATTCAGGCCTACAAACATCCAGTCATACAAACATTCAAGCCTACAAACATCCAGTCATACAAACATACAAACCTACAAACATACATACATCCAGACATACAAACATCTAGACATACAAACGTATATAATTACAGGTTTGCTCTTAGATATTGCTTCAGTGTCAGTAACAGTTCCTAATTGCGTTTCACGGCATTTTCGCGAATTTCGTTTTTCCATGATTATCATCATAATATCGGCTCCATCAAATATATGCTAAATACTGGATAGAGCTAAACAAATATGTGTGTGTGTGCGTGTGTGTATGTGTGTGTATGTGTGTGTGTGTGTAGTGTGTACGTACGTACGTACGTAAAGGTACCTGGGTGTATTCATAACCATTATCAACAACAAACAACAACATCATCATCATCTTCCTCCTTCTCATCATCTTCTTCATCATCTTCTTCATCATCATCATCATCATCATCTTCTTCTTCTTCTTCTTCCTCTTCATCATCATCTTCTTCTTCATCATCATCTTTTCAATTTTGGCGGCCAAATTAGCATCGTGTTATATTAGATAAACGTGTGGACGTTAGTGAATTTGCATAACTTTTCTTTATCGTAAGTAATGGCCGTAACTTTCAATTAGGCGCTACATAAATGTTTGTTTGTTTGTTGTTTTTGATTTCGTTGACGTCACCGGTGATGTTGTTGTTATATGTTGTTGTTGTTGTTCTATGTTGTTGTTGTTGTTCTATGTTGTTGTTGTTGTTCTATGTTGTTGTTGTTGTTGTTGTTCTATGTTGTTGTTCTATGTTGTTGTTGTTGTTGTTGTTCTATGTTGTTGTTCTATGTTGTTGTCGTTGTTGTTATATGTTGTTGTTGTTCTATGTTGTTGTTGTTCTATGTTGTTGTTGTTCTATGTTGTTGTTGTTCTATGTTGTTGTTGTTCTATGTTGTTGTTGTTGCTATTTTCAGCGTGATTAGAAAAATTTATAGAAAACTAAATAATAGTAATAATAATAATAATAACAATAATAATAACATCAACTTCCATGTTCAATTAATTACTCTTCATTACAATTTAAACAACATTGTCAATAATTTCATTAAAAGAATCAACAAAAGAGCAAACGAGGGTACAAAACGTACATTCGTACAATCGAAACGAATCGAAACGAATCGATACGAAACGATACGAAACGAAATTTTATTTAGCAATAAATATTTCGCGGAGGTTTGAATGACGAGGGGGAAATTTAAAAAAAATTCCAATCTGGAAATCCGACTCTACAAATACATGTAAATAAATGTTCATAACACATACATACACACATACATACACATACATGCATACACACATACACGCACACACACATACACACGCACACAAACACACATGTAATCATGCATACAAAAATTTACCAATTATATTTAATGGAAATTGAAACCGTTAAATCACTTCCGAAGCTCTGAAAACACACACACAACACACACACATAAACACACACACAACACACACACATAAACACACACACATACACATCTACACGCATATATACACACATATCCACACAGTATACGCACTTTAAAAAAATACAAAAGTTTTAACATAGATAATCTCTTTATAGTTCAACTACTCCATAATAAATAACATATATAATATCATTATATATATATATATATATATATGTGTGTGTGTGTGTGTGTGTGTGTGTGTGTGTGTGTGTGTGTTTGTATGTATGTGTGTACAACTTAAATTAATCCGGTTGATGTTTTTAGAGTGTTCAAATGCGCGTGTAGATAGATGAATGAAAGGATGGATGGAATGATGGATGGATGGATGGATGGATGGTTTGATGGATGAACGGATGGATGGAATGATGGATGGATGGATGGATGGTTTGATGGATGAACGGATGGATGGAATGATGGATGGATGGATGGATGAACGGATGAAAAGGTGAGCGAATGAATGAATGAATGATTAAATGAATGAATGAGTTGGTGATTGAGTAGGTGAATGAATTAATGGTTAAACAGATAAACAAGTAAATGAATGACAAATGCATGAATTCGTGCCTGAACAACTGAACTGAACAAATGAACATACAAATATTATTATTGTCATAATTATAATAATAAATATTATAATTATTATTATATATTATTATTATTATAGCAATTAAAATAATTTCAGCTATTATTATTATTATTATTATTATTATAACAATTATTTTCATCCCAATGAAATGAAAACCAATCATTTTGAATTGATTGTTGTTGAAGTTGTTGAGATAAATCGATATGCTGTTGTTGTTGTTGTTGTTGTTCTGGATAATTTTGACCGTAACCGAACGAAAACGATGATGTGGAGCTTATTTTACCGACGAATCTATCGAACATATCGGTATCCGAGACTAAACTTGTTATTGAAAACGGATGCTTAAAATATTGTTGATGAAGTTGTTGTTGTTGTTGTTGTTGTTGATGTGTTGGCACTTGGTTTTGCTGGTATTTGTATAGTTGTGTTGTTGTTGTTGTTATTGATGTTGTTGATGTCGTCGTCGTTGAGAAGTAAGAGTAGTTACTGTCGTAGTTGTTGTTGCTGTTGTTAATGTAAGCATCATCGTTGCTATTGTAGTTAGCAGTATTAAAATTCTTGACTGATTGATAAAATTGTGTTGACGTTGTCGATGTTGTCGTTGTTAGCTGGTTGTATGGGTTTGTGTTGATGTCATGGATGTTGTTGTTGTTGTTGATGTTGTTGTTGCTGATGTTGTTGTTGTAGTAATATGAGGCAAGCAGCGAGGTATATTGATTTTCAATGGACGAATGTTCGCTTAAATGGTTGTTGATGTAACTGTTGCCGATGTTATTGATGTCATTGTTGTTGTTGTTGTTGTTGATGTCTTTGTTGTTGTTGTTGTTGATGTTTTTATTGATGTTGTTGTTAGAAAAACAAGCTTTGTTGTTGATTTTACCAACAACGCCTGCATTGTTATTTCGTATCGTTCCATCCACGTTGTTATTTCTGTCTAATTTTATGTCTTTGGTGGCAGTGCTGATGCTATTTTTAGCACTATTATTATTATTATTATTATTATTGTTGTTGTTGTTGTTGTTGATGTTGTTGATGTTGTTGTTGTTGATGTTGTTGTGATGAACTTTGCTGTTAGCACTACTAGCTCTATTGATGTCATGAATGTTGTTACTGTTGTCGTTATTGCTGCTTTTATTTTTGCTGGTATTATTATTAATGTTATGATTGTTGTTGCTGTTGTTGTTGTTGTTGTTCTTTTTGTTTTTGTCGGGATTGTAACTTTTCCCATTCGTACATTTCGAAAGTTGATGCTGTGTTGGAGTTTGTTTGAATGCTGCTGCTGCTGTTGTTGTTGTTGATGGTGATGTTGTTGTTGTTGTTGTTGTTGTTGTTGCTGCTGATGTTGTTGTAGATGATGTTATTGTGTTTGCTTTCGTTGTTGTTTTTGTATCAGAAGATGGACAAAGTTCTAGAAACTTCGAGAATCTGTTGTTGGCTGACACGAGAGAGTTTGGATGTTGTTGTTGTTGATGTATTTGCTGCTGCTGTTGCTGTTGTTGGCATTTTTCTGTTGTTGTTGTAGTTGTTGCAGTATATTACATTAAATTTTTGTATTATTATATCATAATTATAATTATTTATTTGTTTTCAAAATAATTTAACTAATTTTGTTTGCAGGAATGAAATAAAAGTATGAATGAATCTTATATGAAAATTTTGCCACCAAATGGTAATAATCTCCATGGAAGTGCTATTACAAGTTAGAAAAAACATTTAAATAAACATTTCTTTTATATAAACATAAACTGCAAGAATTTTTTTTCTAAAACCTGAATCTCCAATCCTTGTGTCGGTTGAAATTTTTGATTTTTTCCCGCCAGCTGGCAGCCCCTCCGGGCCCTTCCTATCGTCTGGGCCTGCCTTCTTACCTTCAGAGTTGGATTTCGTGCAACTGATCATAGCGCTGGAGTCAGCCTCGACGAATGAAGTTTTAAACAAGCTTTCGTCCGAACTACTAACTCTATTATCATTGTTTCCCCTACTTTCGCTATTTCCGACACCAGCTCCTCTATGCTCGTTAGTACTTTTGCTGGGAAGTTCTGGTTTCAATTTCGTCAGGTTAGATTTAGACGGTATGTCAGATTTTGACGATCTGACGTTGGTTGAGTTTGTTTTTGAAGAATTTTGGCTTTGTTTGATGTCTCTAGAAGTAGTAGAGCTGCTGCTGTTGCTGCTGCTGTGTTTGTCTATTTCAGTGACGTTGCTGGTCGTTGTCGTTGATGATTTTTGTGTTTGTGAGTGTTGCTGCAATCGTTGCGCCTGTTTGATGGCCTGCCTCGTAGGGCATTTGAATCGCTTCTGTCGCCTCAAATAGCAACCGTTCTCGAACATGTTGCCGCTGTTTGGATGCAAGGTCCAGTAGCTGCCTGGTGGTGGTTGGTGGTGGTTGGTTGGTGGTTGTAGTTAGTTGGTTGGTGGTTGGTGGTTAGTTGGTTGGTGGTTGGTAGTGATTGGTGGTGGTTAGCCGTTGTTTGTTTCAAGCGTTAAAATTTTTTCATATATTCGTTTTTGTTTTATTTGATTTGTGATCAACTGACTGCACTTGCTTGCAACGAAGACGGTAATTTAACATTAACAACATTCTGATTGCTTTATCAATCTGATTATATTTTAATTATAAAAATAAAATATTTTTTTATTCTATTGTTTTATATTAGAATAACAATGGCTAATTTTTCTAAAAAACTCTTAAAATGTACACGCCAACCTTTTCCTGGCCTGTCTGGCGACCTCGAGACTTTGACAAAACAGTCATTAAACGACAGACTGTGTCGGATGGAGTTCTGCCATCGCTGCTGGTTCTGCCTGTAAAACGGAAACAGTTCGGTGATCATGCTGTAGATTTCATTCAGGGTGCACATTTTGGATGGGGATGACTGGATGGCCCAGGTTATGAGGGAGATGTAGGAGTAGGGGGGCTTGGTGTGCGAGTAGTTTCGGGGCCCGTGTGAAGAATGGTAGGCGTAGGAGGACGATGAAGAAGCGGAAGATGATAGGGTTGGGTCGTAGGGTCGGTTTTCTTGATTGAAATCGGTATTTTCATCTTTAAAACAGCACGGGAGAGTGGAGTATGCCTCGTGAAAGGATGTCGGATCGGCTTGGATGTTCGAGTAGAACTGACCGCCAGGAATGGCTGATATGTTCGGTGTTAAAATCGGTTGGTAATCCATTCTGAATGCGTTTACGCTGCTGTCGTACTCGCAATTTTTATCCGAATAATATTGCATCGGCGGTAATCGGTTTTGGATTGTATCGTAATCGGGACCAATGTTATTGTTATTTGTTTCAAAATCGGTATCGATCGGTTTCACAGCAGTGTATTCGTTAGAGTATAAAAAGTTACTAACCACCAAGTTGGAAGAGCCGGTTATTTGATAAGGTCCTTGGCTGACGATGTCACTACTATCTTGGTTGTTGTTACTCGACGAATCGTTTGACAGTCGGTTATAGCAATCCGAATTATCGATTTGGTGGATTCGAGTCGAGATTTTATTCGAATACTTATTCCAATCCGAATCCATGTACTGGCAAGCTGACGAGTATTGATCGTTGGAGTAGTTGTCATCTGGAACTACTGTCATGTTGTAGAAAGCGTTGTTGTTGTTGTTGTTGTTGTTGTGGTGTTGTTGTTGTTTTGCGTTCGAAAATTTTCGATAATCTCGTCCGTGTACAACAATTTTGCTGTTGCTACCTTCAACGTTGTTGTTGTTGTTGTTAGTAATGTTATCGTCGTCGTCGATATTGCCAATTGTATTTGCACTGTTGTCGTTGTTGTAGTCACTGCTGTTGCTGCTGTTGACGTTGTTGTTGTTGTTGTTGGAATGTTCTTGAAAAGATTGTTGAGACTCAAGGATTACAAGCTGCTCTTTAGAAGTTTTGGTCATCATTTCGATAGTAGCCGGAGCAAACATTTCTTTGTTTGTACTAAGTCGGAGAGTGAGTGAGAGAGAAGAAAGAGCAAACATACGCCACTCACGTGCAGATGCCTATAATATTAACTGATACATTCCTATACAACGCACACCCAAACAAAAATCAGAACGAAAGAAGAAGAGAAAAATAGAGAGAAAAAATATAGAGTTTGGCAAACAAAAACTATGTGGCGATCAGAGGCAGGCAAACAGAGCAATCTAAATGATGTTTGTCCTGCATCTTACACAGGCTAAATTTATTGCTAAATACTTGGCTACTTGCATGCCAGCCTGCAGGAGCGCTCGTCACGGTATCGGTCGGTATGTAACATCTCTAAACATGTATGAGAACCGCTCGATCCCAGCCTGGATCCGTATGTGTGTGTGCCGAGTTTAATACAAATGTATGCGATATGTGTATTATATGTATTTGTGCGTATATGTATGTATGTATTCGTGCATACGTTTGTTTGTATAAAAATGTACCTAAAAGTATATATATATATATATATATATATATATATATTATATGTATGTGTGTGTTTGTGTAGGTGTGTGTGTGTGTGTGTGTGTTGGTGTGTATGTATGATTTTGCCTATGTCAGAGCATATATATAGAAGCGGTGAATGTTAAATCAGAATGAATCCATAGGCATATATATACATGAAAGATTAGATCCCATTTTTAGATATATATATATATGATCAAATATAGAGGATGTATATATATCTAAAAAAAATTTTATAAAAGATACATACAATGCTTAAATACGCACAAATGTACATAAAAGTATGTATATATATACACGTTTTGTATAAATACAAAATTACAAACTACATTACCTTTTTTCCATAGAAGGAGAAACAGCTAGTTGTTTTAATGTTTGCCAACTTGTGTTCATAAGAATGTGCTCACAACATTGTTTCTCATTATAATATGATATATATATATATTATATATTGTATATATATATATATATATGTTGGTAATAGACCATAATTTTTACAATATTCTATAAATTCTACCGAATGTTTGGCGTTAATATGTTTGTAGTTCGTTTTTTCGATTTTTCTCACTAAAGTTTTTTGGTGAACGTTTAGTTTATAAAATCAAAATAA
>NW_008705399.1:142260-215967 GCF_000326865.2 Helobdella robusta | reverse complement strand
TAAACGTTCATCAAAAAACTTTAGTAAGAAAAATCGAAAAAACGACCTACAAACATATTAATGCCAAACATTCGGTAGAATTTATAGACTATTGTAAATATATATATATATATATATATATATATATATATATATATATATATATATATATATATATATGTATATGTATATATTAATGAAAATCACTGCAAATTTTTCGATTTTTCTGCCGGTAGATGGTATATCATTGTCATGGTCCTTGAGTTCAAAACCAAAATTTTTATTTATTTTAAGCCTAATAGAACATTTAAGCATGATAGTACAAGAATGCTTTTTCGGTATTTCTACATCGTCTTCGAATATACTAAGTGGCTATGATACATTATTGTCGATTCTAGTTTACTAGTGCAGTTATTTTTCATCACATGAGATGACGTTCTTTGGTGGAGTAGTAGGATATTCGCAGTTTAATACTAGCGTTTTTGTTGTTTTATGATTCTTTTCATGATTTTTTGGTTCTATTCGAAAGCGGTTGACATGTGATTTTTATAATATATTACTATGTTATTTTTGTTACTATTGTTAGTTGCATTGTTGTTGTTGTGGATGATGATTTTTTTGTTGTTGATGTTGTTGTTGCTGATGATTTTTAGTTCTTTGCGTTCTTTTATTTTCTGGATCGTAGAATTTTAATATCTATTATTAATAAGTAGTTTAGCGATTCTATCTATCACACACGCACACGCACACACACACGCGCGCGCGCACGCACACACATATATATATACGTTCGTGTTGGATATTTACCTAATCAATAGAATGTGGAAGTAGAAAGTGAAGCTGTGGTTACTTACTACATTGTGTGCTTCGAAGTTGTAGTAGTAGTAGTAGTAGTTATAGTAGTAGTAGTAGTAGTAGTAGTAGTAGTAGTAGTATTTTAATGATCTGTTGTTTAAAATAAGATATAGGGTAAAGATTAAAAAAACAACATATAAGCACACACACATATACATGCACGCACACACACATACATGAGCATACGCAAACACACACACATACATGCGCACACGCACATACATACATGCATACAAACGTACATACAAACAAACACACACACATACAAACTTGCATTCATACAATGCATGCATACGCTTCCATGTATATTTTTGCTTCCAATATTTGCAGAGCCCTTGAGCAAACACTGCAAGGCCACGCCTTTATTTTCTCTGATTGGTTAGCAAAAATGTCAATCATTTATTTATTTATTCATTCATTCATTTGTGTATTAATTCATTCTTTCATTCATTTATTCACTCGTTCGTTCACCCATTCGTTCATTTGTTTGATCGTTCTTTCGCTCGTTCATCCTGGTTCCACAATTATCATTCAACAAGAATGTATGTGTGTGTTTGTATGTGTGTGTGTGTTTGTGTGCATGTTCAATTGTTTGTCCGGTCACTTCACTCTGGCTGGCCGGCCAAAGAAGAACTCAATAATTTGATTACAAGTTACTCTCTAGCAATCGTTCACTTGTGCTTTGATAATTTCTTTTTATCAACTTACTACTACTACTACGACTACTACTACTATTACTACTACTCTACGACTACTACTACTACTTCTATACGACTACTCTACGACTACTACTACTACTACTACTACTACTACTACTACTACTACTACTACTACTACTACTACTACTACTACTACTACTACTACTACTATTACTACTACTACTACTACTACTACTACTACTACTACTACTACTACTACTCTACGACTACTACTACTACTACTCTACGACTACTACTATTACTACTACTACTACTACTACTACTACTACTACTACTACTACTACTACTATAGTTAATCATGTTATACATAAGAGTAAATTTTTTACTTTTATAAATAGTAAACAAAGAAAATATTGAATGCTGACATATTTTTGTAAGAAGAAAGAAAACTTGGAAGAAGGTAAGAACGGAATTGTTAATAAATTTATTCCCAGTGGCGATTTGTCAGTCTATCATTCGATGGAGTTTTTTCTTCATAATAATTTCATTCCTACTTTCCTTCATTCCATCGTTCATTTATTCGTTCGTTTATCTGTTCGTTCATCTGTTCGTTTGTTGGTTCGTTCATTTGTGTTTTTATTTGCTCTTCCATCTACACATATTCTTTAACTTATTTATTCGTTCGTTCGTTCATTTTTAAATTCGCATTTTGTTCATAGATTGAATGATTTATTACTGAATTCATTCATTCATGAAATGCATGCATGGATTCATTCAGTCATTTTGTTTATTCATTCATTTACTCATTGATTCACTTACTTGTTCTAATTCACATTCGACAATTCATTGAATGGGTAATTGAATGAATGAAGAAATGAATGACTGAATGATTAAACGAACGAATGAATGAGTACATGAACGAACGAACGAATGAATGGAGGAATGGAAAAAGTGCAGTTCCACAGACCAACGCGAAATTATTGTTAGTTCTAAGCAAACACCAACTCACGTTTTTACATAGAACTCTCTCTCTCTCTCTCTCTCTCTCTGTGTGTGTTTGTTTGTGTGTATACAATGAACACTAGAAATACACATGATGACGGTGATGATGGTCGTCATCATTTTCATCATCATCCTTCTCATCATCATCAACACATTCGTTTAAACTATCATTTTCCAGTGGTTGTTAGGCGGTTAACGATCTTCCGTAATTAATGAAACCAGCATAAGTAAAAGTTTTGAGATTTGTTGACGACTTTCAATTCAATTAACACACACACACACACTCACACAACACACACACAAACTCGAAAACCAAATTTTTTAAGAAAAAAAACCAATAAAATATTTAAAATTTTGTTTATATTCTAGAACTAATCATCAAAAAAAGATGTGTGCTAAAAAATTTTTCTGGCAGGTATCTATAACAAAAATAATCTTTCCAATAAAACAATAATTAAAATAACGATAACAAAAACAAAAATAATAATGAAAAAGTGGCTAAATAAACCGAAAACAAGAGGACTGTCAAATTGTTGAAGTTTAAAAATTCACTACAGTTAATCATAACCCCTGTATAAACTTTTACCAATCTCATCGTCGTCATCGTCATCATCAAAATTGTTACACCAATATAGATCTTATTTCCACACTCATATTCATTCAACTCATTTCTTGATCAATACCTCCAAATGTTTGTATTCAATCATTCAATTACTCATCCATTTATCAGTTCATTCATTCATTCATTAACTCATCTTAATCACCCTGTAATTCATTCATTCCTCCATCAACTCAATCAATCCATCTTTCATTCATTCATTCATTCATTTTTTGGCCTTAGCCAATCTCTCCGCAATATCTTTCCAGTTGGCAACATTCCAGATGGCCTTGACATAATCAGGTCGGACATTTTTGTACTGGAGGTAGTAAGCATGCTCCCACACATCGATCCCAAACAATGGGATCAATCCTGATTTCGTTAGAAACAGGGGAAAAAAAATCTTAACATCTATTTTCAAATATTATATATTCAGCCCACTAACTCAATCATTAATTAATTGATTAATTAATTCATTCATTCATTAAAAACAACAACAACATCATCATCAACAACACCAACAATAATAATAATAATAACCAGTAGTGGGCTCTAAGGGGTCTTGATTAGGACAGGTGGCCACCTGAAGTTTACCTGACTGTTTGTTGTACCCCAACCAACCCCAACCCGAGCCCTGAACTGCCACGCTGGCTGTGCTAAGTTGGGTTTTTAGGTTATCAAAAGATCCAAAATCTCTGTCAATGGCTGCTTTCAAGTCGCCTGTTTGTGGTAAGGATCAGTGAAAATATTTGTTTTTTAGATTTTATCAAAAAGTGGATGTGATATATATCAAATTGGATGAATAAGCAAAGTTAATGTTGTGATGAGCATTGTTTTCAAAAATTGCTCTTAAATATTTAAACAAAATTAATGAAAAATATGATAGCACATCACTGATTTTAAAATATCTCATACCAGTGGGCTCCTCTGCAGATTTAGGGCCAAGATTCTGCCAGAAAATTGAATGGTTGATGTGGCCACCACCATTGAATCTCAGTGCAGGGGCCAGAGATATTATAGTCTTAATGTCACCTGGTGTGGAAAATGTAATTTATAATATAATAATTTACGGTAAAATGGCGAAAAAGGGTTACAAAAGTTACCCTTAGCTTGAGCTTCAGCCAGTTTCTCTTCTGCAATATTAAGATTAGTGACGTAGGCTTGGTGGTGTTTTTCATAATGAATCTTCATTATGTCAGCAGATATGTACGGTTCAAGGGCGTTGAAATCATACGGCAAATCCGGCAGCTTGTGCTTGCTTCTAACGGCCATCATGGCGCAGTTTCCTGAGACCAGTTTGCCGGACAAGCGACTGCGATTTCAAACAAATTTAAGTAAAATTTGCTTACAATTTGTGAAATTATGTGATTATGAAACTACCTGGCAACAGAAAACAGAGACTTCGCGACTCTTAACATCTTATCTTAAATAAATTTTAAAGCGAAACAATTTATTAAAATTCAGTACAATGTTAAGGACGACCTTTACTTTAGTTAGATACCCAAAATGGTCGATTAAAAATTAATTTAGTTGACTAAAAATTTATTGTAGAAATACGAAAATATATAACTTATAAAATAACTTTTGTTTTCAATAAAAACAATTTTCTCTAAGATCAATTTAATTACTTACAAATTTTTACCGTTTTTTGTGCAAATTGTTCACTTTTAGTTGTTCACTTTTAAATTTTACAAACTAAAATTGAAAAAAGTATTAGCTTGACATTCTTCTTAAAAATGTTCTTGGCACGGTTTTCTAAGTCCCTGCTTATATGTAAACCAAATAACTCCCCGAAATGTCGAAATTTGATCGATCAATTTCGTTACTTTTCAACTAACACTAATCAGACACACTTCGGATTTGAAACTGTCAGTGAGAAAGAAAAAGAAGAGAGAGGTGAGATTAATTAAATTGTTGAAAATAAAATTAGTTTACTTACTTACATTTAATTATTTCAATTTGATCAATGAACCACACTGTTTTTATTTACAGTTTACCAAGTTTTCCATAATGTGGCTGACAAATATGATCTCATGAATGATGTTATGAGTGCTGGAATACACCGGTTATGGAAGGATTGTTTTATTAAGAGCGTAGGACCAATTAGTGACACTAATTTGCTAGATGTCGCTGGTGGAACTGGTAATTATTATAATTATAATATACATAATTTTTTATTTTATCTATTAAGAAGGTATGCTTTTTTAAATATTTTTTTAAAACTTTAGATTCAATCAATTAACTATTTTTATATTATCCCACTTTAATATTGAAAAATTTAATTCTAAATTTCTAAAGGTGATATCAGCTTTCGGTACCTGCAATATTTAAAAAATTCCTCCAAGTCAGCCACCGTCACAGTACTAGATATCAATCAGGCCATGCTCAATGTCGGCAGAGATAAAGCCAAATCTAAAGGGTTCCAAAATGGTTCCAAATTTATTTTACAATTTTTTTATTATACAAATAAGTATTTAATCTTTTTCCTCAGAAATAACATGGGTGCAAGGCAATGCGGAAAATTTGCCTTTTTCTGAAAACCAATTTGATGTTTATACTGTTGCATATGGAATAAGAAATATGACTCACATTGATAAAGTTAGTTATTGTTATTATCATTATTGTTATTATTGTTTTTATTAGGATTGTTATTGTTGTTGTTGACGTTGAAGGTTTTGAAGGAAGCTTATAGAGTTTTGAAACCTGGTGGCCGATTTGCCTGCCTCGAGTTCAGTAGAGTTGATAATTTCTTTCTTAGGAAGTTTGTAAAGGAAGTTTATTATTTATTTTGATTATTCATTCATTCTGTTAATTAATTAATTAATTAATTAATTAATTAATTCATTCATTCATTCATTTCACTATCATTCACTAGTTTGCCCTTTCAGCTAGCACTAATTGTAACAATAACAATGTTAATTATGTCAGTAAGAATAATTTTATATGAATTCACTTCCAACAGTTTGTATGACAACTACTCATTCCACATCATTCCCGTGATGGGCAAGCTTATTGCAGGTATAATTTGTAAATAAATGAATGAATAGGTAAATAAAATAAAGAATTATTAATATAATTTATATTATTATTGTAACAATATTATAATGATATTTATTTTCATAATTTTTATATTTCATATTCATAAATAGGTGATTACAAATCTTACAAATACTTAGTGGAAAGCATCAGACAATTCCCTGATCAAGTAACATCATTAATTTATTATTATTTCTATATAATTTGCATAATTTATTCGGGTTTTAGAGCCTACCAAGCCTAGTATATTCAAACTTTAGCATAATTTTTTAAAATATGTATCTTGTTGGAATAAGCATGCATCCAAATCTTAGCATAATCAGCGTAATACATACATATTGTAATCATGCTCAACTTAATTTGTTCATAATATGCTTAATTTATTCACAATTTTGTAGGAGACGTTTAGTGAGATGATTGAAGAGGCGGGGTTTTCAAATGTCAATCACGAAAATTTGATGTTTGGCGTGTCAGCCATCCATTCTGGGTTTAAAATATGACCATGTTTTATCAGACTATCCTGTTTTGAAATTATGTTTCTGTGTCTGTATGTGTGTGTGTGTGTTTATATGCGTGTACGTGTGTATATTTATGTTTGTATGTATGCTTGTGTGTTTGTGTGCGTGCCTGTAAGTATGTGTGTATCTATTTTTCCCATTTATGTTTAAATTCTGCTACTGTATGCAGTGGCGTCACTAGGGTTTGTGTCACCCGGTGCGGTAACTCATGGTGTCATCCCTCTCATGACACCGACACCCCATAGACATAGAGCATTCTTAGCAAAATTTAGAAATAAATTTACAGCGAAAATAAAAAAAAAAATAATTCAAGGTCGGTTTTTTTATTCTTTAAAAAAAATTGTGATCTATCAAAGATTTTAAGAAATAAAACTTTTTTAATTGTTATTTTTACATTAAATTTTATGTAAATAAAATCTCAATTAAATCAGAACTTCCCTTTCCTCGCCTTTAGAGATGCAAACTTGTTAATTACTTCATCAAAATCAACTTCTTTTGCCAAATCTCTTTTCATTGATAATATTGCAAGATCAGAAAGCCTAGACTGTCCCATAGTAGATCGCAAATAGTTCTTTATAATCTTTAGCTTTGAAAAACTTCTCTCACATGAAGCCACAGACACACAGATTGTAAGAAATAATTGTAGGCTCACTGAGAGATATGGGAGAGATTCTAGGAAGTCCCATTCAACTATGAATTTCAAAATGTCAAGTACTGACCAGTCTTTGGCTTCTTCAAGATCAATTTCTGCTGCCTTTAGTTGTCTTCTCAGTCTTGGTATTTCTAATAAAAGCTCTATCTCTGGTAACTCATCATAGAATGTGGTTAATTTTGGAATGTTTACCAATAACTCTTCTTCAGTAGCAGATATCAAACTCTTGGCTTGAACAACCTCAAACATGGCTGCTACTTCCTTGATGGCTCTTGATTTGATCTGGAGTTCAGAATGGAAACGATCAATACACTCATACATCGCTCTCGTGTTTTCTTCCTGCAGAGTAAGTCCAGCATCTCTCTCGCGCTCGCCTGCCATCCTCTTCTTGAACCTGGGTCTGCTCTCTACTAAAATTCCATATTGGTCTGATTTTATAAGTGCCTGTTCAACTGCCTGCTCCACAAGATAATTGCGCTTCTCATACATAAAAAGTATTAGTGTCTCTAGCTTTGTCATCACCTTGTCAAGACTTAAGCCCTTAGTCTGCGTTAGATTTACTTCTTCAAGTACATCACACCAAAAGAAGAGGTAGCACAGAAAAGTGAAATTGCAGATAGTAGGTAAAAGACCTCGGGCTGTACCTCTTGTGTCTAGATTTTCCCCTGGATCACATAGACCTTCTATTGCCGCCACACATTTATCGAATTTTTCTTTCACTGCCTTTACTGCTGCGTGATGAAAACTCCAGCGTGTTGTTGATAATCATTTTAATGAAACTCCAGTGTGGTTCATTAAAACATCCCATCGGTGAGTGGAAGCAGCAAAGAATGAAAACATTGTCTCAAGAGTTCCAAAAAAAGTCACGCACGAAGCATTTTCAGCAAAAGAGTGTTGGCCACACAAGTTAACAGAATGGTCCACACAACCATTAAAAATAGCTTTCCTGTTCTTTCTTTTCAAAATGGCTTGTACACCCCCATGGATTCTAGCCATAGTCGCAGCATTGTCGTAACCTTGAGCGCGGCACATCATAAAGTCGAGTCCCTCACCCCTTGTGAGAGTGACACCAAAACCCGATGCTAACCCTAACCCGGTGCGGTCCGCACCCCCCTAGTGACGCCACTGACTGTATGCAATAAAACGTAAGGCTCTGAAGAATGACGATGATAACTTTTCTAGGATAATTTTAAAACAACTTACTCGCTGAGGTTTGTATCAAAAATAATATTATTATTACGAAAATGTGTAGCTATATGAATAGAAAGCTTCATAGCATTGAAACAACAGGCTCGTTAAATCTATACGAGACGGAAACTATGAATAATTATAAAAATAAATCAGAATATGAACAGCAATGAGGGTAAGATCAGGGCGGGAATGTAATTATTAAACACAGTTTACACTTTTTCTATTGAAATTTAAACACAATTCGAGATAAAGGTAGTTTATTTAACTAGCTAGCTGTCAATAAATGGATGGGTTCATCTTTTTTTGGTCAGGTTAATCGTGGCTCTAAAGTTAAAAAAATACGAAATTTGAAATTAAATTTTCATTAAAGTCTCGGATAAACAAATGAATAAATGAGTGGAGGAATATAGGATGGGACGAATAATTGAATGATCGTCATGCGAATGAACAACTATGATCAATTTGAGTTTTCAGACTCGAAACTAACCGCTAATTCATCGAGTACTTCGTTCAAATCGATAACATCGCTAATTGGTGACATGTTTTTTTGCATGTTGTTGTTGTTGTTGACGATGTCAATGTCGTTGTTATTGACATCACTGTCATTAATTTGAAGTTTTATTGTGCTTCTCCTTGCCACGTCATCGTCGCTATCGTCCTCAACACGATCATTTTTAGTAGTCTTTATTTTAGAGTTCTCCCGATTAGAATCGTTATTTAAACCGTTTAACCGACCGATTATATTCGGATTTTTCGCCAGGAACTCTCGCAAAATTTCTCCGTCGATAATTCGATTTTCTTCCATAAGAACATTGTATAGCCTGAGTTCGCTCTCATTCTCCTGTCCGTTTGTGTGTATGTTTGTGTGTATGTGTGTGTGTGTGAACGAATGGAAGAACGGATGAAGGAAAATAGGAAATCATAAATGGCGTTTCATTTAAATTAGAAAGCTAATGTGGACATGAATGAATGAATGAACGAATGAATAATTAAATGAAAGAATAAACCCAAACTTTTATCTGATATTTCGAAAAAGATAGCTTGTAAAATGGTAGCGACATAGCATTTTGTTGTAAGAGTGAATGAATAAATGAATGAATGAGTGAATGAATGAGTGAACGAATAAATGAATAAACTCAAACCTTAAGTTGATGTTTCAAATTTGACAGCTTGTAATAAAGAAGAGACAACGCATTCTGTTGCAGAGATAATCTGTTTTCTGATAAGTTTTCTGAACTCTTTGACAATCTTTTCAATGAGCTTAGGTCTTTTATGAGATTCAATTTCATTCATTCATTCATTTATTCATTCATCCATCCATTTGTTCATTTATTCATTCATCATTCATTCATTCATTCATTGTGATATATAAATTAATTACGAAGAATTCACCACCGAAAAAAATCCCTTCTCCAAAATTACAAATTCATCGCCAATACCCAAAGATCATAAAAAGATAATAGAAAATAAAAAAAAATAAAAACACACCCTCGACACTGGCCCCAAGAGATGGGCTGGAACAACATTCGGAACTTAAATTCTCGTCACTGTTTCCGCTATAGACACTCGTTTGGCGAGAAACATCATCTGTATTGTTGTTGTTGATGTTGTTGTTGATGACGTTGTTGTTGTTGATGACGTTGTTAAAATTACGTCTTATTGTTATTATTATTGCTACTATTTTGTTATTTTAATTTCATAATTCCACGTTTTCATCATTTTAAATATTTTTTTTATAAGGTAAAAAATATTTTTTTTATTTAAAATGAGCAAAAAAATATCTCAACATCTATAAAAATTTCGAAAACATCAACAACATCAAAAACGTCATCATCATCAACAACACCAACCACAAAAAACATCATCATCATTTACACCACCACCACCACCCTCATCATCATCAACCACATCAGCAGCAGCTTCAGCAACCACAGCAACACGAACCGTCATCATCTTTTTGAAAGCCGGCAATTAGTTGGCAGGGTTGGACTTCGAAATCAGTCAGCGAGGCCAGGGCCATCTTGTTCATCCACCTCGAAAAATTAAAATAGTATGTGCTAATTCAAAAAGTAATAATTTGCGCTGTTTAATCCTAGGAAACAAAACGATACGAAACCGTACAAGAAACAACGAACCGATACAACAGATAACGAGACGATACAAATAATTTTTAAACTAACTTCATCAGCTCGTCTTTTCTTTCAGTCGCAAAAAAGAAAGTGTAGCCTGAATGAAATGCCTTAAAAGCACTGTTTTTATGCGTGTGTGTGTGTGTGTGTGTATGCGTGTATGTGTGTTTGTATGTGTTTTTGTATAACAATTATGCACTAACAATTTTCGACTTTTAACTTCCGGGGCGGGTGCTATCTGGAGACCAGGTAAATATATGGAGCCATCTGCTTGCTTACTCTTCGGTTTAAAGGAATTTATTTTCAGTTATAGATTTTCATTTAAAATTATTTCATTTTATGTTTCGGCAACAATCCACAAACAACTTAAAAACATTCATCTCACAGCATCAACGACGACGACAATATTAGGAGCATCAGCAGCTCCCGTAACAGCAGCTTCAACATCGGCAGCTTCAACACCAACAGCTTCCTCTACAGCAGCAGCTTTAGCAGCAGATGAAATAACGACATCAACTTCAACTACCTTCTCATCTTTATAGAAATTCAATTTCTTCTTCTCCAAGACACACCACCAAATCTTCCACTTCGTCTTCTTCATCACTGACTTATCCTGCTTTTTCCACAGCCATCCTATAACAAATCATTAAAAAACACAAAAAAGTGAAACGTATTCGAACTACGAGATAGTCTATGGCTAAACTCGATTGTTGGTCCTGCCTTTCGGCAACCGAGTTCGAACGCAAGCGATCCCCGATTGTGACAAGTGAACGTGTGTAATCAGGCGAGGATTTTCACACATTCATACGTCTGATGCATGCGAGATGCTAAAAGCAATAAATGATAATAAGCAAGCAAACGAACGAATTTATTGAAGGATGGCTGAAATAAATGAATGGATGGATAAATTGAATGAATAAATAGATAAATGGATGAATGAATGGATGGATGAATGAGCGGATGAAAGAATAGTTGAAAATTGAAATATAGAACCTTCGCAATCCACGCCGCCCAGATCCCTGCAGCTGACGCTCTTCTTGCGCGAATCTTCACAAAATGAAATAATTTCAAGTTACAATTTTCATAAGAAATTCAATCTTCTTATTTTTAGATTTTCATTTCTTAATATAGAAATCGCATACATTTAAGGAATTGTGCGAATAATTTTGATATAATTAAGGTAACATCTCGTCTTAAAAAACTGCTGATTAATGTAAAAAAAACTACTATTACTACAATTATTACTATTACAACTATTGCTACTTCTTTTTACTCTTCTATTACTACTACTGCTGCTGTTGTTGCTACTACTACTACTGCTGCTACTACTATTGTTATTATACTTTTTCTAGCGCTTACTTATTTTGCTCTCCTGTCTTTCAACGTATTTTCTGAGGAACCAATTTGAGGCCTGGTTTATTAAAACAGGTAACAAATTTTATGATTAGTTTCAAACAAAATTTAATTCTTTCATTCATTTATATGCTCATTCATTTACTTAATCAATCAATCATTCATTCTCATTCATTCATTCTCATTCATTCATTCTCATTCATTCATTCTCATTCATTCATTCTCAATCACTCATTAACTAGCTCCTCCACATCTTTCAAAAAGTTCTAAACTAAATTTTTTCTTAATTGATGTGAATTATTAAAAAATGAAACAAAACTAAAGACCCAAAAATTTAAAAACAGAAACCTTTGAAATCGAAAGTGTGGAACTCCCGGGCTTGAGGGAACAGCTGTCTGGTTGAAACTTCTTGGGTTTTTCCAAGGCGTCTGCACTTTCGTAATCAAGTGCCGATGCACTGTGTCGTTTTTCCTGCTGTGAATTTATTGAAATAAAAATAAGTATTTGACTAATTATTTAACCAAATTTGTAATCTTCGGTTACCCCAGCCAACAAAACAACCCACCAACCAGATAACTAACCAATCAGTCAGTCAACCAACCAATGATTATTCAACCAATCGACGAACGAACGAACGAACGAACCAAATGTTTAAAAGACTGCTTCCTAATTTGTGCCTTGCTATCCTGAAACAAGTCGTCAGTACTCCGAGCCATCTCTGATGATTTGCCACTCCTGATACTGCTGTTTCGTTTACTGTTACCGCTGAAATCGTATAAGTTATCGTTGTTTAGATTTGTAATTGTAAAGTTACCATCATCAAATTCTTGATCAAGTTTCAAATCGTTACTGCTAATACTCAATCTTTTATTAGGTGTCTTAGTTGTTGTGTCACATTTGTTGATGTTGCTGCTGTTGTTGTTGTTGTTGTTGTTGGCGTTGTTGTTGATTTTTATTGGTGGTTTGTTGATTGTTGTGTCGTTGTTGATACTTAGGCTTGTGCTTAAATCTGTGTTGTTGTTGTTTGTGAATGTTTTGTTGCTGTTTAGCACAGTTCTGTTTATATTTGCCGTAGTTGGGGTTGTTGATGATTTTCTTGTATCAGTAGTAATAGTAGTGGTGGTAGCAGTAGCAGCAGCAGTAGTAGCAGTAGTTGTAGTAGTTGTTGCTGTTGATGTTTTTGTTGAAGTTTGTTTTTTGTTTTTCTTAATCGGGGACTTGGCTCTTGGCGGTTTGCTATAGTTAAAATTTTCATTTGAAACGTTGATGCTGTTGTTAATGTTGTTGTTGTTGACGTTGTTGTTGTTGATGTTATTGTTGACATTGTTGTTGTTGTTGATGATGTTATTATTGCTGTTGTTGTTGTTGATGTCATGTAATGATGTCATTATTAACTTATATCCCTGAACTGCTAATGGATTTGAGCGCATTGCAGCATTTGAACGGTCATTTCTATTATTAATGTCATTAGTATTGTGGTTATTGTTGTCATTATTAGTGTTATTAATGTCATTGTTGTTGTCGTTGAATAGAAATTTTGGGTTGAAGTGATGATAGCCAGGTTCTGGTGTGTAACTGCAAGAATTATTTTGCGGTCTGTATTGATGTGACGATGCTGTTGTTGTTGTTGACGATGTTGTTGTTGATGATGATAATGTTGTTGTTGATGATGATGATAATGTTGTTGTTGATGACGATGATGTTGTAGATGATAATGATGTTGTTGTCGATGGGGCGATAATTGGTGTCAAAAATAATTTTCTGTCTATGGTCGGTTGCCTGTTTATTATTCTTTTGGGGTTATGTAGGAAATTGACGTTTAGTTTACCCGTGTTGATGTAGTTGTTGTTGATGTTGTTGATGTTGATGTTGTTGATGTTGTTGTTGATGCTAATGTTGTTGTTGTTGTTGTTGTTGTTGTTGTTTTTGTAATTGATGTTGACACCGCCTATGATGACGTCATTGTTTATCCTTTTGGAGTTCAAAATTTTATCAAAATCCAAGGGCTGATAATAACCATAATTGTTATTAATATTAACGTTATTATTATTATTATTGTTGTTGTTGTTGTTGTTATTGTTGTTGTTGTTATTATTAATATTATTATTGTGAACTGTTTCATTGTCATCTGGCCTATCATTCCGGATATAAACGTTTGAAGCGCTGCTGTTATAATTGAGGTAATTTTTGTTGTTGTTGTTGATGTTGTTGTTGATGATGTTGTTGAAGTTGCTGTTGTTGTTGTTTTTGTTGATGTTGTTGTTGTTGCTAGCACCACCAACGCTACTCTCAACGTAACTGAGTTGATTTTTCATTCTGTGTTTGTTATGAGTTGATTTTCTGCTGACGATCTTGTTGTTGACGTTGTTGTTGATGTTGTTGTTGATGAGATAAGGATTGTACTGCGGGAAAGCTAGCAACAATCTTGGAGTAGCTGGTGGTGTTGTCGATGTTGAATTCGATACTGATAATGATGATCTTGTCGGTGTTGGGGATGAAGCTGATGAAGTTGCTGCTGCTGCTGCTACCAATGTTGTTGTCGCCGGTGGTGGCGGCGGTGACGTCAACTGCTTCCTTGAAACGGAAATTTTTAATTCGGATCTGAACGATACTTTCCTACCAATGCCAACAACGACGCTACTACTGCTACTACTATTTATACTATTGTTATTATTAATATTATTGTTGTTGTTGTTATTATTATTATTATTACTGTTGTTATAATTAATATCGCCACTTATTTTCCTCCTAGTTATGCTATCCGGTGACACGGAATCTAGAGTAGAAATAAAAGTGATTGTTTTCATTATAACTATTATTGTTGTTGTTTGTTGTTGTTGAATGACAAATAAATGAACAAATGAATGAACGAATGAATGAATAAATAAATAAATGAATGAATGAATGAACGAACGAACGAACGAACGAATGAACGAACGAATGAATGAATGAATGAACGAACGAAAGAAAGAACGAAGGAACGAACTAACAAGTATTTTATAAATTTAAACGAAAATGAAAGAAAAAATCAGACGACTGACTGTTTGATGAACTTGCCTTAATTTATATCATCATTATTAGTTTATACTAGCCCATATCTAAGCGATTAAGAATAATCTATTAGTACTTTTACTACTATTAATTATTACTACTACTGCTGTTATTGTGGTTACTTTTGCTACTACTACTGCTGCTACTACTGCTGCTACTACTGCTACTGCTGCTACTACTGCTACTGCTGCTACTACTGCTGCTACTACTGCTGCTGCTACTAAACTATTGTATTCCTTGTCCCAATTCAATTTCTTTGCCATCCCAATCTTGTCAAAATAATTAAACTCTTACGTGCAATAAATTAAAATTAATAAGAATTCGATAACCTTTTCTCTTCATCTGCCCATCCATTTTTGTCTCGTTATTTATTATTTTTTATTATTTTTTTATTATTATTTTATTTATTATTATTTTATTTATTATTATTTTATATATTATTATTATTATATATTTAAAAGTGGAAAATATTTGCCGAATAGATGAAGGACTTTTATTTATTTACAAGTTTTAAGTCCAAAGACTCTGCTCGAAACTTAAAACTATTTATTTTATCAGCTAGAATCATTAATTAACTTTTAGATTAGATATATATATATATATATATATATATATATATATATATATATATATATATATATACATATATACACTCGTGTGTGTGTGTGTGCGTGTGTGAATGTGTGTGTGTGTGTGTGTGTAGGGGAATGTTTGTTGATTTTCAGGTCTATTGGTTTGTTGTCTTTTTTTAACATCAACATCGTTGCAACTATCATCATTCTTCTTCTTCTTCGTCATCGTCGTCATCATCATCTTCGTCATCTTCTCTTTTGTTTTCTCCACCTTCATCATCATCATCATCGTCTCTTTCATCATCATCATCATCATCATCATCATCATCATCATCATCATCATCATCATCATCATCATAATAATAATAATAATAATCATCGTCGTCATCATCATCATCATCGTAATCATCATCGACTTCATCATCATCATCATCATCGTCTTCATCATCATCATCATCATCATCATCATAATAATAATAATCATCGTCTTCATCATCATCATCATCATCATCATAATCATCATCGTCTTCATCATCATCCTCATCTTTGTTGTCGTCGTCATCTCGTAATACACTTTTAAACTTTGTAAATACATCCTGTTGCGACAATGATGATGGTGATAATTTGTGTGTAAATGTACGTTGCAATTGTGCTGTACAAGCCTACGTAAATGAATGGATGAATAAATGAGTGAGTGAGTGAATAAATGAATGAACGAATGATTGATTGAATGGGTGAATGAAGGAAATAACGAACGGATGAACAACTATGAACAATGCAATCAATATTAAAAATCTGACATTAAATTGATACTCTCCTATCATATTAATTAGTACTCCAAATTTAACGTGTTTTCCCAAGGAAGGGCCTTTAATGAAAAAGGGCCCTCAAAGGAAAGGGCCTTCCACAAAAAACTGGCCCACACATTTAGGACGAGTATGACACCCAAGTTACATATTTTATCTCGTATTTTTTCTGACAATACTTGTTAAAAACGTTTTTTATAGAGGTAGTTGTAAAAAAAACTGTTGGATGAGCAGACGAAATGTGACTGAACTTCTTAAAGGACTCTTTTGATCCTGAAAATATTTTATTTCAGAGTTTCAATCCATTTGCCCTTTGTCACGATCAGACCTTAATCGATTTCATAGTGACATCTAACATAGAGTTGAATCCATAGAGTCGTCTTCAGTGACGCAACGATCACGGCATTTTTATTAGATATAAACTATTAGAATTGAGTTTTAGCACAGGAATTGAACTATAGCACTTGGATTTAAAGATTTAAAGTAGGTATGATTATGAAATGTCGAAGTCACTACGCTTCATAATGATAAAGATGATGATCTCTTCAGCTAATAAGTGCAAAGATGATTTAATTTTTAAAATTATATCGTAAAATTGTAAAATTTTTAGGTTTATCCATCGAATTCACAACTTCTCAGGCCAAGGTTTCACTTCAAGCAGCGTTGAGCTGATCTGTTACTGATACTTTTGGTAGATGTTTATTGAATATTATTAATGAAGATTAAATGTTTAAAGTTAATTAATCAATTGATTAATTAATTGATTGATTGATAATTATTACAAATATATAATTTTCCGGCAAACACATCCCCACCAGGCACGGGAACTTTGCCATACTTTGAGAACTATCACATCACGTTCGGGATAAAGATAAGCTCCTTCTCATACTTCCCAAGCGAGGGAGAAATTTTGATCTCACCTTTTGAAAGTTTCACAAAAAACCGCGACAACGATTGGACTTTACAGGGCACGTGCTACCACTACTTCAGAACCTCGAGACTGCAGGCTGTAATGAGCATGTCTCAGAAGGATTGCCTACTTTTTCAAGCCAAACTGCCCAAACCTGCTCAGTTTTCAGAGGGTTCGTACGATTTGTTTGAGGATCCGAACAATGAAATGTCAGAGGGCGATAAAAATAAAGATTCACCCGAAGGGATTGACGGTGAAGTGTGCATTACGTTTAATAAGAAGAATGGCGGGTTGAAATAATAATAAGACAGGTGATCCAGATATGGATTTGAAAGTTTTGCTTACTGTTTGCTTGCTTGCTTGCTTGTTTGTTTGTTGTTGTTTGGTTTTTGAGGGATAGTTAGGTTTTTTGAAGGATTGTTAAGTTCGGGAAAGGTCGTTAATTTTAGAAAAATTTGTTACGTCTCGGAACAATTTTCTGTTGTGTTTATGGAAACTTGTTAATTTAACTGGGAAGTTTTATTTTCAACGTTTTCCGCCTTTGAAAAAACGTCTCGATGAATGCTTAAAAGCATTTTGGAAATGTTTTATTTCATATAGAAAATTGTTTCGCTTTTGGAAGCAGTTTTTTTTACACAAAACCAGGACGATTAATTATGTTAAATTACATTCAATTTGAATTTCTGTTGAAACTAATTGCTCCTGGTTTAAAGTTTGATTGATTTCATTTAAAAATTTATTATACTGTTTTGAAAATGCCAATTAGTTACATTAAGTTACATTAGTTCAGCTCATGTAAATGAATGTTCATTCGTTCATTCATTCAGTTCAATCATTTCATTCTTTCAGTCGTTCATTCACTCATTTATCTATTAATAAACACGCAGCAATGAAAACAGTTGGTCACGACCCGTTTGCACAACAACAACAAACAAACAAATAAATAAATAATAATAATAATTATTATTATTATTATTTATACTATTATTTATTTATTCGTTTATTTATTTGTACAGAGTACTGATTCAGAATGAGTGATCGGATGAGAAGTTATGATGAATGAATGAAGCTTCTTCGAACGACGATTTAATGACGCTCATTCAAATACGACTGAATATTTGTGAGAGATATTCGTATGCATGAAGAGAGAGAGAGAGAGAAAGAGAGAGAGAGAGAGAGAGAGAGAAAAGATATTTGTAGATAGATAGGTAGATAGGGGGGTAGGGGGGTAAGTAGGGGTAGGTGGGCAGGCAGACAGGCAGGCAGGTAGGTAGTTAGGTAGGCAGGTAGGTAGAGAGAGAGAGAGAGAGAGAGAGAGAGAGAGAGAGAGAGAGAGAGAGAGAGAGAGAGAGAGAGGAGGAGAGAGAGAGAAGAAATGAAACAAAAAATGTTTGGTCATTGAAATAAAAAAAAATTTACGATCGTTTCAGAATGAATTGCTGTCAGTCACTGCGTGCATTCTTTGTACTTAGGAGTTACTATAATTTTTTTTCTGGTTCGTTCATTTTATAAGTTTCAAATTGTTAGATATGATATGCGTGTGTGTGTGTATTTATGTTTATATCTGTGTATATGATGTGTGTGTGTGTGTGTGTGTGTGTGTGTGTCTATGTATGTTCATGTTTGTGTATATGTGTGTGTGCGTGCGTGTGTCTATATACAAGACAGGATTCTTTGCAAATGTAGGTGTTATTTCTGGCTTGGACGACTGGCAATTTTAAATTGAAATACTTCGTAATGCTGTGACATCATAATTCAGACGAAAGAGTATATAAATTAATTAATTAATTAATTAAAAATAGAGCTGATGTTGTCAAAAAATAAATTATTCACACAACAGTTAATACTATAATTTAAATTATAACAATTAGCATTATTAATAATATTTCTAACTAATAAAAGAATAATTCGAGTTGAGGCTCAATAGAGTTCAGTACACGTCTCAGACAGAGTACAATTTATTGTTCTCTCTCTCTCTCCCTCTCTCTCCCTCTCTCACTATATATATATATATATATATATATATATATATATATGTATATGTGTGTGTGTATGTATGTGTATATGTGTGTATGTGTGTGCGTGCGTGAGTGTGCACCTGTGTTACTGTGACGTTCAATACTCGTGACTGATGGAATGTTAACAATTGACGGTTCATATTATTATTATTGTTGTTGTTGTTGTTGTTAATATTATTTTAACGTGTTTTAATTACTTCTTACGTATTGCAAAGAACACAAACACACACACACAGACACACACAGACACACACACACAAAAAACATATATATATATATATATATAAATGTATGTATTTATATATCACATAAACATTTAAGTATCTGAGAGAAGAATTTAGTTGTCCCGATGTTAAAGTTGCTTGTTTGACGCTCTGTTATCAAAAGTTTATTTAAGTTTAATGTTGTTTGTTTAATTATTTATATTATTATAAATAATTTATAAGTAAAAATTATTGCTAATCGTATTGCTGACGGGTATTAACTTCTGTTACATTTACAGTCCTCAGAAAATTTGACGTGAAAAATTGCACAGTAGGAAAGATTGAAAGATGGCCTCTCTCCAATTAAAGATCATAAATACGTCTCTAATTTTAATTTGCTGCTTAATCCTGAGAAATAGGGGCTTTAGTAGTGGACCTCCCACCAGCGTATGCAGAGATATGAAACCCCAGCATGGCAGCAGTCCTCAAACCGCTGCCTCTCCATTCACTTTGACTTTTAGTTCCAACTGCTATACCGCTGGACAGAGATTAACTGGTTGGTTGGCTGGTTGGTTGGCTGGCTGATTGGTTAGTTGGTTGGTTGGTTGAATGGTTGGTTGGTTGGTTGGCTGGTTGGTTGGATGGTTGATTGGTTGAATGGTTGGCTAATTTGTTGATAGATTTGTTGATTAGTCATATTCTGCTGGCGTCCTTTATAAAAGGACGTTTTAAAAAAACGTTCTAACATTTTTAAAAATTAATATTTAAATTTTTAAAAGTTAAAATTTAACTTTTTTAAAAATTAAAATTTTGAAAAAAGAAAAAATACGTAAAAGTTTTTTTATTGGCATCTGCAACATATATAAAATAATATAAAAATCACGAAAATCTAAAACCTCAGCAGAAAATGGGTTAACACATGCAAGCGAATAAAGTGCACTAAGACCATCACACACACACATACACACAGACAAACACACACGTACACACAAACACACACATACACACAAGCATTCAGACAAACACACACACGTACACACAAACACACACGAACACATTCAAACTTGCAGTAACACTAGCAGGGCCTCAGTTTGAAGGCTTCTTCGTCCAGGCCAGAGTGGCAGGTTCAACTTTTCCGACCTTTGACACGAATGGAAATTCCGATTATAAGCTGATCGGTTGTTCAGGATCCGGATCGGTTAGATCTATTTTGAATACTAACACCTCTAATGAAGCTACGCCTAGTTTAGTGGTGAGAATGTTAGGTGATGGTGAAATAGGGGAAGACGCTTGCCTCTGCGTCGCATTGACTGGGTTCGAGCGCGTGAATGGATGATTGGATGGACGAATTGATGTAGTTGAGCGTTCGACAAGTCTTAAGAACTGCAACCGCTATTAATATTAATATTATTAATGTTATAATGTATTGAACACGTCACAACAGGCGGTGGGACATAGCAACAGTGATCTGAAAGCTAGCGTTACAGTTGGTTACACACCACCAAGACCGTCACCTAAGAGTAATATTGATTTCACGTTAGTTTTTGAATTCATTCGTTCATCTATCTATCCATTCATTCATTCATTCTTTCATTCATTCATTCATCTTTTTTTTCATTCATCCTTTCATTCATTCAAACATTAATTCTATTCATTCATTCTTTCATTTATCTATTCATTCATTCATTCAATTATTCATTCATTCATTCATCCATCTATTCATTCATTCATTCGCTCGTTCATTCGTCAATCGCTAACTCATTCATATGTTCGTTTGTTTATTTATTGATTGACGACTTGAAACAAAAAGTTACACAGTCGTTCAAGATTACATCACATACTGGGTTCAACAAGTAGCATCTTTGCCCGAATGCGTTCAACCTACCACAATTAATACCACTACTTCTACTACAACCACCACCACAACAACAACTACTACCACTACTACTTCTACTACAACCACCACTACTACAACAACAACAACAACAACAACTACTACTACAACAACTACTACTACTACTACTCCTAGCACTACTACTACGACTACAAGAACTACTACTACTAGTACTGCACCAATTCCGACCACTACCACTTCTACTGCGACCACTACTACAACCACCGCGACCACCAAGCCATCAACAACCACTACCACTTCTACTGCGACCACTACCACAACCACAATATCCGTGCCACTGCTGGGCAATTGTGTGGCCAACGCGGGCAGTGCTAATTACTGTGCGACCATCAACAGGAACCAATGCTACGATAGCAACAACGTCCAAATGTGCTGTTACACGTGCGCACTGCACAAAGCTACTTACACGGCAGAACTCAACAGCGTCGGCCGGCAGCCTAATCCAAGTTAGTACGCCATAATTTGTGCTAATTTCGAATGGTTTACGTTAATTTTATGCTAATTTATTATGGCTGAGCTGATTTTATTACACGTTAACAATTAATATTAATTTGAAATAATAATTTCAGATTGCGAATACGGTAATAGGATTGCCATTTGTGGTTTCATAACTCCAAGATTGTGTGGCAATGGATATTACGCAACTGAGTGTTGTGAGCAGTGCTGATGCTGATAAAATAAAAACATAATAAATATATTTTTAGTTCATTAAAAAATTTATCAAACTATATTTTATTTATATTTTATATGTCAAATTTATATTTTTTATGACGTAAATAAAAATGCTACCAACAAACACTAAAGATAGATTATCATTATGAATGTATCTTAATATTAATCTATCATCATATTAAGACAGAACACTATTAAGGTAGGCAGGAATGATATAAGATAAGGCACTCACACACACGCACACACACACACACACACACGTACACACGCACGCACAGCCGTATTCTTGATCAATGGTCATTGTCGTCACTTTCGAAACATCAACAGGTGATCAAATGGACCCTCAACTTATCCCACAACTGCTTCATAGTTTTAATATTAACGTAATGAGTGCTGACGGGGGCGTTGCATTGATCAAAAAGTCCTAAATCGTCAACATTAAATTTATTACTATGCTCCCGTCTCAATCCTATTTTATCGCCCAGCATTCCAGTCACGTGAACGTCTTCGATACAAAATGGCGGAATTGTTTTTGCTACTTCTGCTAATTTTACTACAGCCTTTCCTGATAATACGTAACCGGACCCGGACAAGTAGTCAGGGTAGAATTCTTGGGAGTAAAACTCTCTAGGAATTATCCAGGAGCTTTTTTGGGTTATTTTGGTTCGACTAGATTTGGAAATTTTGGAGGTGTTGGTGGGAAAGCGAGTCGGTCGAACTTTTTTGAATTCATAACCGATGGCGTATACACCGCTGTCGTTGTTGGCGTTGTTGTTGTTGTCGATGTTATTTGTGTTATTTGTATTGTTTGTGTTGTTGTCGATGACGTCATTGTTGTCGTTGTTGTTGTTGTCGGTACCTTGTATAGATGCGCGGGCACTGAGAATGTTATCCAGAGATTCGACATTGACGAACGTGTCGTCGTCGACCTTCATCAAGAAAAACCGGTTGAGCGATTTGTCCACTATCGAACTTGGAATGTTCGAGAAATCGATGAGTTTATTATTATTATTATTATTATTATTATTATTATTATTATTATTATTATTATCTTTGTTGTTGTGGCCATTTGTGCTAAAATTTTGCATCTTATAACGATTCATTTCACCATCGATATTACCAATAACGTCATCAACACTTTTATTATTATTGATGTTATTATTGATGTTATTATTATTATTATTATTATTGTTATTATTATTATTATTATTGATGTTATTACTATTATTATTACTATTCTTACCGATATTATTTCTCAACTCTGTTCGGCCAATAAGGCGCGCGGCCTCGCCGAACGCCTCACCGATTTTTAGAAGCATGGCTAGCGACTTGAGCGTCAGATTGGCGTAACTGTCTTCAAAGCCAGCAGTAAAAATATCGCCATGGGTCTGCGATTCTTTCTCTATCAGAGTCATATAAACCTCGCTGAGTCCCTGCGTACCTTCGTCAGTGGGTGTTTGATCATTTTTAGTCGTGCTATGAATGAAAATGGTACGACTAATAGATGGCGTACTGATTAAGGTGCCTGGCAATGCTGCTGTAGTGACTGGATTCGAATGCCAAAAGATCTCCACCCATCACTTGCTAAATGTCAGATTAGTAAAGCTTAGGCGTATTTTACTCGCATGCACTCTGTTGGTGCTTCTGACAAATACTTAATATAGAATCGTAAAAATATAAAATGTAATAATTAAATTAACAATAATAATTATAATTATGATCTTTATATTTTCATAATTTAACTGACCAATAAGAAAGAAGGTGAAAACTTCGTTGTCAGTTCGTGCCCAGGTTCGTCGAATCACGCTTCGTTCTTTGAAGTGCCCAGGTGCCGAATGAACGACTGTAATTAATAATATACTCGGTTTATTATTATTAATATTATCGTTGGTATAATTCTTTTTATTATTGTTGTTGCTGTTGCTGTTGTTGTGGTTTTTGTACTTTCTATATTTCAAATTATATTTGGCCTTTTGTAGCATTGCCAAGCGATTAATTTCTTGAATTTTGGATTCAGAATACAGCGCCATAATTTTGTTCGTCAGCGAAAAATCCACTTTTAAACTATCTACTAACTCTTCAGACCATTGTTGATAGATTTGAAAGTTATTATTGTTGTTATTGTTATTATTATTGTTATTGTTCTTTTTGGTATTGCTGATGTTCCGATCGAAACCGACCAGAATATCGTCGTAATAAGTGTCATAAGCATTGTCATTAATGTTGTTTTTATTATTATTATTGTTGTTGTTGTTGTTGTTGTTGTTGCTGTTTTTGTTGATGTTGTTGTTGTTGCTGATGTTGTTGTTGTCGTTGCTGATGTTGTTGGTGTTGCTGATGCTGTTGTTGTTGTTGATGATGTCTACAATGCTGTCATTGTTGTTGTTGTTAGCGGCGTTGATGTTGTTTTTATTAATGTTGTTGGCTGAAATTTTGTTGTTGCTAGTTTTGCTGTGTTCGTTCTCCCTGACGATGTTCAAGGCGTCTTTCACATTGAATAAGTTTGTGTGGTTTTTGTTGTTGTTAATGATATTTTTGTTGTTGATGTTATCAACGCGTTTTTTGTTGTTGTTGTTTAGGCTGTTTAAAGTATCATTCTTGTGGCTGTTGTTATTGCTGTTGTTAATGTTGTTTGATCTGTAAACCTTCTCGTCTTGGCTGCTGTATGAATTGTTCTTCAGTTCAGTGCGAAAGATTTTGTTGTCTTTGTTGGTGGCCAGTTTGTTTATGTTCTCGTTAATGTGGATGTCTTTCATGATGTCATAACTGATGGTGGTGCCGTTGTTGTTGATGTCATTGTTTAAAGTACTATTGTTGTTGTTGTTGTTACTGCTGATGCTATTATCGTTGTAGGAGTTGTTGACGTCATTATGGTGCAAAACGTTGTTGTTGTTGTTGTTGCCCCTCAAGTCTCGCACATCATTTCGAAATTTGCCATCGAAACTGGTGGTACTTTTAACTGTAAAACGATTACTATCAAAGGTAACAACATCATCACCACCACCAACACCACCACCACCAACACCACCACCCTCATCAATTTTACGAGGATTAACATTATTCTTCTTCCCCATCATTTTTAATCCTTTCGAGCAGTTTGTGATACCGAGAGAGCAGTTTCTACCAACAGAATCGTCGCGATCGTCATCAGCATCTACAAGATCACTATCATTACTTTTGCGGCTATTATCATCATTGTGGGGATGATTTCTGCTCTTTCCAGGAAGTTGCAAAGGATTAGTGGTCTCTGTTCTCTGTGCTTCCGATTGGAGTAGCTGGTAGTTGTAAGGTGGAAATTTTGCGTTTCTTAATTCCTCTATGTATTTATCTAAGTCCCGAAACTTGTCTGTTAGCTTTGGCCTCTCTGCCGTGAATCTAGTTTATTTTTTAAATTTGAAATAAATTTTTTCACTTTATTGATTAAATGGAATAAATTTCGTGAGTTTAAAACAGCATAGCGAGTTTGCAATGAATGATTTTACAAATTAAACTTTAAGAAAAATTACATCATACTGAATTTGTAAAACTGCTACTTCAATTCATAATTAATAATCATGATTCTTCACTGTAAAGCAATGTCCATTCATAATTTTATATTATAATTGAATGAAAAAATACAAAATCAACGTTATTACCTGTTCTTTAAGCCCCAAAAGAAGATGATAATGATCGTGCATACTTTACATTGATGTTTTCTGAGACTTTTAATTAAACCCTGACACATAACGTATTACTATTATTATTATTTTTATTGCTATAGTTGTTTTTGTAGTAGTGGTAGTAGTAGCAGTAGCAGCAGCAGTAGAAGTAGCAATAGTAATTGTATTATTTTTATAACTATTATTTATATATTTTCAAATTTTATTTCATAAAGACGGCCAAATACAAACATGTCCAACGCAACATTAAAGACAAATCAATTAGTAAACAAAAACATCGTGACGTCATTTTAATAATTAATTAATTATGAAGCGTTTACTGTTTTTGTTTGTTTACAGATTAACGCTAATAAAGGTAAACCCGTTTATACAATTAAATTGGACATTCATAATCTCCGTTTCATTTGTACGTATGTATATATGTACGTATGTTAATATGATGTATGTACGTATGTATTACACACACAGACACCCAGTTAAACTTCTACAAAGTGTTCTTAAACTTCTAGCTGTTCAATGTTTACTCACCACAGCTTCAGCACTGAAAAAGATAAGATGCTGGATGTTACAACTCTCTCCTCTCTCTCTCTCTCTTTCCTCTCTCTCTCTCTCTCCATTCTTCATATTCTTCATATACACTGCAATACTGCATATTTTGCAGCACTATTTATAAACTAACATTTAATTATAACACGGAGCGGCGTTTTAATTTTCAATACTTACTCTCCAAAGATAATTCAACTCGACACAAAATTGAATTCAAACTTAAAGAAGTGTATAAGAAAGGTCATCATAGGCAAGTTTAAATAATAATAGCACGTGAACGGCAGGATGGAATAGTGGTTATGACGTCTGTTTCTGCTGCTGCACTAACCAGGTTCGAACGCATAGTGAGCTAAATGCCCGAGTCCAAGTGTATTTACACACACGCTCCGTCTATGTGAATAAATCTAAGAAATACCATTGAGAATTAACAAGGAAGGAATAATTAACAACAACAATATTATTAATTATATGTATATCATAATAAGGCGCACTGATAAACGTATTTTGAAATCGAAGTAAGTATTTAACTATATTGAATTAATTTTAGGCTTTATGTTTATTTGAAATAAATAATTATAAAAATTAAAAAGATAAATTTGTCAGAACTTGAAAAATAGTCAAACCATTACTGAAAATTTGAGTTATAAAGGTATTGAAACTTTGTCAATAATTTCCGTTACCTTAATACGGAAACAACTGGATTTCCCATATCTAAATATAGAAACATTAGGAATTTCTCACATCTAAATATAGAAACACCTAGAATACCCAGCCTTCTAGTACAGAAAGTATTTGATGGACTGTCTCATAGGAAGACATTCGTAATCGTCGATGGTCAGTGCCTCCGTGCATAACTTCAGGTCGCTCTCAACCTCCACCTATTTTGTTGTTTTATAAATTATAATATTATTCAATCATAATAATAGTTATAACATTTTATTATTTCTATAATTTCAAAATCTCAAACTAACGAGTGCTATGTTGCATTACGTTCAATATTTAAGGCAGAATACGACATTTCTTAACAATAAAAAAGAAAAACATTAAATATTTCTCAAAAATTTACATGAAGACAAAACGAATGGAAACAACGGAAACTAACAAAAAGCGAAAAAAAGAAAATTCAACTGTGAAATTTTCAGAAAAAATCCAAACCTTACGACATTGCAAACTCTTAAGAGAGCACTGCACACAGGCCAGGTTGTCCTTCAACTTCTCAACATTGCCCTTATTGGTACAGTAGTTGGTAACCAGGACCTCCTCACTGTCCAACAGATTCTGAGGGCAATTTTGGAGGGGTTGAATCTTGGACTGCTCAAAAGTTAACTTCTTTGTGTAAATGTTGATCTCGTTGATGAGTGACTGTGAGGTTGTCTCCATCTCTTGGATCTGTTTTACCACTTTCTGGAGATGATCCTCCATTTTAGCCTTGTTTTGTCACAGTAGTAAGACAACTTATCAATTTTAATGATCAATTACTACTACTACTACTACTACTACTACTACTACTACTACTACTACTACTACTACTACTACTACTACTACTACTACTACTACTACTACTACTACTACTACTACTACTACTACTACTAATACTACTACTAATACTACTACTACTACTACTGCTAAAATTACTAGTTTACTACTACCAAAGCAACTACCACTACTTGCAGCTAAACCTTCTCAACCTCCGCATTTTCCCTCCAATCACCTTGTGGTCTCTCAACTCATAAATCCTCTCCCTGAAAGCGTCATCAGTAGCCACTTTGATATTTTGCAGGTCGTCTTTAGTTTGTTTGAGGCTACTGTCGGCAATTGAGGTAAGATTTGCCGCGTTCTGTCGCTGCTTCTCCGCCTCTGTATGCACCGATTTCACTTGCGTCAGCCAATCAGAGATCGAGGACAGCCCGCCAGGTTTCTTCGTCTTTTGGCAACAGTGTCCTATTTATAATTAAAATTAGTTTTCATTTGGTTATTGTAGATATTATTATTGCAATTATTATTGGTAGTAGTAGTGTGGTAGAAGATATAGAAGTTGCAGTAGTGGCAGTAGCTGCGATAGTGACAGTAGTATAATATATGACCATCAAGTGTAAATGATTGAAACTTATAATAAAGAATATAGAGAACATAATATAAAATAAGGAATAATATAGAAAATAAAATTTGCAAGGTAGAATTAATGAGGAAACCTTACAAATGTATCGTATGTATTATATACACCTGCAACTGGGAACAATGTCAACAACAGATACATAGAAACACACACACACACAAACACACACATAGATGGACACAGACAGACAGACACACCTTCTAGTTTGCAGGGACATAATTCGGCACCTTCACAATTCGGGTCGTAGTTATAAGCCGCAATTGCCGCTTTTTTAGCCCTGATTTCGCTACTTTCCATTTCGACATCGAAGTTCGTCAGCTTCATCAGAACATCCTTCTCGATGTCGTGGCGAAGTTTACGCAAAAGACGTAACTGGGGATTGAAATTAAATGAGAATTATATTAATAATATTATAAAATAAAAATTATAGGTAATAATATAATAATTTTATTGTATTTTCTATAGTTTATTCATTTGCAATTTCTTACATCGTTCCGTGTTATTAAGGTTACCGAGGTAATGCCATTTTGTTAGATGCATGACGAGGCATAAATGTTTTTGAAGTGGGAAGAAGCATCTTTACTTTTTAAACATTTGTCAAATGTTCCGAATTCTTATTCGAATGCCTACAGGAAGTTTATGCAACTTTGTCGTTTTAACACTCATTCCGTTGTAAAAATCACCGGTTTTGGTAACAATAACGTCAAATGTATAATATTCGAAGCTAGTTTATTCGCTAACTTTTTAGAAAAAATTATTGCGTTGCGATTTTGGTGCTCTGAAAATTGAAATAAAGCCTCAGAGTCACAACTCAAAATTTGGACCTGAACCGACCATGTATGTTTTTACCTGCATTAAAAGAATTAAAAAAAGAACCTAACCTGGTCATTAACTTGTGATTTAGTTTTGCAGTGTAGGGCCAGCACCCCTTCGATGATTTCACGTTCCTTGCACAACTGCTTCTCGGCCGGATCGTACACCTAAGGATTATTTTGAAATACTTCTACGATATTTACATTTTATAATTTTTATTTAGATTAATATTTAAAAAATTTTTAAATTAAGTTCTTCAATAGTAAATATTAATATTATTATCTTATAACATTAATTTGTAGTATCGACAACGGCATACAACCTGCGGTGACCAACGTATCAGACAATTTTGTGTTGGACAGTCTGGGATATGTTTGCGTTTGAACTAGGCTACTTTGTAGCACAGAACCAGAAGACCCTTATACCGTATAAACACAATATAGTAGTGATAATAAACGAACCAAATAAATTCTCTTTCTTCTCTTGCGTGCTTCCAGGCACTTATGAACGATGTGACAATTCTCTTTGATAGAGTCCATTGCTTTGTCCAACCGCCTATCAATGGACGAGAGATCATTGATGGCTAGCTTGATTTGATCGAGTTTCATGTTTAACTCGTTCTGTTTCGTGTGGTTCATATTTATTAGAATGTAATAAAAATGTATTATGTAGGCTAGTTTTTATCTTAAATATTCATAACTCGATGAAAAAAATGGTTTCATTAACTTCATGATGTGTATTTCAATGTCCTTACCCTAATCCTATCTATCTATCTATCACGATGATTTATTAAGAATAATTAAACCCTTCACTGTTAATTTATGATAAATTATGTTAACTTATTCATCATCCAACCTGCCAGTATCGAACTTCTTCCATTCTTCTTTCCTGTGAGAACTCAGCTCTCTGATCAGAATGCTGACTGGCTTGCCTCATCTCGTCGATGTATCGTTTCGTTTCGTTTGTCAGCCTTTCGGCCGAGGCCCTGTCTAGCTCGGCCCCCAACAAAACGTTCATTTGGTTGGCCTTCCATTCGGCGTAAGTGAACTGGTCACTCGATTTTACGCAGTTCGACATTTTAGGGTCGGCAATTTTAGTGGGAGGTGAAGTTAATGACCGTCTTCTGTCTGGAACGGTGACGGTGATTTTGTATAAGATTATCACTATGATTATCATCATATCGTGTTTATATGAGACTTTGGTGATTTTTAATGAAATTATGATGATTTTGCTTAAAATAATAGTGATTTTTATTGTATTGTGATGATTTTGTGATGATGTGATGACCCACACAAATACTTTCAAATATAAATATATCACTTTTAGTGTAATTAAGATCATCGGTAACCTGTTAATATGAATAGCTTAAAATAAAACTTCGATAATTTCTATTCTAAAGGAGCAACTTTTGATAATTAGGCCCTAGAGATTTTTATAAATTTTATTAATTGTTATTAATTTGATATAAATTGTAGACTTTTGTTTATTTATTTTCGTTCAAAAATGTTTTATTATTATTATTTCTACACGTCATAACCGTCGCAACGTAACCAAAGAAACTGTAAATGTGAAAATTAATAAAACCAACATGTTTGATGTTGCAATGTCTATGAATAAACAAAAAAAGAAATGGGGAATTCCATATTTAATTTAGTTCCGGGTTTTACTTATAAATTGTAAATCATTTATTAATTAATTTATTTTATTTTTAACTTGAATTTTTTCAAATCGCGATGTCTAAAAAACTCGAAAGTTAGTTAATATTTTTTAATTTCATTGATTACTTCGAGATCAATTACATTACATTACGACGTAATGATTACGTGATTACATAACATACATTACATTACATTACTAATTAGTCAATTAGCGATTAGTACATTGATTACATTATAACATTGATTACATCATTGCAACATTTGTTATCTGATAGTCACATTCCCTAATCTTACGTAAAGTCCATTATTAGTAGTAGTATTTGTAGTAGTAGCAGCAGCAGCAGTAGTAGTAGTAGTAGCAGTAGTAGTGGTAGGTAGTAGTAGTAGTAGTAGTAGTAGTAGTAGTAGTAGAAGTAGTAGTAGTAGTAGTAGTAGTAGTGGTGGTGGTAGCAGTAGCAGTAGTAGTAGAAGTAGTGAGAATCCTAAGAACTTGGTGCATTTTTAATTAATATTTTACGAAGTTTTATATATTAAAGTTACATCTTTTTATGACAGACGAACTCTTCAATTTGAGATTTGCCTCCAAAAACCTGGAAAAATACGCCAAGAAATGTGACAAACAAGAAGTTATTGAGAAGAATAAGCTGAAGCAAGTTGGAATTTAATAGATTTTCATTCGAACGTTTCTATCCAACCAGTTTTTCTAATTTTATTTTCAACCAACCAATTGAAAAACTGCCACACACACACGCGCGCACACACACGCACACGTGAGGCGTGTATAGTTTTAAATATAAGAGCTGAGCTCTTAACATAACAAAGAACAAAAATCAAATCAAAAAACAACCACTAACCGAAAACAGGCGATAATAAAATGCAACATGGAGGGCGCGCGGATTCACGGAGAAAACTCAATTAGGCAGAAGAATCAGTCGCTGAACTACCGTCGGATGAGTGCCAGGGTAGATGCAGTGGCCGCCAGAGTTCAAAGTGCCGTAACAATGGGGAAAGTTAGACACAAAACTGTTACATTACCTTTACTACTATTACTACTACTAATGCTATGATAACGACGAAGTTGATGATGATGATGATGTTGTTGATGATAATGATGGCGACGACGATGATGATGATGTTGTTGATGATGATGATGACGACGGTGATGATGATGATGTTGTTGTTGCCGATAATGATGATGATGACAATGATGATGATGATAATGATGATGATGACAATGATGATGATGATAATGATGATGATGTTGTTGTTGCCGACGATGATGATGTTGTTGTAAATGATGATGATGATGATGATTCCCGAAGGTTACGCAATCAATGGCGGGCGTAGTGAAGGCGATGACGTCAGCGATGAGCAGCATGAACTTGGAGAAGGTTCGTCTTGGAAATCATTTTGAAATTAGTCGGAACTTTTTATTAAAATTCGTTTTTTTTAGGAATATTTTTTGTTTATTTGGAGATTCTGATAGATGAATGTAACAAAATTCTTTAACATGAATTACAATTCTTAATTAGCTATTCATTACACAAACCTTACGTTACAAATGCATCATCCAATCAATCAGACAATCTTTTATTAACCAACCAGCCAACCAACCAACCAACCAATCAATCAACAAACCAATCAATCAACCAACCAACCAATCAGCCAACCATCCAACCAACCAACCAACCAACTAACCAACCAACCAACTAACCAACCAACCAATCAACGTAGATCTCGACTTTGATGGATCGATTCGAGCAGCAGTTTGAGCACTTGGACGTGCAGACGCAGGTGATGGAGGACACGATGGCAAACTCATCCACACTTACCACGCCGCAGAACCAAGTTGAGGCCCTCATGGTGGAAGTGGCGGACGAGGCTGGGTGCGTTTGTTTAAGGGGTTGGGTCGTTTTGTAGGGGTAGCTTCTTGACGGGATCTTATATATGATTGAAATAAATAGAATACGTAAAAACAATGGTAAATAAATTATTATAATTATTGATGACGTCATCTTAATTGTAATTATTGATGACGTCATCTTAATTGTGATTAATGATGACGTCATAATAGAATTGAACTAAACATGGAAATGCCGCAAGCAATGAGTTCTTCAGTTGGAACTGCTTCCAAAGACCAGGTTCACTCATTTATTTTTGTTCGTTCGTTTGTTCATTCATTCATTTTTTAGTTAGTTAATTCATTTATTTATTAATTCACTTTTTCTTTCATTCGTTTTTTATTTTTTTAGGACGAATTGTCTCAAAGATTGGCCCAGCTGAGAAAATCCTGATCGATAATCTGAAGGAAACGAATGAATGAATGAATGAATGAATGATGAATGAATCAATGAATCAATTAGTTATTTAATTAATTAACAAATGAATGAACTAACGAACGAATGAATGGACGAACGGAACAAACGAATGAACACGTGTCATCAAAAATGATCCAATTTATACTTTTGAATCTCTGACTTTTGTTTCGCTTTATTTTATTTAATTTTTTTGTAAAAATCTTTTTTAAAATAATATTCCACTTTTGTTATCTTTTGTTCATTTATTCATCTTTTATTCATTTGTTCATACCAATCATTCATTTGTTCTTTCATTCATTCGTTCATTCATTCATTCGATTGTTCGTTTATTCATTTGTTCGTTCGTTCATTTATTTATTCATTCATTCTTGATTAACTGAATGAATGAATGAACAAATGATGAATGAATGACTTGAATATGTAAACGCTATTGAAAATTGAATGATTGCAAGAACATTTTAAGTCAGGGGTGGGCAAACTATGGCCCGCTATTTTATGCGGCCCGCAAAGCCTTGTTCGTCAGCCAGATGTTACGATCAAAAAAAAGGAGTCACGAATCTTAAAAAATTCTCCCTCGGGTCGAAAAAGTTTGCTTTTTATGTAGATATGCGGCCCTTCAAAGGTAAAATAGTTCTCAAAGCGGCCCTCACTTCAAAAAGTTTGCCCACCCCTGCTTGTTGAATTCATATCTTTTTATTGCTCTCTTATTATAATTATTATTACTATTATTGTTATTATTTCGTTGTTGTTGTTGTTGTTATTGTTATTATCTTGTTGTTAATGCTTTTATTTCGATTTTTTTTTCAAATTTTGATAGAAATGAAACAAGATCAGAATGCTACTTGTATATTTTATTTTAAAGTTAAAATCTTGAATAATAATAATTAAATTTAATTAATAATTAATTAAATATAATTTAGTCGTTGTGGTTGTTAATTATTTTATAGCAAACTTTCATCATCATCTTCAACATGGTTCCTCATAAACCTAAAGAACCGCTTCTACAAAAAACGAAATTATGAGTAATTATTAAAAATTATTAATATAATGTTATTATAACTTTATAAATAATTTAATTATAAAATATTATTTATCATCTTTTTACTATTATTCGTTGTTACTATCGTTTGGTTCTGTTCGTGTTTGTGTGTGTGTGTGTCTGTGTGTGTGTGTGTGTGTCTGTGTGTGTGTGTGTCTGTGTTCGTGCGAGCGCGTGTCTCGGTACGTAAGATGTGTGTACGATGATAAGACAGCTGATGATAACAACAACTATGATAATTAATAATAATTATTATTGCCTTGAAAAGATAACCATCTTCACCATCACCATCTTCTTCTTCCTCTTCTTCCTTATTTTCACCATCATCATAATCTTCTTCCTTTTCCTTCTCATCTTCACCATCATCAGCTCCTTCTTCCTCTTCTTCCTTATTTTCACCATCATCATCATCTTCTTCCTTTTCTTTCTCATCTTCACCATCATAATCATCCTCTTCCTCATCTTCACCATCATCATCATCTTCTTCCTTTTCTTTCTCATCTTCACCATCATAGTCATCATCTTCCTTATCTTCACCATCATCATCATCTTCTTTCTTTTTTTTTCTCATCTTCACCATCATAGTCATCATCTTCCTTATCTTCACCATCATCATCATCTTCTTCCTCTTTTTTCTCATCTTCATCATCATAATCATCTTCTTTCTCATCTTCATCATCATAATCATCTTCTCATCTTCACAATCACCACCATCTTCATTTTTGTCATCTTCACGGCTGTTCTCAACGAAAAGGACCAACAATGAAGTCGACAACATGATCATCATCCATTTTGACGTCATTTTCGTGGGCTTTTTGTCAGAATTGTCATTTTTGTTTTTGTTGTTGATGTTGTTGTTTTTGTTGATATTGATGTTGTTGTTGATGTTGTTGTTGATGTTGCTGAATACAAATAATTAAATAATTAATTTAAGAATATTCTGAATCTAAAAATTCTGAGAAATATAAATTTATTTATGTGGCGCCTAGCTTACCTCTTTTGGCTTGCTGAAAAGATAATTTGGCTTTGTTGGACAGTACATTTTATATAATTATTTTAGCTATAAATATGCCTAAATATAAATAAAATAACTAGAATAATAATGAAATAATTTTTAAAATCTTATTAAATTTAAATAAATAATAAATTTAAAATGTGAAAAAATATTTATTCATTCGTCATTTAGTTTAAAGTGATGTCGGAACATGACTAAATTATTTCGTCTCGTTTCATAATATTATTTTCGGTATCGAAATTTGAATTATTTATAGTTTTTTATGACTTAATTGCCGATGATGACGTTCCTAGTGGTGACGATGATGTTATTATTATTATTATTATTATTATTATTATTATTATTATTATTATTATTATTATTATAAATCATAGAGAGCTGGTACCTAGTAGCTATCATACACTAATGAAGTTTTGAATTCGCTGTCTGGTAACATATTTTATTGAAGTTCTAGAGATCGATTTTATTTATGTTTGTTTGTGTGTGTGTGTGTATGTGGGTAGGTGGGTTTGCCTGTGTGTGTACGTGTGTGTGTACGTGTATATGTGTGCGTAATAGGTATATAGGTTTATTGCATCGTATGTCGAATGTATCTATGAATGCATCTATTTATGAATGTTTGTATGTATGGTATTTATAGTATCTATGTATGATATCTATGATATCTTGTATGTATGTTCGTAAGAACGAACCCATGGTTAAAAACAACAGTTCAAAAATGTTCATAAGTATGCTTTATATCAACAGGCATGTATTACCATAAAATAGCGATAGATTTCCATATGTACCCAAGGCGATCCCGCTCTATCTTTCTCTCTATGTTTCTCTTCACATATATATGTATGTGTGTTTGTGTGTGTGTGTGTGTGTGTGTATGTGTTAGAATGTGTGTGTGTGTATGTGTTAGAATGTGTGTGTGTGTGTATGTGTACGTATGTATGTTAGAACCAAAACATGATGAATGACACTGAACAGTCAAACATCAAGTAACAAGTGGATTAACACTTTGATTTGCCATTACGTCGGCATTTAACTGGATATTTTCCAACACACAGACACGCAGGAACCGCTGCAACAAGCACGAAATGTGGTTAGCTGCGAAGAACAGTTCTCTGCTGTCGCCTGATCTGACGCTGATTAATTTACATTTAGAATTAAGAAATTTAAGGGTGTTGGGGTCCATCGAGCCGAGAACCTCGATACATATTGGCAAAAAATCCATTGGGGGAGGGCGTTTTCATATTTTTTCATTTTCTCGTCCGCTGCCCGCGCGTCAAACCACACTCCTTATACTTTTCAGATTTACATATCGTTCGGAAGGAGTGTCAGGGACCGTAAAGGGAATCACCCTGCTGTACCCCCTTGGACGATTCTACAACTCAAGAGTGGTAGCCAAGAAAAGAGACTCAGCCATAAGCAGAACGGCAGAAATTATAAATATTGGGGCAAAAAAATTAGACAGCCTCTAACATCGAGGCGTTGAAGGAATTTCTAAAGTCCAATCTCAGAGACCCCATTAATCGGAGAGGTTGGTGACCAGTCTTCGAACCGCATGAACAGCAGCCTCGGCACCACCTTAAACCCCGACACCCAACTGAGTCGTGTAGAATTTGGTCTTTGAGTTCAACCACCACCAGGGCTAGGGCACATTTGCTGGCTAACCTCCTCAAAACATTTCCAACTGCAATCTGTCTGACCCTTCGTCTTTTTTATTTAAAACTATTAGTCGTCCGAAGAAGAAGAACCGGCGAGGGAGTGGGCAGGCTCCAGATAGGATCAGATCAATGAACTGGGTTAAGGAGTTTAGTTTGTCACCGATTGGCAAAGGGTCAGAATGAATATTCTTAAGGTGCTGGGGTCGTAGGCATGTATGATTGTTTGTTTGTTTGTATGTATGTATGTATGCGTGTAAAAAAATGTATGTATGTATGTGTGTATATGTATATAATTTATTCATGGTCAGCAGATGTTCTTGTGTGTATCGCCGTGATAAATACGAATCAATCTTTATCTCTCTTCCCAATCTGTCTCTCTCTCTCTTTTTCTATCTTTCTTTTTCTCTCTCTAGAAAGCCGTTAAATTGACTGATATGAAATTATTTTGAAGGATTCGTTCGAATTTTAAAAAATATACACTCATATAAATTCATACTTTTTAAAATAAAATAATAAAATATAACAGTAATAAAAATAATAATCTTCGTCGTGATCGTCATCATCATCATAATCATCCATCAAGTTCTGGTTAGCTTGTTCTTGGTTGGATTGTTCATCAGGGATTTTGGCTTGGATTGAATCGTGACGAGGGTAGGAAGAAATTAGAAATCAATTAAATTAAAAATAAAATAGAAAGTAATCCCAATATGATGAAAAAAATGATGACGACGACGACGATGATGATGTTGGTTGCTATATCGTTAATTGGAATACTAACGGTAATCGTAGAATGTATGCCTTTGAATGATGGTTAGTTTGGAGTTTCCTAAATTTTTTTATGAATTTACTTCATTTTTTGATATAAATTATGAATATAATTGGATGATAACATTATTATCACTGAACCAAAACTTGGCCTGATGAAGAAATAGTCAGCCTGGCAATGTAATCGTCAATGTTACTTGCGTGGCTCTTGGTTGCAGTAACTTGCTCGAATGCAAATTGACTCCTACCCAGCTATCTATTAATATAATACGCAAAATAGTGAAACTATGATGTCTTTAGTTTAGTTTTATTATAATATAAATTATATATGAATAAATATATAATATTTATTCTGTTTTTTTCTTGTTTTCATATTTATTCGCCATAATAATAACGATCCTTTTTGAAGCTCATGGATTGGTGGCCAGGGAGAAAAGAGCCTCAGTGGAAGCTGCATTAATTCACAACCTAAATTCTCCGGATAACTTCGATTGTGCTTGTAATTAATCGTTGCCTATGCTTTGGTTGCCTGAGGATAAATTCGATTTTAAGACCATTTAAAAATGTTGGTTAAAAACGTAGCATTGGTTTAAAAAATGGGCTAAGGTGTTTTTAGTTGTCTAGTTTAAGACTTTGTTAGGTTTTGTTGATATTTATTGTTTACATTTAGTGAATATAAACTTTATTATATATATATATATATATAATATAATATAAATTCATTATAAAAACAACAGTAATCAGTGCTATATATGCATGTACTCCGTAGTTCAAATTTTTCGGGGAGAATTCAAAATAGTTTGAGACCACACCTTGCTTAGCATCCAATTCCAAGCCGAGCCGAGCCGAGCCGAGCCAAGCTGAGCCAATATGCGTAGATTTATAAGCGCTTTTATATTAAAATTTTGCTAGCTCTATATACTAATATCCCAATATAACAAATTATCCATCCTATTTTAAAAACTTTCTTTGATGCTTTTTAATCAGACAGGTCACAAAAATCATTATCGATATCGCGATGAAATCAAATTGAAATTTTTTTTTAAATTGTTGATAAAAGTAACTAATAGCAAAAAGTTTAAATTTTTCTGAGAGAATTCTAAATAATTTGAGACTAAACCATAACTCAATTGTACAATTTGAATGTGTAAATACAACATCATAAATGTTGTATTTACACGTGCATGTATTTACTACCATGCAGTAAAATAACTACTGTTAACATGACGTCATTTCCTCTAACGATTTCGCAATGAAGGAATTAACCATCCTATTTAATAAATTTTATTTGATGTTTTTTAATTAGTCAGGTCACAATCATCATCATCGATATCGCAATGAAATCAAATTGAGAAATTTTTAAATTTTTGAAAAAGTATCTTCATTAATTTTATTTTACGATACTACTTTGTTCAATAAGATTCTGAACCATAGATATAGTGAACACCTGAACACGCGCTATAGTTCAATTTTTTTGAATGTGGCACTGATACAGTAAACCAAGCTGGAAGTTTGTTACTAGATTCATGTAGGACTTAGTTTTCGGATAATAAAAATGTACAAGTTGACGTTTTTGGTACGCATCTTGATTCAACCGATGAGTTAAAGAATAATTTTTAAAATTTGCACATTGTGTATAAGTCTCTAAATTATTTCCTAAGTACTTATCAGATATATTTACGTTTACGATCGTCTTCTTGTTCTCATTCGTGTTAACTCGTGTTAAACTCTCTTTTGCTAAATCTGCATTTGCTTTTTCTGGCCCCTTTCTCTGGAACTCTCTACCTACTAGGAGCGCTGTTGAACATCGCGAAAATAGCTCATTATAAGCTAATTCATTGATTGATTGGCTACCATATGGAATGTGGAGCTGAAATAGTGAAACTAAAGAAACCACCCCAAAAAATGTAGGTTGACAAATGAAAGCGTTTGACAATCTGTTAGAAAGACAAAAGACCATACATTTTCATAACTTTATTCACATAGCATAAAATAAAAGATTAAAAATAATAACAATCCCGATTCGTATAATCGTTTATCATAATTTATTCATTTTCTTTTGATGGCCGGTCTATCGAACTGTTGCTTCATACCTCCACCCTTATTCGTGTGAAACTTCAAGTTCATGGCCGTGTCAGCTACCCAGGCCGATTCGAATTGTGTCGTGTCCTGGTCAACCAAATGAGTGTACTTTGTTCGACCCGATCTGCCGAAGTTCTTTACCTGGGGTTGGTTGGGGTGGGTACATTGTTCAACGAATCCAACAATCAATCAACCAGCCAACCAATCAACCAACCAGACAACCAATCAACCAGCTAACTAATCAACCAGCCAACCAATCAACCAGCCAACCAATCAACCAGCCAACCAATCAACTAGCCAACCGACCAACCTGCATGACTTTAGGAAGTACAGTTTTGTTGAAGTGGTCTTCCAATGTAGGTGCCGTGAAATCCCTCTTGTATACTGTATCATCTTTGTCCTGGTTAATGATTTGTATCGATCGTAATTCATTTATTACTACAATAATTATATTTATAAATGTTTATCTGTAATAGTTCAAACCATTATGAAAAAACGAATGTGAACAAGTGAACGAACGAACGAACGAAATGAAAATAAACAAACCAACGAACCAAATAAAAGACACCCCTATGATAATATTTTTGTAGAAATTTGTATTTCCCTTTCGGCGCCTTGTTCGTGACAACTTTCGGATTCAGTTTCTGCTCTTGCCTGCGTTCCTCTTCAGTCATGTTGTGCAACCTCTCAAGTTCCTGTTTCTCCCTATCTATCCTGTTATGTACGTGTGTGTGTGTGTGTGTGTGTGTGTGCGTGTGCGTGTGTGTGCGTGTGTGTGTCTGTATGAGGTGTGTGCGTGTGTGAGCTCGCGTGAGAAGAAATGATAAAAAAAATGGGCAAGTGATGAAGCCACTTTGTTTCTTTCAGGAATGAAGTAGTTAAGGAGTGAGAGAATGAATAAATGAGTGATGAAAGAATGAAATAGCGAACGACTGAGCGGGAATAATGTAAATGGATGAATAAAAATTGAGAAATAATAAACTAACGCTTCTCTCTCGTCTCTGTCTCTTTTCAATCTTCTCAACTCTCGAACCTTAAGTAGGGAAACAAAACAAATTAAAAATAAGAAGATTAATCAACTAATTAACTAAAATAAAAAAACTAACAAATCAATTTGTCAATTAACTAATCAATCAATCAATCAATCAATCAATCAATCAATCAATCAATCAATCAATCAATCAATCAACCAACCAATCAATCAACCAATCAATCAATCAATCAACCAGCCACTCAGCCAATCCTCACCTTCCAAGCTTCATACTGCTCTTCATCATTTTCATCATTTGAGACGACCCCGCCAAACTCGTCCTCGTTCTCCTTCACTTTCGTCTCCATATCTCTCTTTATCTCGGCTTCCACCATCTTGAATTATGTTTATTATTATTATCATCATCATCATCATCATCATTATTAGTAATAGTAGTAGTAGTAACAGTTATAGCAGTAGTAGTAATAGTAGAAATAATTATTATGTTTAACATAGTTATTATCATAATTAAAATATAATTATAAGCTGCCTTTAATGTCTGAGCTCTTCTTTCATTGGCCAGTTTCTTATTCTCATACTCCTGGTCTTTCAGTTTCTGAAGTTCTTTTTCCTTTTCCTGTATCGTTATCCTGTCTTTCCTGAATAAGAAAACCAATGAAAGAGTCAATAGAAGGATCAAATTTTTTATTGGATGATCAATTGACTGATTGATTGGTTGGTTGATTAAGTAATTGATTGATTGAGTGATTGATTGATCAATCAATGAAAAAATAGATGAAGCAAAATCAGCATAATTTATTCACATACTTCCTGACGAAAACAGGTTTAAGCCTCGGCTCGACTTCTTCCTCTTCCGATTCGGAATATTCTTCATAATCATCATCATCATCATCTTCGCCATCTTGTTTTTCGTTCCCACTGTCACTTTCGTCTGCCCTATCTAGGATGTCCTGTCAGTTTAGTGTGTGTGTGTGTGTGTGTGTGTGTGTAAGTATGCGTATGTGTGTGTATGAACGTTTGTGTGTGTGTGTTGTGTGTGTATCTGCTGTGTGAATGTGTGTAAGTATGTGTACGTGTGTGTGTGTTGTGTGAATATGTGAGTATCTGCTGTAGGAATGTATTTAAGTATGTCTATGTGTGTATTATGAGAATGTGTGTGTGTGTGTGTGTGTGTGTGTGAGTGTATGTGTTTAACTGCGTATGTGTATAAAGAAACCAACAACGGACCTCGTCTTTCTTCTGATTAAGTATCCTTAGTCTGATTGCCTCCCTCCTTCTCTCTATCTCCTGTGTTGAAGGAATGAAAATTGAGTGAGTGAACGAATGATTAAAGGAATAATCTGTTTGTTTGCTTGTATGAAAAATGTTAAACATGGATGAATAAATGAATGAAAGAATGACTGAACGAACGAACAAATGGAAAAAACAATCCCAAAAATTTGATGTATAAAGAACAGAAAATAGTAACTACTCACCTCATCATCGAGGTCCTCATCATCGCTGGCATCGCCATCATTTATGTAGCGCCTCCTTTCATCTCTCTCATCATTGTCGTAATCATTTTCATCGTCATCAGATTTTTCTAAGACTTCCGGTTCAACTAATTTCCGATGTCTTGCTATTCTAAACAAATTAAATAAAGTTTTTGCTATGGGATTTATATTTAACTTTTTACTTTGACATTATTGTGTAATTTGTTCATAATAACACACACATGCACGCACAAACGCACACACACACACACCACATACACACAAAATAATCAAAGATACAAGAAATAGAAAGATAACTAAAGATACAAAAAAAGAAATGAAGTAACAAACCTATCTTCATCATCGTAATCGTCGTCAACATTTTTGCGATGTCTGTTGAGGTTCATTAATCTTTGCAGTCGTTTGTCGCCTTTGTAGTTCTGGGAGCCGACATTCTCCTCATCGGTTAGTCTATTGTTGTAGTTGTTGTACTCGTTGTCGTCGTCATCTTCATCATTGTCATCATTTGCATTTTTTATCTTTAGTAAATTCAAATTCACGTCCTCTTCATCGCTAGAGTCTGGGGCATATTCTGGCCTAGAGTTTTTCATGCCATTTTTTTAATAATTTAATTGAGTTGTATATATGATTTGTCATTTATAATTTTTATTTTATTTCGTTAGTTAATTTTAATTTAATCATTATATATATATATATTATTAAATTAATTATTAAATTTCAAAAATCTGGTTCTAAATTGCTAATTAACAACATTATAAATATAACAAATTTTTAACCTTTTTCCAGTAACGTATCTTGAAACTTTGACTTTTTCCATCGTAAGCTCACCTGAAAAACAATTTTTCCAATTACATTAATTAATTAATTAATAATTTAACTTTAAGACTTAAAGTTTAAGTAAAGTAAAGTGAAACATTTTGATTTTAAATTTGACTATTTTACTATTGAGTTGTTTGAAGTTAACGTTAACGGGAAAGTTATAAGCTAAAATTGCCTTTTTCATTTTTCGTCGGAACAGCACCGGCCGTCGACATGATCGGCACCTTCGACGACATTTGGAAAGTTTTAAGAACAATTTTAAACGAAAATCAAATTTAAAATTCAACTTTTTAATGAAATATCAACCAAAACAGAGCATAGTACAGATAATTATTGACCATAGAACATAAAATACACCGTTTTACATTTAAGTGTATTTAAATGTTTAGCAGTACTTTAACAATATTATACATAAGTTTTTACAGTAAAAATTTTTTTAATTTTCATTCTTTACAATAAAAATTGAAATGAGCTTAATAAAAATTAATCATAATTCGTACAATAATTAGAGTTAGATTTACCATGGCATTTAAATTAAAATGTTTGGAAATTATATCTTGAATTTAAGTAGCACCAAAACATTAATTATGGTTTAAGCCGCTTAATTATTATTAATGTCAAATTAAAGCTTTTTATAAATCATGTATATAATTATATATTTTTTATAATATATATGGTTTTACAAATATAATTATATACTTATGTACATGTATTTTGCATTTGAAAAAATTTCATGCATGCATTTGCTTTGCATGCATAACAATTGAATATCAGATTCAATTTGACATAAAATAAACGTTCTTCAAAATATTTCAATTATTTTTTTAATTAAATATTTAATTATTGTAGAAAAGGCAAATTAAAGTCGTAGTTGTTTTTTAATTAAGTTAATGTACAATGATTAGTAATGGAATAAGTTTTCAATCTTTTCTTTTATCAAAAATTTTATAAATTTTTTTTGCTTTGGAAGTAAACCTTATTTCTTTCATCAAAATTTGGTCACCAGGTATTGTTATTATTCAATATTTATTTTGGTGATAGTTGAATTTGTACAATAAAATATTAATAATTTGAAAAGTCACTGATGAAATTTAAAAACTGACCCACTGGTTAAGCCCTGTCTAACTCAATTAATTTTTGAATAAAATAACAAAAGTCATTTATTTTTTCAACCGGTAAAAAATCTGACTTTTGTCTGATATTTTTGTTAATTTTGATTAAATAAAATCTTTATTATAATATAATAATACTAGTATTAAAAGAAAAACAATTGGCATGTAAGTCCAGGATATATTAGTCTTTCTTTGGCCTAACTCTATCTATAAATATAAAATAAAAATATATATATAATTATATAGCTATCATGTAAGCAAACCACATTTATAATAATAAATTAATCCAAAACTAAGTCAATGAATTATATCATATATTTATTTGATTGCTGTTTATTTTCTTTCATGGGAAACTAAAGACCTGAGAAGTTTAAAAAAATTACAAAATGGATTCAGAAACATCTAGAAAAGATTTGTTAAAATCTTTGGATTCGATCGTGAAAGCCCAGGAGTTTGTCAATGAGAGGCATAGATGGAATACTAATGAGGCAAATTATTTTATTTCAACAATTAATTAGAAAAAATTATAGCTATAATTAATAATAATAATTATATTTATAATCTAATTAATATTGAATTTTATTGATGTCATTTTATCATTATTGTTGTAGTGTTGTTATAATAGGTGTTATATTATTATTATGACGTTAATATAATATATAATATAATATGATATAATATAATACAATATAATACAATATAATATAATATAATATAATATAATATAATATAATATAATATAATATGAATATATTATAACATAACTCAGGAAGTTGTGTCAATATTAGTAGCATTTGATAGGCATGATGAATGGCTCTCCAAGACAATATCAATAAGGTAGGCAGTTAAATACATCTGTGTCTCTATTTAATTTGTCACCCAATTGCACACACACGCACGCAACCACACAAACACACACACACACACACACGCACGCAAACACACATACATACACACACACACGCACGCACGCACATGTATTTACGTACAGTTGTGAACAAAGACAATTGTGAACAAAGACACACATACATTTACTTAGCTACACACATACATTAAAATAGCATTTTTTTAATTTATTGCTTCGTGAAACCTTTTTTCTATCAACTCGTTTTAAAACCAAAAATTTCAAATCAAATACATGGTAATAGATTTATAGACACACACACACACACACACACACACACACACACACACACACACACACACACACACACACACACACACACACACACACACACACACATATATATATATAAACAAGTGTTCACACATAAACCACAGACTAAACAAAAACATGCATAGGTGCACGCGCCTGTGTTTATGGAGACAACAATTGCAGACACACGCACACTTAGAAACATAAATAAAAGCACTCACGCACGTACACACACACACACACACACACACACAAATCCTCTCTCGCTAAAACACCAATACACATACAGACAAACGCTCGCACACACATATGCACACTCACACAAGCGAACAAACCCTGGCAGACCGCCATCAGGGACGATGCTACTTTACAATCGCAAGTCCGTGCACTATCGCAAGGATGGCTACCATTGGAAGAAGCGAAAAGACGGAAAGACCACCCGCGAAGATCACATGAAGTTGAAAGTTCAAGGTCAAGAGTTCATCTACGGATGCTACGTTCACTCCGCCATTTTGCCGACTTTTCATAGGAGATGTTACTGGCTGTTGCAGGTTTGTGTTGCTGCTGCTGCTACTGCTGCTTGCTTGTAGCTGCTGTTATGGTTGTTGCTTGTTGTTATTGTTGTTGTATCATTCATCATCATTGTTACCATTTACAGAACCCGAATATAGTGCTGGTCCACTATTTGAACCTTCCAATGCAGAACAACAGCAACAGCAGTAACAACAACAACAACAACATCAGCGACATTAATAACATTTATAAGTTCTGCTGCTTCCCACTGCCTCTTGATGATTGCAATAAGTGGTCTAGAAGTGAGCTTGAGTCTCAAATTAGGCCTATGGGTTTGTTGTTGTTGTTGTCGTTGTTGTTGTTTTTGTTGTCGTTGTTGTTTTTGTTGTTGTTGTTGTAGTTGTTGTTGTCGTTGTTTTTGTTGCTGTTTATTTGTGAGAAGTTGTTATTTTCTTGTCTTTTTGGGGAGGTACAAAAATTGTTAATTAAGTTATTAGCGCCGTATATATTGTTTTGCACCGAGCTAATGTTTTCACCTGCTGATGATAGTGATGACGACGACGACTATGACGATGGCGACGATAATGATGATGATGATGACGACGATGATGATGGTAATGATGATGACGACGATGATGATGATGACGACGACTACGACGATGATGATGATGGTGTTTTCTTACATCTCTTTCAGTGGCCAGTTTAAAACATTTCCCATGCAACCATTCTTCCAATCAGAAGGTTATAATAGTGATCAATCATTTTGGCTATATTATTATTATGTCCATTATTATTATTATTAATATTATTATCATCATTATTGTTGTTGTTGTTACATTACAAACGCTGTGCATGTAAACTGACTGCCGATTTACCGCAGAATGTGTCAACTTACATATGAATTGCTAACTTATATTTCAATTTTTCTCTATCTACCTTATATATAATGTTAATTCATGCAAATTTACGCTAATATATGTTAATTTTATGCATTTTATTTGCTAATGTATGCTAATTTACGCTTATTTTCGTTAACCTAAAAACCCTCAGACGGACCAGATTGTTGAGTTGATTGTAAACAAATTAAAAACCACTCAAAACCAACATTATCAACAACAACAACAACTCATCTGCAACTGCAACAACAACAGCAACAACAACAGCAACAACAATAACATTAATAATGATAACAATAATAGTAATAACGATAACAATAATCAATGTCAGACAACATCAACAACAAAACCATCAGCAATGACGTCATCGTCATTATCTGACGCGTATAAATCGTTTTTATTATACGGGGATGTAAATTTGCATCCAACAACAACAACAACAACAGCAGCAACAACAACAACAACGTCCACCTTACCTTTCAATGATATTGTAACATTGGAACAAGTTCAACAACATAGGCAATTAAGTTTAGATTCATTTCAACGGCAACAACATCAACAACAACATCAACAACAACAGCAGCAGCAGAAACATTCTAACACATTGATTCCACAATCACAACCCCAAATGTTTGAAACACAACAACAACTAAACCAAAATTTTCAATCATTAAGTTATGAACAAACAAGTGAATTTCTAAACAATCTACATCAGCAGCAACAGCAACAACATCAACAACAACACCTACAACAACATCAACAACAACAATATGACCAACTTTTTGATGTCAACAATTATTTCAACCAGTGTGATCTCTTAACAGATTTCGATCTACTAGACTATGATAGTGATAGTCTTTCACAAAACTTTGATCTCGAACAACAACAACATCAACAACAACTTCATCAACAACATCAACAAAAACATCAACAACAACATCAACAACAACATCAACAACAACAACATCAAGCACAACAACAACAATTTAATTTCCTTGGTCTGGATGACATCAACTATTCTTGCGACAGTTATAATTGCGACAATTACAACGACAACAGCATTTTCTGCAACAACAACATTGATGGCGTTAAGAACACCGACAACAGTGATGACGTCATCGACAGCAACAACAATGACATCATCAGCAATAACAACAACATCACATCAAATTCTATGGACGATTTAGACGAAATTCTTAACATCGTGTTTCGAAACATTGATGACGTTGATGGTGATAATCTTTTTGTTTCAACAACAACAACAACAACAACAATAGCATCAACAACAACAACAACAACGACATCCACAACAACATCAACAGATACATTGACAAGTTTTTCAATCATTGAGTTTTCTCCAGAATGGTCTTATGCCGAAGTTTGTGTTGTGGTTGTTGTAGTTGTTGTTGTTATCATTGATGTTGTTTTTGTTGTTGTTGATGTCGTTGTTAATGACATTGATGACGTTAACTCGAAAAGGGAGGCACAAAGATTCTTATCACGGGAATTTTCGAAAATGACATCAACAACATCAACAACAACATCAACAACATCAACAACAACAAAAACAACATTAACGACAACAACAACAGCATTAACAACGCCAACACCAACAACAAAAGTTTTTTTGTTTTATTTGGTAACTTGTGTGTTCCTGCAACTCTAATTTTACCCAATGTCTTGAAATGCTACGCCCCAGGTTGGATGATGATGATGATGAAGAAGATGATGATGGTGGTGCTGATGATGGTGATTATCATTTCATCAATTTTTGTCAGAACGATTGAAATCATCATTTTGAAAATCATCATCGTTTGTATCGTCATCAACGCCCCGGTCATCTTTATCATCATCATCAACGTCATCATCGTCGTCGTCGTCATCATCGTCATCATCATCAACAACAACAACATCATCATCATCATCATCATCGTCCAACAACATCATCATCATCATCATCCAACATCATCATCACAGCTCATTCAGCAGGTAGGGTAGAGTTAACAGTTCAGTGTCGATGCAACAACATCATCAGCCGCAACACCAACCCTCTTTCGTTCCTTTATAAACCATTGCCGCCACCACCATCATCACCATCAGCAGCACTACTATCATCATCGTCATCATTGCGGTCATCATCAACAGCAGCAGCAGCAGCAGCAGCAGCAGCCGTAGCAACAGTATCGACATCTTATTTTAACATAGAAGGTATATATGCTATGTATTATCATCTATATCTACCTCGTTTCCTCTTTGTGTTGCTTGCAAATTTACCTCTTGTGATCGTCAATGAAGCATCCTGGCTGGAGTTTGTCCGCAGTGGAAGTTCTGCAGCAGCTGCAACAGCAGTAGCAATCCAAGTGATGTTGAGCTATCTAGTACCTGATGAAAGAGAAGATTGATACAAAATTGATAAATTTTTTAATTTTAATTTATCATAGCGCTCTAAGAAATTGGCGCTATACAAATGCATCAATTTTATATATATTAATGGAAACTCTTTTATTTCAGTCAAAGTTGTTAAAATTAAAAAAGAAAATAAAAATGTAATAATGTTCAATGAAACCACAATGCTCATTATATAGGGCAAGTGCAAAACGGTTATGTATTCAAATTGGTTAGGAAGTGTTCCTATCGCAATAAATGGCATAGGTCCGATCTAATTACAGATTCTATTAATTTGTTAATATATGTAATCGGCCATGAATTTTTAGAGTCAAATTTAAAATATTGAAAAAGCCAATCGGAGTTATTTCAAATGTTTTTTGAAAAATTAAACAGTTCTTAAAGTCAGCATTCAGACATGAATTCAAACTATTTTCCTATTTCGGTAGTTTGTAGTTTCTTGATTGTAGCAGATTAGTTTCATGTGGTTAGATTCATTTCATTTGTTAATTTCAATTTTGAGGTTGCGCAAAATGGCGACGTCTGGAACGGATGGAGATGAACAGTTGCTGCCAGATTGGTTGAACTTCCTCTGACTCGATATCTGCGAATATAATATTCGTTTATTATGAACAAACAATAAATTTGTTACATAATGGGGCATTCCAAAAGAGTAAATCTTAACTAAGCAGAATCCCCAACATTCAAAAAAGTAATCCATAAATTCATAGTTTTTATCAGGCAGTCCTCCTGACAACATGTCTTTAACCAATTATCGATCTCAGATAGAATTTTATTATGACGTTCTGTATATCTTGCCAGTGTAGCAATCGATCCACAGTTGGACACAACATGTTTGTAGAGGACATAGAGAATCTTGTGTCTTTCCCCGTCTGAACAGATTGGCGTTGGTTGGCGATTGCTGAGTAATATATTTTCTAGCGAATTTGTAAAGAGTTTCTGAGATTGTATCAAATTGTTTAGACCAATGGGATATTTGAGATGATGATATTACCTCTGTCACCGATTTAACCAAGAAACCCTGACTCAGAAGCGAAACCACATGATTCCAGCTAGCAGTTACCTGCTTTAACGACTGAGTTGTTGTATCTGCATCTGAGAGCAAGTCATCCACCAGTTTGTAGTCTATTGACGTTTCGCGCCGAAGACAGCAGCGAATCTTTCCACTTCGGCTTGTTTTAAAGTAATTGCGAAGTTTTAGTCTCATTCTCCACGCCTTGTCTCTGAGTAAAACAATGTTGTACTCAACACCATAGGTTTTTCTGAAGTAGGAGTAATAATAATAATAATAATAAAAATAATATTAATAATAATAATGTTTGTAAATTATGAATCAAAATTATTAAACAGATAAAAAATTGGTACAGCTCTTCATACAGAAACTGCATGTTTTGAGAGCTAACTCGGACAAAAATGTAAATTCATTCATTCATTCATTCATTCATTCATTCATTCATTAACTTTTACCTGCTCTTTAACATTTTTCTTTAATTTGTAGTTTCGATCATTCATTCGTTCATTCATCTACTTGTTTATTTTCTGATTTCTTTCTTTCTTAATTCATTATTCATTCATTTATTCATTCAGTCATTCAGCTAGTCAGTCAATCAATACATTCATTCGGCAGATAAAACATGAAGACAACAACAACAATAATAATAGCAGCGTTCGAGAAATTTTAAGCTCGTTACCATCACTGCTGGCTAAAAAATATTTCGTAAATTGCGACCTTGACATTGAAACTAGCCATCACTCAAATGACCTTGATTTGACCTTGCTGCACCTGGCCGCCGCTCTGGGAAATCCCCAAATCCTCTCCTTCCTAATTCACATAAGGTGTTGTTGATGATGACGACGACAACGACGACGATGATGATGACGTTTATGACGATGATGTTGACAATTTCATTTTCGCTAAACTTTTATGAGTCAAAAAGATTTCTTTATTCAATTTTTACAATCTTTTTCTCGCAAGATCATTACTATCGACATCATCATCATCATCGCCGACGATGACGTCACTTTTGAAGGAGGTCGATCCTCTGTCTAAGGATAGACACGGAAACACTCCCATTGTACGTTATCATTATTATTATTATTATTTATTATTATTATTATTTATTATTATTATTATTTATTAATATTATTATATTTTTCAAAGATGTGGGCGTGTGCCCGCGGCAATCTCCAGACATTCCACCAACTCTTCGCCTACAACAACGGTAACAAACTCATGGCAGTTCCCAACAACTTCGGCCTCCAGCCAGTTCACTTCGTACAGCAGATCGGCCATGATTTCTTTGATGTTAATAATTATGGTCATAATTTTGCTAATTGTGACCATAATTTTGGTAATTTTGGTCATAATTTTGGTAATTGTGGTCATAATTTTGGTAATTATGGTCATAATTTTGGTAGTTATGGTTATAACTGCGGTAATTGTGGTTATAATTACAGTGGTTTGGGTGGCGGGGAATGTGGTATCCGAATTAATGATGGTGATATTGGTGATAATAATAATAATAATATGAACAATAATATGAATGATAATAATAAGAATAATAATATTATTAATATAAATAGTGTTATGAATATTAGAAATATTAATCCTCCGATGAATTTACGTATTGAAAATTCACTTGCACCATCAACAAGGACAACGTCATCATCGCCAACAACAACAACGGCGAAAGTAATGACATCAACAACAACTGCAACAACAACAACAACATCAGCAACAACATCAGCAACAACAACAACAACATCAACAAGATTGCATCCATTGTTAGATATTGTTTTTTGTTTTTTTCATCTTTCAACATTAACTACTATGTTATTGCCACAAAAACAACAGTAATAATAATAATGATAATAATAATAATAACATCAATGATAATAATTATTAACAGCATAAAAACGCAGCCATTCGACGAAAAAACCAAATGGCCGACAGACGATGACCCCGGATTGCCCTTTTTGAGGTCACTCAGAGGTCAAAGAGCGCCGATGTTATTCGGCCACACCAATGGAAAGGTATTATTGATGATGATGGTGATGATGAGATGGTGATGATGATGATGATGATGGGTGTGGTCGATTAGATATGTTGATGGTTATGACGTTGGGAGGAATAGAGAGAAAGAAGAAAGAGAGATAGAATAAGAAAGAGAGAGAGAGAGAAAAAGAGAGAGAGAGAAAGTGGGAGAGAGACAGACATTTTTATCCATTAATGTACTTTATTTCCCACTTTGTTTTCTTTCCCAGGCGTTTTTCCTCAACCAGCTAACTGCACGGCTAATAGCCACAACGGCCACACCGGCGGTAGCATCATTGCTACCGTCGTCATCATCAACAGCAGCTGCAGCAGCTGCTGTAGCGTCGTCGTCGTCGTCTCGAATGATTAAAAGGACCAGTGTTGACGTTCTGTTGATGAGTGAAGTTGGCAGGAAAGGCAACGCCGCGAATAATAATAATAACAACAACAACAACAATAATAATAATCCTATTTTAACATTTAAAAGAAACGCAAACTCCGAGACGGATCTTTCAAATAAGACAGCGCTACAGAAATACAATGAAAATAGTAATAATAATAAAAATAAAAACAATAATAATGATAATAATAATAATAATAATAATAATAACGATAACAACAACAATGATAATAATAATGTCTTATGTAGTGATAATGATGATGATGTTATCAATTCATACCTGAAAAGATTGCATAACTTTGACGATGACGATGACGATGACGACGATGATGATTGTGCTAATAATAATAATAATAATATTATTATTGATGATGAGGATGATGATGATGACAGGCTGGTGATCAACGAGATGGAAATAGGTTATTTTTAATTTTGTAAATTTTTCGTCTTTATTCATTCATTCGCTCATTCATTAATTCATTCGTTCGTTCGTTCGTTCATTCATTCATTTCCTCATTCATTCATTAACTCATTCGCTCACTCACTCACTCACTCACTCACTCACTCATTCATTCCACTCATTCATTCATTCACTCATTCATTCATTCCAGATAAGGAACTAAATGATCTATGTCCTATCGGTTTGTATTGTTGAAATTCAATATACAAGGAAAATTGTACAATGATAAAAATTTGCTTTTATGTAAGCAATTTTCCTTTAAGCCGCCACTCTTAAAATTTGAAACCCATAATTTTGAACAAGGAGTTGAATGTTACCTCGGGCGGCGTGATAGCCTAGTGGTTAAGGTCGCCTTGTACTGTCTCGCAGTAACCGGGTTCGAATGTGACAAAAGGATCCCCGCCTATCACATGCCTCATGTGGGCTGCGTCGTTTAGCACGTATTCATATAAGATGTTTGTGGCGTGTTGTTGAATCCTTTGAACTTTGGAAGGGTGTAATTGACCTTTAACCTTTTTAACCTCGATGAAGATGTTGGTAGAATTGTATAATTTTCAAATGAAAGTTTTATTCAGAGTTTGGTGTTTTTTCGTTATCGCCCTCGACCGCATCAACTATTCGGTACCTCCCTACTACTACTACTACTACTACTACTACTACTACTATTATTGTTATTATTATTAATTATGATAATTATTTTTATATTATAGTCGCTGAATTATAATTAATTGTAAAAATTATGAAGATACTACGGAAATGAAGATGCCAGTTTCGCAAATGCTTACGCTGGCCAACCAATTCATCGTCGCCATTCCTGAGAGAAACAAGACAACACCAACAACAAAATCAACAACAACAACAACATCAACAACATCAATAACGAATGATAAACAGCAGCAACAGCAACACGATACAAAACCAACAACAACATTGCTTTACCTTCAGCAGCTGCATCATCAGCAGTTTCAACAGCTGTTACAGCAACAGCAGCAGCAGCAGCAACAACAACAACATTCGCAGCAGCGGCAATTACAACAACATCAACAACAATTGCATCTACGACATCAGTTCCAACATTTGCACCAGTTACAGCAACAACAACAATCGCATCAACATTTATCGCAGCAGCAAATTCAGCAACATTACCAACAACAACAGCAACAGCTTCAACTACAACAGCTTCAGCAGCAACAATATCCACAACAACAATTTATACAACAACAACAACAACTGGCTTTCGAACAACAACAGCCATCATTTACACAACAGTTAGATAATTTCAATTACCATAACAGCAACTTTTACTACACAAACAACAACGTCAACAACACCATCATCAACAACATTAGCCGGACACAAACCAGGGCTAGCTCTCACGATTCAAATGCCTCTTGCAACAGTTCATTATCCAACTATTTCGCATCCAACAACAACATCAACAACAACAACAACATTATCAACAACAACAACAACAACAACAACATTATCAACAACAACAACAACATCAACAACAACGCTACATCGACAATAAATAATAATAATAATAATTTCGGCAGTCTTGATGATGATTCTGGAGTGTGCACACCCATGGATGGCGTCTCCATGTTCTCCGATTACAGGTTTAAAAATTTTGATTCAGATACAACTTTTAAAATTTCAATAATTTCCAATCATTTATTTTATTTTCATTTTATTATCATAATATTAATCATTTTATTTACTCTGTGTGTGTGGAAGTGTATATGAGCGCCTAAACTTGTGCTGAGTCGACTGACCCGGGATTGAATGCACGCATAATAAGTGTTGTCCCTGTTGTTGATACCCCTAAATACCTCTAGACGCCAAAACAATACATTAGATATCAGGACGTTGTTAACACGCCAGCGTCAACATCAACCATGAGTCCCTCATCTTCCGTCTGTTTGACCAGCCCGTACGGAGGTGGCGGCGGTAGTAACTGCGGTAGCTACACGAGCGACTCGTCTCCAACAACCACGGAATTTTCGGAATTTTTTAACGCACCTGCCACCTATATGGAAAAAGATTTCTCTCTGCTAACTCTCTCTGATGATGAACAGAAGAAACTGTACGAGGCTGCTAAGATAGTCCAGGATTGTTACAGAAAGTATAAAGGTTTGTCAGTGGGATTTTTAGTAAAAAAAACTCGGAGTGTTTATCCATTTAAACACACAAACAACAAAAGTACACTTACATACATTCACACACACACATACACACACGCACCCACACACAGGTACGCAGACACACCAATTGAAACAAAGGCAGGAGGAAATCAATGCCGCCATACTGATACAAAACTGTTTCCGTAGGTATAAACAGGTAGTACATTCCGTACAAACTCTTTCTCTCACCCTCTCTCTCTTTCACCCTCTTTCTCTCTCACCCTCTCTCTCTCTCACTCTCTCTCTCTCTCTCTCTCTCTCTCTCTCTCTCTCTCTCTCTCTTTCTCTCACACACACACACATACACTTACACATACACGGGCATCAACACAGTTTATGTTCCACAAACGTATGACTCAAGCCGCGGTGCTGATACAGAGTCAGTTCAGAAGCTACTACGCCCAGAAGAAATTTAAACGAAGTCGCGAGGCAGCTACGATAATCCAGAGCAAGTATCGGGCCTACAAACAACATGAGCGATACATGAAGAGTAAACATGCCGTCGTCATCATTCAGCAGAGATTTCGGTTCGTTCGTTTGGTTCGTTCGTTTGGTTCGTTCGTTTGGTTTGTTCGTTCGTTTGGTTCGTTCGTTCTTTTGGTTTGTGTGATGGTTGATTTGTTGATTGAATGGGGTCGTTGGTGATTGGTTGGCTGGTTGATTTAATGGTCGATCGCGATTGGCTTGTTGGTTGATTGGTCGGTTCTAATTGGTCGGTAGGTTGGTTGGCTGAGGTTTTTGAATGTTATCGACATAATCATCATCATCATTATGATCATCATCATCAATGCAGAAATCATTATCAGCGAATGATGATGAACAAACAAAACGTATCCAGTAAAGTCCACAAAATGATGACAAATGATGATGTTAAGTGAGTATTGTGTGTGTATACGTATTTATGTGTGTGTGTATGTTTGTTTGTGCTATATATGTATGCATGGATGTATGCTTGTTATGTCAAATACATACATAACAAGTTATGTATGTATGTGTGTGTGTGTGTTATGTATGTATGTATGGTTGAATGATTTTAGAGTCATTGAGAGTAGCATATACTTAGAAATTTTCTGGTCGTATGCTTTTACAGTCGCAGTATGTGTGTGTATGTATAAATGTATGTATGTGTGTATGTATGCCTGTATGTATGTGTGCATGTATGCTTGTATGTAATCGGTCCGTCTGTCAGCATGTATGTATGTTTCGATATATGGGCTATAAATTTTTATGATTATCAGTATAGTACAACCGAACATACACAAAAATATGTATAACTTTGTTATCATCGTTATCATCATCATCGTCATCATCATCATCATCGTCATCATCATCGTCATTATCTTCTTCGTCTACATTCATAAGGGAATCTTGGTCTTTTGCTTACTGGCAATGGTTTGAATAATAAAAATTATAATAAAAAAGATTATTAAACAATAATAATAACAATAATATAATTAATAATAATAGTATAAATAATAATAGCAATAATATAATTAATAATTATATAGTTTAAATAATAATAACAAACACTTTGGTTGTCTGATAGATTTTGGCGGGATTAAAATTTAGACTTTTCATTATAGGGAAGTAGTTTCATAGAAAAGATTTTTTATTTCAAACTTAATAAAAATAAAAACAATAAATTTATTAATAGTAATTATTATAATAATAATAATACTACTACTACTAATAATAACAATTTTGATCATATCAAATAATAATTAGAGCAATTTCAATGTTGAACGTAATCTTTTTCCGTCTCTGCTTATGCTTTTTTTTGGTTCCAATCCTTAAAGCTTTTTTTTGGTTCCTTATGTGCTTACATGAATTGTATATATGTATACACACGCACGTACACACGCACACACATACACACACACACACACACACATATATATATATTTATATAATAATTTACGAATTATATAACAAGCATTTTATTTCTAACTGCACAAATTAAATATTTATTATTTCCTTACGATTGCTAAACTGTATTGCAACCACACGCGCGCACACACGCGCGCACACACACAAACATACACACAACTATATATATATATTTATAATATATACATATATATTGTTATATAATTATATATTATTATACAATGAAAAAAATCATTTTTTCTGATTCCAAAGCTTTAAATAAACGTATTTATTAACTTTTGACAAATCAATATTTCGAATTAGCTGAAGAGTTGATATTATTTTTATTATTATTGTTAATATTAATAGCAGCAGCAGCAGTAGTAGTAGTAGTAGTAGCAGTAGTAGTAGTATTCTCCTTTAATATCACTATTAAAATAATTTAAGAGGATCATAAAAATGATTATGATGACGACGACGATGATAAAAGTAAAGATGACGACGACGATGATGGTGTTAAAAATGATGATAATGATGATAACCACGACGGTGATGATGATGATGATGATAACCATGATGATGATGATGTTTTTTGTTTTGCACGACAGCTTTTTGATTGATGCCCTAACTCGCTATATGGTTTGAATAACAGTAATTATTATTATCATTATTATTATATTAGTATTATTATGGTTAATTTCATATTTCATTTTTATCTATATTATAGTACTAAGTATTATATTATATTTTATTTCGTATTTATTTTATTCTATTCTTACGTTTTTTCATCGTGATCCGTTGTGGTTTGGATGGTAATAATTGTTAGAGCAGAGCCATTAAAACTTAAAATAAACTATTTCTTTCTGTTTTTATTCTGTTAACATTTCATCTAAATTATCATCTATAATTTTATTACCATTATATTATTATGATTATAATTTTATTCATTCTTTATTGGTTATGTTCCTCTTACTGTCTTCTTGCTTAAGCTTCAGATAGTAATTCAATCTTTATTTTGCTAAACACACACACACACACACACACACACACACACACACACAGACAGACAAGTAGGAACACACACAGACATACGAATACACATACACAACACCACAAAAATCAAAACAATTTATTTGTATTTATTATTCACAAAAATTATCGACTGTAGCTAAACAAGTAGAGCTTTTTAATCTTATTTAGGCACAAAACTATCAACCACATTCATTATTGCATCATAAATGATATAATACCATAATTAACAAAAATTCAAAATTGTTATATTAATTATCCATAATTATTATGGAAATAATTATTATTCATAATAATACTTTAATTACAATCTATATTTTTCATATCACCAACAGAGAAAGCCAAGAAAACACGGCAGACAGAGCGATTTCAGAATCAAACTCATGAACAAAAGGAACATTTCATCAACTCTAATGCTATTACACTGACTGATCGCGACAAATTTTTCCCTTAAATTTTTCAAAAAAAATTTTCCAAATTTTCTAGAAAACCATGTATTTTTCTATTTTTTCTATCTTCAAATCATTTCTTCAAAATTTCGTTTTACCTTTGAATACACATTTTTGAAAAGTCGACGGTTCGTACAGTTGCGTGTTGACGTATTTTGAAATTTTTTGATCGTTTATGTACTTGAATCAAAACATTGTGAATCGAGATTTTTCTTCTCGTTACTTTAAAAATTTTAAACGTTTAAATTTTTCATATTTTTTTACTATTTCAATAAAATCTTTTTCCACTAGTTACATAATTCGTTTGCATAATATTCAACGACAAAGTAATCTGACCAAAAATCGACACATACAAACTTATAAATTTTTTTATTAAGCTGACACATGCATATCATCTATGACATATGATGGCTTTATTACAAAACCAACCAATCATTCAGTCAATTACTATCAATCCATCCGTCAACCAATCAATCATTTAGTTAATTACTATCAATTCATCTTCATCTGTCAACCGATCAACCGATTGACTGCTTGAAGTCAGCCCGTCAGTCCAACTCTAGCTCTTCAATACTGTTTAACTTCACCGGTTCTTCTCTCCATAGCAGGGTACTTCATGAGGAAATCAGTGTGCTCCTGGTATGGAGACTTCACAAACACTGTCTCCTTCCACAAATCAGGTGTCAGGTAGGCGTATGTGTTTGCAATGGCTTCATACGTCGCCATGGCTGGGAGGAAAAATTATTTATTAACTTTCATATCTACAAATTTTTGCTCAAGTTTATTATTTCAGTATAATAAAAAAGAGAAAAATTTATTTAGTTTAAAAAAAATAAATAGGTCACAAGGAAAACTAACCAAAGTTGCCAAGAGTAGCAGTTTGACCATTAGCAGAAGTGTAGCAGTCGTCAATACCAGCCATATGCAACAACTTTTTGGGGACAGGGGCACCGACGATACCTGTTCCTCTTGGGGCTGGAATCAACCTCACCTCAACACTACCACAACTACCAGTTACTTTGCATGGCACGGTGTGGGGTTTACCAATTTTGTTACCCCAGTAACCTCTCCTGACTGGAACGATCGACAACTTGGCCAGGATGATAGCTCCTCTGATTGCAGTGGCAACCTCTTTTGAGCATTTCACCCCCAAACCAACGTGTCCATTGAAATCTCCGATGGCAACGAATGCCTTGAACCTAGTTCTTTGACCTGCTCTTGTCTGTTTTTGCACTGGCATGATTTTCAATACTTCATCTTTCAAACTGCTTCCCAAGAAGAAATCAATGATTTCAAACTCCTGTTGGGCAAATTTGAGATTCATTTATTTGCCAATTCAGTATAGAAAATAAAATCATTGCAAAATATTTATTCGTTGAGATACTAATATTTGAAGAAAGTTATAAGATAAGGAAACATGAAAATTTTAATTTAAATTAAATGAAATTTGCCAGCAGGAAAAACCTTGATTGGAAGAGAGAAAAGATAAATTTCTTCAATCGTTTTGATTTTCATTTCTTTGACTAAACGACCCAACTTAGTGACAGGTACCCATTCTTTGTCACCTTCTTTGGCCCCACCACGAGCACCTCTCGGGCCGCCTCTACCTCCTCTACCGCGGCCACGTCCACGTCCTCTACCGCGGCCTCTTTCACCACCACCAAATCCTCCACGGAATCCTCCTCTACCACCGGCTGGTGCAGCGTCCGCCATTTGGTATAGAGTTCGTTAAATTACCGTAATATTATATCTGAAAAGATTATAGAAAAATCATATTAAAATAAATTCTAAAAAAAACTAGGCAATAATATCATCAGATATATTTAATATTAAACAATAATTTATAAAAATTCTATTAAAAGAAACTTATTTAACCACCGATCAAAAACGATAAAAAAAGCACCTGAAACACAACCAGATCTCAAAAGGAAAGGCCGGAAAAGAATAAAATAAACAACAACACAAAGCAAAAAATTTTTTATCTATGTATAAACTTTACTTTTTACAATTTTTATATTTTAACGGTAAAATACGACAAACCGACGATTTTCTTTTCGAAAATGTTATTTTTCTAATTCAAAATTGTTCACACTACTGACTTAAACACGCATTGAAAATTGCGACTCATTTAGTTACGACGATTTCGTAAACGTTTCTAACCAAATAAAATAAAAAAATTAAATAAGATAAATAAATGAATTAATCAGTAATTAACAAATTATCATTTATTTAATTAATAATTATCAGTTTCCATTAGTTTTTGACGTTTTATTGAGTCAATTAACCATGCCAGATCCACGATGTTGACCTTTGATTGCTTGAAGGAAAAAATTTTATTATATGTGTAATAATAAATAATAATTATAAATAATCATAAAAAATATGCTTAGAAATATATAAATAATAACTATTTATATATAAAGAGAAAAAAAGAAAGAAATAGCAAGAGCGTATGTATGAGATATACTATTATAATTCAATCATATTTCTTGATAAAAAATAGTTTAACCTTTAAAAATACATTCTAATAGAAGTTTTATTAGTGATAATATACTACAGAGGCGGGCAAACTACAGCCGGCAGCCAGGCATTATGACAAAAAAAAACTACAAATCTCAAAAAAATTTCCCCCGGGTCAAAAAATTTGCTATTTAAGTACACATGCGGCCCTTCAAAGGTAAAATAGCTCTCAATGCGGCCCTCACAACAAAAAGTTTGCCCACCCCTGATATACTATACACAAAAATGAAATTAAGAAAAATTATTTATAATAAAAAGCTCCAAAAACTTTTAATTTTTTCAGAATATCATCATTCTCCTTATTATTCTTTGCAGACGTAATTACATGGGTGGCTGCCCTTGACGTCATTTCAATGTTATTCATGTCGTCATCATCATCCGCTTTAATTACATTGCCCCCATAACTGTGTGTGTGTGTTTGTGTGTGTTTGTGTGTGAGAGAAAGTATGTGTGTGTATGAGTGTGTATGTGCTTACTAACGCAATAATGTGTCTTGTTAACTCCTTAATAAAGGAATTTAGATGAGGATCATAATCATCATTTTCGTAGCAACCATAACCATCATCATCATCATCACCATCCTGATCATCATCGTTATTGTTGTTGTTGATGTGATCATCGTTCGTGTGATGGTGTCTATCATTCCTGCCCTCTAAATATAAACATTATCATCGTTTTGTTTATCATTTTATTACATTTTTCAAATTTCAAATTAGTCCCAGTTTGTCTTACTTAGGTAAAACTTTACAGTTACACCGTCCATAAAATTAGGCAGCTTATTGCACCACAGGGATGTGCGGCAATCTTGAGATGTTCTTCTCTTTTTATTATTATTATTATTGTTGTTGTTGTTGCTGTTGTTAATGTCGTCATCATCGTCGTCATCGATAATTTTTCTTTCTTCAAGTTTTAAACTCTTCTTATTTAGAATCTTGTTCTTTGGATAATAGTAACTGTAGAAAATAATAATAATAAAAAGAAGAAGAAGAAGAAAAACAAACAACAACAACAACAATAATAATAATAATAACAAAAGATCGAACATGTATGTAGGGATTTTTTTGGATGAGAAATACTTCTTGATCATTCTTTCGACCGGGTACCAGTCTTCTATGGCGGTATTATTCAATGATACCATTGTATTTTCTAAAAGGTACAATGTATAATAATAATAATAATAACAACATTAATAATAATGATAATTATAATTATAACTTGTTGATTTGTTGGGGTGTTGTTGTTGGCAGCCGATTCTGGGACAATGGATTGAAGCTGTGTTGTTGATGGTGATTGTGATGTAAATTATGATAATGATGATGGCGACGATGATGATGATGATAGTACAAATGCTGATGATGACGACACTAGCGATGATGATGATGATTGTGATGGGGGTGTTGAGTATTATGGAGGTGATCGCAATGCTTTAGTTTGATTATGATGATGACGAAGAATTAGATGATGATAAAAAATGATTATCGAGATGATGCCATCATCATCATCATCAACATCATCATCATCCACAACAATAACAACAAACAACAACAACAAACAACAACAACCATTATGCTGCTTGGCATATTTAGATAACTTAGCAAACGCGCTCTCCAGAAGCTTCATACTAATCGGTGACACGCTATTGTTCCTCGAGCGTGATTGGACAACCAAAATAGCCAACTGGGAATTCCAAAAGGTTTAATTTTACACATGCACACACACACACATACACACACGGACGCAAATACAGGTACACACCAGCATACTTACACACACACACACACACGCACGCACGCACACACACACACAAACATAATCACACACGCACACATACTAATGTTTCAAATCTGGTTGATGTTGGCTGGTTAACATCATGCCCATCATCGTCGTCGTCTTCATCATCGTTATCTTCCTCCATTTGAAACATATGTACGTCTCCCAGGTTTAAATCTGAAAAATAGTAATAATAACAAACAAAAAAACAAACAATAACTATAATGATAATAAGTAATAATAGCAATAATAATAACAATGAAAATAATAATAATAATATTAATAATAATAATATTAATAAACAGAAAGACAATACCATTCATTTCAAACGCCATTCTGTATTTTTCCCGTGGAACCGAAGACCGTGAATTGATGCATCTAAATATTCCACCCCTGCCCCATTGCCCTGAATTATCTATGGAAAAAATTGTTTACATTGACAATTAATCGCATGCATACATAGATACAAACATATACTCATACATAGATATAAAAATTTGTTTACATAGACATATAAACGCAACAGGACACCTGTACAGTGTATCACAATGCTCAGGTCTTTGTTTCTATTTTTAATTTGGGTTTTTTTCTTTGAAGTTTCATCGTCACCATCACCACTATCCACATTATTATTTTTATTATGCGTATTATGATTATCACGATAAATTTGGCGATGTTGATTGGTTGGTTCTGTGACGTCACCCACTACGTAATGAATGAATGACGAGGTGTCGTCGTCGTCGTCATCCTCAGTAGCATCGTCGTCGTCGTCGTCATCTTCATCCTCCGATAACTTTTGAGATCTGTAATCATTGTCGTCCCATAGCTTTTGTCTGTAAGAATTTTTTGGTTACAATTTCTCATTCACTCCTAGCTTTTCGTTCGGTTCATAATTTTTCAAATAAATCACGAATGAAAAACGATCAGAATGTTTGTAGCCTTAATTTAGAAACTTAATAACAACAATAATAATAATAATAATGATGATGATGATGATGATAATAATAATAATAATAATAATAATAAACAACAGTAACATACAATCTTTGCTTTCTTCTCTCCATCTTTCTAACTCTTCTAGACTCCTTCTCTTCAGCCAGTAGCTTAATCTTCTGCAATCTCTTTAAAAAGAAAACAACAGCAACCACAACAACAATAATAATAATAAAGATTATTATTTTCATTATTATTATCAACTCTCTCTAATTAATTCTCGGATTTATGGCTAAAAGCACACAATAAAAATAGCCCAAAATGACAACCGTAAACAAACAAAACGACAACCAAAACCAACTCTCTGCTTTCTCTCTTCCAGCTGCTCAACTGTCAACGGTGCGCTTGCTTTTTTCGTTTTCTTTGGTGATTTTAGAAAATTAAATTGGATCTTTGGCAACATCGATGATGACGTCGACGCCCGCGGTTGTTGGTGTCTCAGCTTTCTAGTCTTTTTGTTATCATCATCGTGGTCGTCGCCATTGTTTTCACTTTTAAATTCCGCTTCTACAAAAATAAAAAGATCAACACAATATTATCGTTCGTTATTGCTAAATTAAGTATAAACAAATCAGTTTTTATTTAAATTATGCGCTAAATAAAGAGGCCAAGTTTATTTTTGAGGAAAAAAAACAAACAATGCCAATCACCCAATTTCAACTTTTCAAAATAGTCTAAATCAGCTTTAGTCGGTTCATCATCATCGTCGTCATCGTCCTTATTGCTATTATTATTATTATTACTTTTGTTATTATTATTTTTGTTATTATTATTACTATTCTTATGGTGGGTCTTATAATTTGAGTAATCTCTCCCTTGAAAAACGTACATATTAGATTTTCTCTCGCCATCATCATCATCATCATCGTCAGCCCATGTAAATTTCATAACAACATTATTATTATCATTATTATTACAACTACTATTACTAATATCGTTGCCATGGCAACCATTGCTGTTATCACTAATGTTATTGTCATCGATACCATCAGCATTACCATAGTTATTATCATTATTATTATCATTATCATTATTATTATTATTGTTATTATTATTATTTGTCGTTACGTCAATCCAGTGACCGTTCTCCGTATAGCCTAAAATACGATCAAAGTCAATGCATAAACTCGAGCTGGCTACATCATTATTATTATTGTTTTTATTATTATTATTATTATTATTAGTGTTATTATTATTATTATTGTCACGATTGTTATTGACGTCATTATTGTCGTCGCCTTTGCACTCGTTTGAAAATAATTTGTCCAAGCCGAATTTCAGTATGACCTCTATCTTTTTTTTAAATAGAAAAAAAAACAAAAATTTATAATAACTTATTTTATATGTATTAATTGATAATAATAATAATAATATTATTATTATCATTACAATACTACAGAAGTTGTAGAAAGAACAAAAAAAACCTCACGTAGCAATATAACATACTTTTTCAAGTTTTTCATTTTGATTAGAAGATGACGACGACGCTGATGACGATGCTACATTACTATCACTACTAGTAGCAGCTGTAGTAGCAGCAGTAGCAGCAGCAGTAGTAGTAGCAGCTGTAGTAGCAGCAGTAGTAGTAGTAGTAGTAGCAGCGGTGTTCATAACAGCGTTAGTAAGCAATAACTTCTTAGCGGCTCTTCTCGTTATAATCTCTTCAACTGTATTCTTACCGACTAATCTTATGATTTTCACGTTCCTGTGTTTGTAGTGTTTTTGGTGTTGTCACAAATATGTTGTTGTTTTTTAGTTTTGTTATGGATGTGTTGTTGTTATAATATTATTGTTATATTATATGTTGTTATATTAATGTTGTTTTATTATCGGCTACCATAAAAACAATCATATTTTTGTCTTCATCGTCTAAAGACCGCCAGAGACGAGTAAAGCATCACTAACACGCATCACTAACACGCATCACTAACACGCATCACTAACACGCAAACACGCAGGCACACGAACGAAGTGAGGAAAGTGTCACACAAACAAACATCCGTCCGCAAGCTTTCTGTATATGATCTTCACGGCAATAGTGCAAGAAAATCACATTCTACGCGAATGAGTGGGTGGAAAGAAATTGGAAAACAGTTGTTGCTGCTCTGCCTGCGAGTTCTTAGTATTCTTCGTTGGTCAGCAACGCGGGCAGGCTCCGAAAGATTATTCTCCAATCTGACGGTCAACTTATCGCTCACTTCCTTCTTCACCTCAAACGTTCCAACACTTCAAGCAGCTGATCCACCTCATCAGCCATGTTTAATGAATTTTTTGATTGAGTCGACGATAGTAATTGCTAATTATCTTTCGACATACATTTTTAGCAGGACCACCATTTTGCTAACCAATCACAGACGAGGTCATGCACACAGCCAACCAGTCACATACAAGACCACGCCTATGCAGCCCACCTCTTCTGACCAATCCTGTGAGCCCTGGCGGCAGCCTGCAAGTCGTTATGTGGGTTGAAATCTTGATCTAAAAATATGACCGTATCGGCAGAGGTCAAATTGAGACCTTGACCTCCGGCCCTCGTGCTCAGTAGAAATGTCAAGGTCGTTTGATCGTTGTTGAAGTTGTTGACCGCCATGTTGCGCTCTTCTGCTCGTACGGAGCCATCCAGTCTCTCGTAGCTAATTTCTTGTGGGGTTGATGATGATGATGATGATCGTGGTAATGTTTGCGATGGTGATTATGTTGATGTTGTTGATGATGATGATGATACTGATGACATTGATGACAACCATCACAAATCCGAAACAACAACAACAACAACAACGAGAAAACAAACTTTGATAGGTGAGATAATCCTGAACGATGTCGAGAAATGATGTGAACTGCGAGAAGAGCAGAACCTTGTGATTGAGAGAGTGCAGGTGTTTCAGCAAGTTATGCAGCAGCAGCAGCTTCCCGCTGCTCGTAAAGAGATGCTCACCCGACACGAAGGGCTCGGGTTCGACTCCTGTTCAGGAAGAAATATTAAACTGCAATAAAATGATGAAATGCGACAGTTTTTTTTTACATTGATAACTATGAAGTTTTTGGGGCAATAATCTAATCGACGAATGAATAAAAGAATGAATGAATAAAGAAAGAAAGAATGAATAAAAGAATGAATGAACATAACAATCAATCAATCAATTAGTTAACCAACAAATCAATCAAGCAACCAGCTAGCCAACCAGCCAACTGACCAACCAGCCAACCGACCATTAAACAGATACGGATGGCAAACACACTTTCTTAACTGCATTAGGACGTTGTTCAACTTTGTCTTGTTGATGCTAGTACGAGAGTTAAAAAGTTCTGAAAAAGATTATTACCATTATAATTATTTTATTATGCAGATAATGAAAATAATAGAAAGATGAAGAAAAAAACTATCAATAAAAAAGAATAACCAGTATTTTTAGATAGGATTCCTTTATATAGCGCTAACTGTAAAGATGATAACGAATGGTACATCACTATTTCCTGTTTGGATGGAATGTCAAACAGTACATCTGCTTTTAATCTCTGTAGCATCATTGTGTCAAGTAACCTTTTAAGATCTGTGGAGAAACATTTAATTTATATTAATTTTTCAGTTTCTGTCTGTCTCTCTCTCTCTCTCTATTTGAGATTAATTTAGAGAAACAAAACATTTCAACTTAATTTAACTACCATCAATATTCATCAATCCATTTTTGCATTTGTTCACTCAATCAATTATCCATTTATTTATCTATATAATTAATTTTTTACCCATCCAACCAATTATTTTTTTCTTTATCTATTCATTCATTCAATCAATCATTCATTCATTCATTCATCAATCTATCTATCCATCCATCCAACTAACCGTCATCTTTAGATCGAACGATATTTTCATATTTCTTCAAAAAAGAATTCAGATGAGAATCAGAAAAAATTTGTGGAGAAATGAATGATAGGAGAGAGTAAAGTTCAGTCAAATTGTTTTGAATAGGGGTGCCAGTTAGCAAAACTCGATGTTTAAATGTGAACTGCAAGTAAATAATGAGGCTATCGTAATAAATAATAGTAATAATAATAACAATAATTTTAGTAATAATATTAATATTATGATTTTTATTATTAATTCTATTTTTAGCAACCTCCTTCAAGGCAATGTGAAGCTGTGATTGGCTGTTTTTCAGCCTATGAGCTTCATCCACTACGAGTGTCAACCAATCACGTTTCAAGAAATAACTTTGATCGACAAGGCATATCTGGTAGGTTAGAATTATCATCGATATTATTATTATAACTACAAAAAAGACTCAATAAACAATAAACAAAAAATAACAACAATAATAATAACTTCATATGATGTAAGAATGATGTCATATCCTGTATCACCATCATTATCATCATCATCAATATTATTATAGTTATAATTATTTTTAGTATATTTATTATTATAATTATTAGATAACTTTCTTCTTAATTTCTGTCTTTCATCTTTATCAGCGGTGTAGACCAGAAATTTCAAACTTGGGGCAAATCTAATAATAATAATAAATAACAATAATAGAAATAATAATTACTATAATAATAATGATAATTACAATAATAATAATATAATAATTATAAATATAATTATTATTATTTCCAACCTCGTCAGTTCATTCCTCCAATTATTAAGAACAGATAATGGTGTTAGTATGATTGAAGGAGGCCTCTTAAGTTTTTTTCCATTATCATTATACAGATATAACAAAAATGCAATTGTCTATAATAAATAATAAGAATAATAATATAAATTATGATGATAATATTATTAATAATAATAGTGATAGTAAATAGTAATATTATTATACAACCAGCAAGACAGAACAATACAAAACTACTTCTGTTCAATTCAAGTCTACAATGTATGAAAAAAAAGCCATTTCAAAAGTGTCATAACTCACAAGCAATTATAATTCTAAAATGTCTCTAATTTACCTGACAAGTCTTGCCTAAGCCCATTTCGTCGGCCAGTATGCTGCCAACTTCACATTCGTAATGTGCAATCAACCATTTAACTCCCTCAATTTGGTATGATCTGAGATTAACATTAGTCAGGCCATAACTTGTGGTAAGTATTTTTTCATCTAAGTGGAAACTTTCATTAAATTCATTTAGTTCTCTTTTTTTTCGGTTCACCAATTTGTGTATGAAGTCCATTATTATAGTATTACATTAATATAATATTTAAAATTTTTATTTAATTAAAGTAAAAAATAGTAAACTATTATTTTAGTTTTTGTCAAAAATGAAAACGAAAAACAATAGGAAAAAAAACCAAGAATAAATTTAAAATGATTATTATTATTTACAAAACCACTACTATGACCAAAAATTGTATGGTTTATCACCTAATTTTTACATCTCTTTGGTTTACAACGAAACATTTTCTTTCCGTGTCTTTCGGCCGTCGGTAATGTAAACAAATCAAGTCGGTGCGCGAGGTTTAAAAGCGAACTTTAGTATTAACAATTTAAAAGTAAACTTAAGTATTTACAATCCATAGATGTGACAGGCCATATAATTAGAATACGGACTCAGAAGTACGACTTCACGTTAGGAAGGTGAAAATTGAACAATGAACGGCCAAGCCATTTAATTAATATTTATTAGTTTCTATATTTATGTAGCCTCGTCAAAAACTTAAAAGATAACAACTAAATAATAATAATAATAATGATGAAAAACAATAGTAATAACAATAAAAATCCTTCTTTACATAAGAGAGAACTACACGTATAAAAGAACAGAATTTACAAAGCATGTGTTTCACACACGGCACACAATAATAATAATAATAACTAAAAAATATAATTATTAATACTATACTTAACAACAACAGCATAACAAGTTTCATTATTATTGTTGTTGTCGTTGTTACATTATTTAAACAAATACATTAATATCAATATAATAAATTAATCAACACATTATTATTATCACTGGTATTATTGTTATTGTTATTAGTATTATGGACAAAAGAATTGATAATTCACTAATTAACTTTGAAATAATTAAAAGATGACGTGTCGAAATAAAAAAAAAAACCGAAGAGAGGAAACTCGGATGAAACATTTTTTGAAGGGAGATTTGAAATCCAAAAATTTCCACAAAAATTGAATAATAATTAAAGAGCAAGTAAGAATAGCAATAATAGCAAGAGGAAGGGAAATCTCATATGCGAAAAAGCCAAACGAATTGCGTGTCTAATCAATCAATTAATCAATTTAATTAATTGATTGATTGATTAGATCAATCAATTTAGAAATTAATTAACTAAACCATATTAATCACATAATAATAATAATATAAAAACTATCCAAAGGTAATAATAAAAACTAAATAAAGAGAACGAAACAAATCACACTCTCTTGCTAATAATTTCAATTCTTAATTAAACGCTCAAATCCAATTGAAACTCTTAACTAATTACGTCAAACCAATTAACTTAATGACATGAATCAACGATGACGATGATAATCAATTTAAATAACAACAATAATAAGCGAGAATAACGTAAATAAGCAATAATAATAATAAAAATAATAATGATAATCTTGAGAAAGTGAAGCTTAATAAAAGGCAAATGTCATTAGTCAATTACATACAATGGCAAATAATCATAACAATAATAATAATATTAATAGTAATAATATTATTATTAGTAGTAATAATAATATACTGAAAAACCTGAAAAACTCAACAGACCGATACACATATTCTTTACTAAACAAAATGAAACAAGTAAAGATACTATGTAATAATAAAGATACTATCATTATTTATTATAACAATTTATTATTATAAGTAGTAGTAGTAGTAGTAGTAGTAGTAGTAGCAGTAGTTACAATGAGTATATCTCCGCCGATAACGAGTACCTTCATAAATCTCCAACTAAAAAAATACAATTTTTAAATCGGAAAAATCAAGCGCTGTTTAAAAAAATGAATTCCCGCCAAAATTTTAACGCCGTCATAAATTTGATCTTTCCTGGGCTAACTTCCGCCCAACAACACGTCCGGTCGGAATTTCAGTAACGTTTTCACTAATATTATTGTTATTTATTGTTATTAGTATTATTATCTATTATTATATTATTTTTATATGCTTGAGTAGGTGTGTATGTAATTTTATTGTTTCACAGTAACAACAAAGAAATTGAAACAGTAAAAAAAAACCAAATCAAATAATGAATGAATGAATGAACGAACGAACGAATGAATGAATGAATGAATGAATGAGTAAATAAATATATGAATGAAGATGCTGCTGAGGAAATGACGGCGACCGAATAATAATAAGAATAAAAAAACCAACAATAATAATAATAATAATAGTTATAACAAATCATAATAATCTGAATATTACAAAGGACATACTGATATAAACACATATACATACATATATGAAACGAATTAGTGACAAATCATCGTCCCACTACTACAATGATCATGACCATCATCACTACCATCATTGTTACTATTACCATCATCATCATCCTTCTCATCATCATCATCATCATCATCATCTTCCCCATCTTCATCGTTATCAGCACCATTCGCATAATCATAGTCAGTGATGGTTATGAGTGGTGATCATCATGATGACTGTGATTATTTGCAATGGTGTTTGTGTTGTTGTTGCTGCTGTTTTGGTTCCTTTGCCTGTTATGTTGTTGTTGAAGCGCATTTTGAATGTTGTTGTTGTTGTTTTTATGAGCAGTGGTTTTATTACCGTAATTCATGTTATTATTATTATTATTATTGTTGTTGTTGTATTTATTTCTGTTGTTGTTGTTGCTGTTGTTGTTGTAGGCCATAGGTCTATTATTTTTGTTATTATATTTACCATTATTGTAGTTGTTTTTATTGTTGTTGTTGTTATTGTTGTTGTATTTGTTTCTGTTGTTATTGTTGCTGTTGTTGTTGTTTCTGTTGTTGTTGGAATTTTCATTGGCTTGAGATGATAGTGATGTTGTTGTTGACGACGAGGTCGGACGCGATTGTTTTACTGCTGATGCGTTGACGTCATCGCTGCTGTTGCTGTTTGTTGCTGCTGTTGTGTTGATGTTGTTGCTATTGTTGTTGTTGTTGGATGCTACTGCCTGCACAGACGCAGCTGCTGCTGGGCCCTGGTTCTCGGAGTCTTTGTTCTTGCTCTCAGATGGCCTCCTGTGTAAAATGTATTATTATTATTATTGTTATTGTTGTTGATGTTTTACTAATTTTAGTGCCAATAGTAGTAGTTTGTAGTAGGGGTAATAGTGGTGGTAGTAGTGAGTGAGTGAGTAGAAGTAGCAGCAGTAATAGTTTTACGACTTGTAGTAATTGAAATGAAAATTAAATTCTGCTTCTTTGGTCATAAATTTATTGCTTTTGGATTCATCAGATTTCATCAACCGATTAACCAACCAACCAACTAATCAATCAATCAATCAATCAACCAACAAACTAACACAATCAATCAAGCAAGCAACCATCTAGTCAAACCATTCGACCAATTATTTAACCAACCGGTGCGGTAACATTTGTTGATGGTCCTTCAAAAGTTCTCTCAGTTTATCATCCAGCAGTTTATCATCCACTTACAATTAATCAATCAACCAATCAAATCAGACAAACAACCAGCCAACCAATCACACGCCAGCCCAACCAACCAACCAACCTGTACGATAAGATGTGTTGATGATGTTTCAACAGCTCCCTTAGTTCATCATCCAACATCTGCTTGCGTTGTGTCAATTTCTCTATCTCCTGATACAGATAATTAATAAAATTATATTAAATAACAAACAGCCACAACGTTATTGCTTCTATGAAGTTTATTACTAGAAGAATGTGTTTTCTAAGTATGTGTGGGCGTGAGTTTATGTGTATGTATTTCATGACATTTCTGTTACATTTATGGTTAGAATTTTTAGTTAAGGGTGGCCTATCCACAAGTTTATCTTTTTTGGTCATCCTTCAAAAATAAATAAATAAAATAAAGAATACAAAATGGTATCCATGCAATATCTAAAATGAAAATCGCAAATTAAGTTTGATTTTTTTTGAACACAGACAAGCCATTTTTGTTGTTTATTTCTACAGAGCACAAAAATACAAATTTAATTTTCTGCTTTATTGTATTTATATCATATATTTTTTTTTACATTATTCCAACAAATTTTGCCAAAAGATTCGATTTTGTTGAGTCTTGTACGGGCTTAACTTTTTAAAAATTGCTTCAAAAACAACTTGACTGGTTGATGAATAATGGCTAGAGTTTTGTGCAACAGCTGCTTTTGTTAACCTATCCTTTAACACAGAAACTGCATTACACAGTAAAATTCACACAAGATGAACACATTCTCAAAAGCAGTTCAGTTTAAATCCTAAATGTCGACATAGAAAGAAGAATAATGCTTGTGCGTGAGTGTGTATGGATGTGTGTAAGTGAGAAATGAATGTGTGTGAGTGTGTATGGATGTGTGCGCGTGTGTATGGATGTGTGAGTGTGTGTGATGTGTGTAAGTGAGTATGATACGTGTAATTTTGCATTTTTCATTTAACTGCTGTAATTTAACATTTAATTTTTCCCAGCTATTTTCTCCAGTTGCTTCTTTTTTGTCTCTCATGGGAACAAATGTTTATCTAAATTTTAATTGACATTATTTTGCAGAACTTTGACAATTCATGTTCCAGGTGGTTGTGCTAGATGACGAGTTCCTCAATGAACTCTCTCACAACCATCCTACCTTCTTATCATTATGTTGTATTATATTGACGAGGAAATAAAAGTATTGTATTGTATTGTGTTGTATACCTACAAACACGTAATGCAA
>NW_008705399.1:131963-142210 GCF_000326865.2 Helobdella robusta | reverse complement strand
CAAAGAAGAATGTGTGATAAGAATGTGGCATAAAACTGGGTGTCTCTAAAATGAAGTTTCAGAGACTTTTTATAAGTGCATTCGCAAATTCGACCCCTGATAAATATTCATAATTATCATAGTAAATATTATTTATTATCAAATATAGAACGTTAAACATTGCAACAAAGAATTAACAACAAACCTTGAGATGATTGATATGGTAGTCAACGAGTAACTTGGCATTGTTAATGCTTTCAGGCTGGCCGACAAATATGAAAGGAACTTGTCCCTAAATCAATCAGTCAATCAATTAGTCAATCAATCAGTCAATCAATCAACTAACAAATAAGCCCAACCAATCAAAAGTTTCTTGAATTTTTCATTTATTAAACAAGTGAGCCTGCCAATTTAGTACATTCATAGATTAAAAATTCTCAAATTTCTCATCACTTGTCTAGTAGACTCGCCAATCTAATGCTATCATATTCAACCAACGAATCAATCAATCACTCAATCAATCAATCAATAAACCAACCGCAATCCTTGGTTCATTCATATCCTTATCGCCGGCAATCTTAACCCGGATAGCTCCCGATCTATCGACAATATCCTGAATGATGTGTCCATTCTTTCCAATAATCTTTGCTGTCAATCAACCATAATCAACTGAATCAATCAACTAATCAACTAACTAGCCAACCAATTAATTAATTAATTAATTAGCTCGCCAATAAAAAATAACACTAACTCATTACTATTTGTAGAATGGCTGCTAATGCTACTGCTATCAATCATATTACTACCATTGCTACCACAACTACGACACTACCACCACTGCAACTACGACTACTGCAACTACCACTACTGCAACTACTATAACTACCAAAATTAGCACACAACAATAACAACATTATTACTAATAATAAGAACAATAACTAACACACGAGCATTCTTGGCAATTGAACAATGGCCTCGACGTATTCTAGCATAGCCCTTGCTTCTTTTACAACCTCTTCCGACTGTCATAATGATGATGATGATGGTGGTGATGATGATGTTGTTTGTTTGTGATAAAGATAGTTGTGGCAATAATGATGACAAAGTTGAAGATGACAATGAATAAAATGATAAGAAAAAAATGGCCATCGTAAGGACAACATCTACCCAACCAAAAGTCTCACCCCCCAGCAACAGCAACAGCAGCAACAACAACAACGATACTAACTTGCCCATATATGGTAAACAATCCGAGTTCCTCATTGAGGTCGATAGATATGATGCCGGACAGTTTACGGGCAGCTACAATGTTTGAACCGTGACTGCCGATAGCCAGACCTATCAAATCCTTCGGCACCGTAAACTCTTCGGAATAGTTAGAAGGCGCTTGTCTCGACGTCTGTGTAGATTTGAGCAAGAGTTTTTGAATGAGGGTTTGTTTTTTCACGAGAGTTTGTGTCAAGATGTGGTTTGTGAAAAGATGGATCGTGTTCTAAGTGCAAGCATTTATCTGTGCAGGTAAAAAAGTTAGAAAAATAGATGCAAAAAAATCATTTTTAAAATAAAACTTTTGAAGTGTTACTTAAAATTTGCGTCCAAACAATTAATCATACAACCAACCAATCATTCAACCAATCAACTTCCAACCAATCAATCATCCAACCTCAAGTTTCTTAACAGCATCTTCAGTTTTTTGTTTCAGGAGCATCTTCTGGCGTAGACCCTTCATGTGCATCTCTGACAGTAAGAAAGCCTTTTTAACCACAGACTCGTACTGGGACTGTATGTATGTATGTCGCATTTTTGAAGGTATATATGTAAGTTTGTATGTGTCTGTTTGTATGTATACGTATGTATGTATGTAGGAGTGTTAGCGTGTTTGTATGCATGATAACATGTACGTTTGCATGTACTCCAACTTACAATAACAACAAGGGAGCCATCTTGTTCCTTAAACTCGACGAGAGAGGCCGCACAGGACTGTTTGAAATCTTTGTGAGAGCTAGGGTCTCTACAGCTGAAATGTTAATGTTTAAAACTGTAACTGCTTGTAAAATTTGCAATAGCTACACGTAAAGATGTAAAGAGAAAGAGATAGAATGAGAGAAAGTAGAAGAGTAAATAGAAGAACAGAAAAAACTAACATTGGAAAGAGATCAGGCGGTACTTCAATGATGAGTCTGTGGAAGGTCGATGACGTTACTGGGGGACTGAAGAGTAACAAATTTATATTTTTAACTAATAAATTATTTTTAAATATTATATCCTGAAAAAATGCTTATTTGAAAAAATTCAACAAAACACTGACACCTCAACAGATGACCAAATGAAACGATAGATTTTTAAAAAATAAAATCAAAAACACACATATTTACTTTGTATTTTTAAATCTGACGTTCTCTATCTGTACTATATCACCAGGTACTGTTTTAGAATCTTTGGTTTCTTCGTTGGGGAATTCGACGACGACAAACTCCCCCCTCATCATCTTAACTCGACTATCCACCCAACCAAATGCTTGCTCACTTTCTATGTATTTACAAACCTGACATTGAATATTTATTAATAATATTTTATAATATCTATAATAAATGAATAATCATGAATTAGATTGAATAACCATCATTTTTCTTTTGAAAAAAAAAATGTTTAAGTAATATATTTTTAAAAATTTTGTTCTAATATGAAAAAATTTAATATACGAAAAACACTTTTAGTAATAAAAACTACAGAAAAAAATACAATTCTCTATATAATTTCTCAGCTAGCACAAACACACAGTGCATGTAGAAGTAATTCAAGCTCTGCTACTGAAACAGTATGACCAGGCATCTAAACTGTTACACTGGCCGGCCTCCCAAACAATTAGTATAATTAATTAATATAAATTATAATTAATTAATATAAATCATAATTAAAATAAATTAATTGTAAAAAAAATGTAATTACTTCGACTTCATCACCCTCACTAAATGTATGATGATAGGTTCTCAAGGCAAGTCTAACGTCGGAGAAAGGCACTAATGAGGCTGGTCGGGGGCTTGGAGTGAAAAAATTTTTTCAAAACAAAGTTTAGTTTAGATTTCAATTTGTAAATAAATATATAAAAACAAATAGTAAATATTGAATAAATTATTTGAAAACATAAATTCTAGAAAGATACCTTTTATGATAAATAACTACTACTCCATCTTTTTGTACATCGACAACAGTAGCCTGGAAATAAAAATTAATGAAAGTATGAAAACTAACAAGTACGCTAACAAAGAAGAATCTTTAATTAATTAAATACATTTTAAACTTGAACACTTAGAATACAAGAGACACCATGCTGCCTAGCTTTACTTTACTACATTTACAAACTTTTACTAAAACAGTGTAAATATCAACACAACTCTTACAAACCACATTAAGTAAGTACATTAAACGGCCCATTAAAACACGATATCCAACTAAGATTAGCATCATCTTACTTAACAAACTGACGCAAAAAAACATGTACACTAATTCACTAATCCTGAAAAGCACATTTATCGCGAAAAAAATTTTTTTGGAAGAGTTTCAGCGAAATTGACACACAGAATAAAAATTTCAATTAAACAGATTTAAAAACAAATACAAAAAATATTCTTACGTTTAAATAAATTGAATTATTCCCTTTAACTTCGACGGTTAAATCTCCGTCCATTTTTTGTAGTTTTGTAGTTTGAGTGGGTGCGTTCATTTTTTTATATCTTCCTTTTCCTCGACACAAACAATGAAACGTGTTATAATGGTCCCCATGTATATAAGCAGTAGAACTTAAATATAATATTATTACCATTGAAATGTAATACTATTGCAATGAAATGCTGTATAATTCAATCCATTCTCAAATAAATAATTGAAAATTTATTTAATTAAATCGAATATATACTTGACAAAATAAAAAAGCATTCTGTTTATCAATTTTGAAACTATTAGTGACTATTAAAAAATGTAAACATCAAATTATAAACTAATGTAATTTGATTAAAAACGTAATTTATTTATGTTTTATGATTTAATTACCGATTGACCGATTGATTGATTGATTCAGTTATTCAGTCGTTTATTAATTCATTAATTCATTCGTTCGTTTGTTCATTCACGCTGTAATATTTTTATTAATTCAGAGAAAAAAATGGCTCCAGTGATGAACACGGCACCACCTGACCTCCTTGCCTTAAATAGAAATGGAAACAATTCACTTTATGTGAACATTCTACTGCTATTTATTTTTATTACAAATAGTCATATTTGAGTATAAAAATTATATAGGACTTAAATTAAATCGACATAACCAAACACCGACGAATCGAACACTTACATACCGAAGACCGACAACACCGTAGATATATCGAACCTATCACAATTTCTTTTGGATGATGTATCAAATATCGATAGTCCAAAAACCGTCAAATCGACCAGCGACAAACCAAACACATACAAATCGATTACCGACATACCGACCGAATAAATAATGATAAAATTATACAATAAAACAAATAAATATACATATATAATAATTATAATTTTATATTATGTTATAATTATTGTTAGGGCAAATCATCGGTGAGGCATTCGGGAGCTAATATCGAGCCTAATATCGTTTCGTTATTTCATTCCAGTCCTGGTGTAATCGGCACCCAGCGTTCAACAGTACGTCATAAATTATTTGTATAATTATTTGTATAATTATTTAAAATATAATTATTTAAAATATAATTGTGGTTATTATTATAGTTGTATAATTATTTTGAAGTATAATTATGGTCATAATTACAGTTGCTTACGTTAGGATCACAGATCTCATCTCTGGCTCCAAAAGTGCTGCAGGCTGATAATCCTGATACCGGTTTGTTTTTAGGACAAGTTTTTGAGATCTTTTAATGGATGAGTAAATGAGTGAGTGAATGAATGAGTGAGTAGGTGAGTGAGTGAATAAGTGGTTGAGTGAGTGATTAGAGTAAGCGAATTCAATGCAATTTTATTATTAGTAGTAGTACTAGTAGCAGTGGTTGTAGTAGTGTTTTTTTTAACTAAAACTTATATTTGAAGTACATATTTCACTAAAAATTTCTTCCCAAATCGTTTGTTTTCCTTTGTTCATTTCGAATTATATCGATGATGCCGTATCGAAACGTATACCGAATCATATCATTTCATATCAAATCATATCGAAACGTATCGAATTATATCGAATCATATCGATTCAAATCAAATCGAACCGAAACAGCTGATGACGACCCGAACACGTCACAGTTGCACCACCACCACAACCTGCAGCTGCTGCAGTCCTTACATATCCAAGAGATCCAACCAATTCAGCCACAGGAGGACCTTTTCGAGACGGATGACTTGATATCGACAAAAAAATTAAACTCCTTTTGGAACACTGAGGAAACCCAGGCGCTCATAAACAAATACGTCAGCATCATGCAAGTGACCGATCCGTGCTGTTTCGTCGGTGTCGGCCCGTATAAGTTCATATCGATTACCGAGGCGAAGAAGGAATCGGATGGAAATTCGGTATGTCGGTATTCGGTTTGTAGTGTTTGGTTTTGTTGTGTTTGAAGATTTGCCTGTATTGTATTACATTTGTACCGTAGGCACTCGGTTTCTATGTTCAGTTTATCGCTACTCTGTATATTATTTACCGTAATTAAATTTAAAAAAATGTGACCTCTGCTAACGTGAAAGAAAGTTCTCGTCTACAAGAAGACAACGATGGAATGTTGGACGATGGAGGTTAGGAGCAAGGCGAACTTAACCGAGCTGAGTGCTACCCTATACGAAGAGTTGAAAATCCTGAGGACGTTGAGACTTAAGAAAAATATTATCATCTTCTTCGTTAACCTCATTGCTTCCCACCAAACACACGTAAGGTTTTGAAATTGAAGTCATATGAATAATTATAGTTATTAAAGTTATTAATATTATTAATTATTTCCTAATTATGAACGAGACATTGCATACATTGCATGTGATAGCGAGGATTTCTTCGCATTCGACAGTAAGATCAGACGCCTAAATGATTACACCATCTCTCCAATTAATAATTACGTCATAATTAAGTTATAATAAAATAATTATTTTTTAATAATATTTTTGAATTTTTAACGATTTAGGGCCACGTCATTTTGATATGGGAGAATATGGAGTATGGTATGGTTATTTAATTTAATTTACGTTCATTCACTCATTAATTGTGTTGCTAGAAGATCTTACTTTCATCAACGTAGAATAAAAATTAAAATAAAAATGTTTTGCCTTTTCTTGACAATCCTACTTTTCTCCTTCTTGTTACTTCGTTAGTCTTATCTAGGATTGATTATTGTAACTCGCTCTACTATGGTCTTCCTGACTCTATACTCTATCCTTTAAGTAAAGCTTTTAACTCTGCTGCTCGTCTAGTTGCTCGTGCCCCTTTCTTTTCTCATATATCTCCATATCTTGTTCTCTTGCACTGGCTACCTATAAAATATAGAATAATTTATAAAATTTGCACGTTCATGTATAAGTCTCAATCTAAATTATTTCCTAAGTATTTAACAGATATATTAATTGAACCTAAACGCCCCGGTTTACGATCGTCTTCTTCTCGCTTTTTCTTAACTCCTGTTAAACACTATTTTGCCAAATCTGCTTTTGCTTTTTCTGGTCCTTTTCTATGGAACTCTCTACCTACTTCTCTGACTACTTCTCCATCACTTACGAAGTTCAGAGCGGATCTCAAGACCCATCTGTTTGCAAAATTCATTGAGGAGCGCTGTTGAACATCGCGGAAATAGCGCTTTATAAAATAATTGATTGATTGATTGATTGATTGATTGATTGACTCATTCGTCCAATCATTCATTCACTCAATCGCCAATTTATTTCTTTACCTATTTACTCATTCATTCATTCACTCACTCATTCGTTCATTGAAGGAACTCTAAAAAAGTTGATAAAAGAAGAGAAGCTGACAAAAGATCACTGCGTATTTCACAGCGCATGCATACTACAGGCGCTCAATCATCTCCATTCCCTACTTATCACACACAAGTCTTCCTATTTATTATTATCATTATTATTTATTATTATTGCTGTTGTCATGAATGAATGAATGAATAAATGAATGAATTAATGGATGAATGAATGAATGAATGAATGAATGAATGATTGAATGAATGAATGAATGAATGAATGAATGAATGAATAAACGAATAATAGATTAATAAACTGAATGAATCAATCAATCGATCAACGAAATACAAATGTACGAACAAACGTATAAATAAATATATGAAAACATTCAAACGAACGAACGAACGAACGAATGATTAAGTAAATAAACTGGCCAACAAACAATCAAACACACTTAAACAAACAACCAACCAAACAAACAACCAACCAAACAACCAACCAACCAACCTACCAAACAAACAACCAACCAACCAACCAACCAACCAACCAACCAACCAACCAGCCAACCAACCAACCAGCCAACCAACCAACCAACCAACCAACCAACTAAACAAACCACTAAAGCTACATAAAACTAAACAACTGCTACCTTAATGCTCTTGGCTACGTCAAAGTTGGAAATTTCAAATTCGCCAATCAACATGTTTTCGCAAATTCTGAAGCTTACTACACGGAAAAGTACAAGGATATCTATGACTATGCAGTGGTACTACAGAATTTAATCTCTCAAAAAGTTGGTTTTAACTGATTATTAACTGTTAATTAACTGATTATTAGATTAATTATAGATTAAATAATGACTTTTTATAATTATTCACAATAATTACGAAATTCTGTGGACTAATTAAACGATTTTTAGATTAATTATCCAGTTTTTAGATTAAGAGATTACATAAATAAGGGTTACACAGATGTTAAAAGTACCGTCACAAGCCAGTCGCTTCAGTTCGCAATGCCCGAATTTGACAGAATGCAAATGGAATCTTTTAAAACTATCGAATTAGTCGATTAAGAAATGTGACTTGAATATCTAAAAGTACTGTCAAAAGCCGTTTTGTTTTGCACTAACCGAGTTCAAATGCAAAAAGAATCATTTGACTACTGTATTAAATCAGGCGCTTGAATATATATATATATATTATATTGGTTATCATTTGAAGATATATTTAGCTCAATAGTAATAATTTATCAGTTTATTAACAAGTAAATTATTATCTTATTTAAATAATATTAATACTTAAATATTACGAATAAATAGAAATAAATTTCTTACCTTCAGAATTCGAAAATGGATGTAATAGATATTTATTTCAATTTTGACGACTTGAACGTCAGAGACCTGCTGCGGAAAGTAATTAATTTTATAATTTTTTAAATTAATCATATAATTATAGGCCATTTCATACATTTAATTTTATTATGACATAATTATGACGTAATTGTCATAGACGCAAATGTCGGACAGTCATTCATCCTGTAATTCATTTTCTTATAACTTTTAAGTCATCACCCTCCCAGTTATAACTTACCCCACAATATTTATAGAATTGTAGCGTAATTATGACGTCATAACGACGTAATCACGGCACATATCCCCCAACTTCGACTGAAAATAATTATTTTTAGATTTTTGAAAGATACAGATTGAACCAGAAGTGCCAGAACAGACCGAACGACTCGACGAATGATGTCAGAAACACGACAGCCATCATGCGACATCCATATTACACGGTTTTTTATTCTTTATCATTCATAATTATTCATAATTTGTTATTCTTTTTATTATGATTATTATTTTGACTCTTTAGTTTTTCTCACAATGTTCGTTTTATTGTAGAATAAAAGAGAATTGTAAAATAAAAGAGGAATAAAATATGATCATTGAGAAAAATGATTTTATTTTCGCACATTGATAAACTGCAATATATATATATTGAAATTAATCAAAAACACGCATGTATATACATAATATGTGTATGTATGTGTGTATGTATGTGTGTATGTTGTATGTATGTATGTTGTGTGTATGTATGTTGTGCATGTATGTATGTGTATGTATGTATGTATGTTGTGCATGTATGTATGTATGCACGTGTGTACGTATAGGTGTATGTTTGCTTTGGTGTAGAGGTGGGCGGGAATTGAAATTTGTTCCAAATTCCTTCCCATTTTTTTCATTCCCGATCCTTTCAGAATTCCCATTTATGACAGCATTCCGAAAATCCCCGTGATGCCCGCCTTGGAATTCCCATGGGAATTGGTAAAACCATGGGATTCCTATTCCCATGCTCACCTCTACTTTGGAGCTGACAAAACTATAAAATATAAACTGGCGTAGTTTTTTAGCTAAGATAAATTGAAAAAATTAGACAAAGAAACACAATTATGAAAACATGCCTGGTGTAATTTTATAATAATTGTGAACGTAATAATGATAATCACATACAGACCATCGTGTGGAAGAAACTGAAAGAGCAGACTATACTCTCGCCAGATTTCCATCGATTAGTTGTTAGTAATAATAATAATAATAATAATAATACAAATAATATTAACAATAATAATAACTTTTTCAGATCAGGCCAAAAGTCTGCCCAATATCAGTTTGGGAGGAAATGCTTTTTTGCGAAATCTCCAAGGAAATTCTAGATGAAAACATCTTTCCAAAAATAGATCTTAACGTCCAGAAAGATGACTACGAACAATCAAGGTAGCAGAAAATAAAATTCTCATTAAACCCTATTTACCCTGATAGCTCAGACGGTAAGAGTGCGCGAATGTCGTTGTCGTTGATGGCTGTGACCAGGTTCTAGCGCGAGTCTGTGCGGAACTTTGAAGAACATGGCACACTTCTTACCCAGATATTATCAATTATTAATTAATAATATAATTATATATTATTAATACCGTTAATCCACTCTTAATTAATTCTCAAAGCTATATCTTATAAGATAATAACGTCCTACCTCGGGAAACCGGGTCTCTGGACGCAAAACGAAGATTGATTGATTGATTGATATCTTATAAGATAATAATGATACGATGTTAATGTCTAAAATACTTTGCTACATTTAGATACAAATTCCTTCTGAAGAGATTGTACAATGAGAAGACAGGAACTAATGAATAAAAAAAAATAAATGAAGAATTAAATGAATAAATTAAATAATAATAACAATAACAATCATAATTACAAATAATAATATAACAATAATAATAATATAATAACACATTAAAAAACATTTTTAATATTGTCATCATCACACTACATTACATTA
>NW_008705399.1:119463-126963 GCF_000326865.2 Helobdella robusta | reverse complement strand
ACACGCACACGCACAAAAACACACACACACACACAAAGAGTCAACAAACTATCATAAAAGAGTGAAAGCAAATCAAACGACTAACACCTCAAAATGCAAATTACAATACAAAACTAGAATTAAAAAACATATGATACAAAAAATACAAAACACCAAAGATACAAAAAATACCAAAGACACAAAAAAATACAGTGCAAAACCATACCAGCAGCATCGAATCTTTGAGTGACCTCATCATCGACAATAACTTTAATACCACTTCTGCAGAAATACATAATGTCGGCCAGCGTAAATGCCCCATGTAAATCTTCTATCGATCTCCTAAACTCGATCTTCGGATGTCGATAGGCCGGGGCTACATCCTGATTCTCATCATCACATACCTGATCATCGTTACCCTGATCATTGTTACTGCCTGGTAATGATATAAAAATAATAGTAAAAAAATAAATAACAATAACAAATAAATTACTTTTATTATTATTTTCCAATGCTTTGTTGTGGATCTCTATTCTGTGCTTGCCCCACTGAAAAATAAATATTAGAAAAAATAAATTAACATTTCTTTTATTGTAAGTGGGTTTATATAACTATCTAATATTTTATTTAATCATTTTTTAATAAATTTCCAATTTCAATTAGTTTTATTTAAAAAATAATGCTATCAGCTATTGCTGATGATATATTTATAATATAATTAGCTTATAATATTTATATAATTTTATACTAAAATAAATATTGTTATGGTATGGTATGGTATGGAGAATTTATATAGCGCCCCTCTATGTAAAACTCAGAGGCGCTGTTCGAGAAGCTGCCGGTCAAAAAAGTGATGTTTAAGTCGTTTTTGGAACATGTCTCTTTCATCCATACTATCAACGACATCATCGGGCAGTTTATTCCAAACCTCCGCTGCAGCCACGGAGAAACGACGCCGTCCATAATTTTCTGTCCTGAACCTAGAAACAACGAGTTTCTTTTTGGCAGAGGATCTGAGTTTTCGCCCCCCGGTAGCTGTAGGGACAGGCACGATCAGCTGTTGAAGGTATCGAGGACCAAGCCCCATCAAACTGTCTCTTGTAAACATTGCTATTCTGAATTCAATTCTATAACAAACTGGCAACCAGTGAAGCTCAATGAATGATGAAACAGATTCATATTTTGTTACACCAGCAATTATTCTCGCTGCTGTGTTCAGAATAGACTGTATGCAGTTTTGAAGATACAAGCTTGTACCATAGAGGATTGAACTGCAGTAATCTATTCTTCCACAAATGAAACTGTTATGTATGTTGTAATATGTAATCTTAATAACATGTTATCAGTTGTTATGTTACCATGTCAGGTATGTACATGAACAATCTTTGTCTGTCTTCTTAATTAACTATGCCTTAATTAAGTTCTTAATCTTACTTCTTAGCAATCTTAGAGCTCTTAGAGCCTACAACTCATTGGTATAAATATTCAAATTAATAATCAAATAAGCCCCAAATTGGCCCCACTCACCTCAAAAATCAGTATCATAATTTTAGTGTAAAGCTTTGTGATGCCAGATGATTTTCCAAACGCGGCCATAAGGATAACAAGAAGGTAGAGTAGAAACCCGGGGGCGAAAATGATTGACAGGGTGGCATAAATTAAATTTTCAAGTGTGAAAAACATTTTGGATGAATATTTTTTCAAAAGATTATTTCGCAGTTTTTGTAAATTAGTGTCAGCTTAATCGCGACTCAGTTTGTTTTTTGATCTACCATCTCTCATTTATTTGAAGTTGTTAACACTAATCACCTCAACAGCTGGCTAAGTTCACTTTTAAACAATTAGCTGATTGACTTTTTAACATATGTGAAAGCAAGTATGTTTCAACACAAATAAAAATGTTATATCAAATTTCGTGTTTCAGTATTAAAATTTCAAACGTCATATATAAGATATAAACAAACGAAAAAGTACTTGGTTGGAAAAAATTATTAAAGAAGCAACACTCAAAACGAGGAGAAAATGTTGGCAAATATCGGCAGGGCTATAAAATCTTTCACCCCCCAAAGAATAACAATGCATTGAGTGAACGAATGATTGATTGATTAATTCATTTGTTCATTCAATCGTTGGTTGAGGTGGGGGACTGGGGGTGCCATAGCCCTGGCGACACCTGCCAATATTTTACGCTGCTCAGTTACTCTTCTAGTATACTTATTTACATACATGTGAATGTGAAATTGTGAACACACACACACACACACACACACACACACACACACACACACACACACTCACAGACACACAGTAGGAATATTGACAGTTGTTATGATATAGTGTAGTAAAGTGTTTGGTTGTGATACCCACACAATACCAAAAAACATTTTTATGCCTGTGTATGGTTTTAGTTTATTTGTATATATATCTTTATTTATATGTGTGTGTATTTGTATGTACGCATATGTGTGTAATTGTTCGATAATCTTTGTCTGATGCTGTAACTGTGATTTTCGAACATGAATCACTTGGTAGTTTTATGAAGGTAACGTGTTGTTGAGATTGGAAACTTGCTTTATATATATATATAAATAAATAAATAAATAAATAAATATATATATATATATATATATGTATGTGTGTTTGTTTGTATATGCGTGTATGTGTGTGTTTGTGTGTCTGTGTGTGCGGACATCATATGTACTGTTCACCGAAAAATCTGATGAAACGTCATACAAAAAGATTTATGATGTCAACTTTTTCTTTCAAAAGTTCTTTGCCATAGCTTCATTTATTTTCATATTTTGTTTTTATATAATTTATTTATTTATTTGACATTTTTTTTATAAAGAATTAATTTCAGAAAAAATGATTAAAATGAATATTTTTTAACTGAATTTTAAAATGTGTAAAATCGAAAAAAAAACTCTAAGTGAACGAAACTGCTAATAAAACCAGCCACACTCAATTGAGAACCGGCAATTAATCTTTGTCACACGCACACACACACACTCACACAGACACACACACACAGACAAACATACAAGCAAACAAACCAAACGAACCACACAAACATACAAACAAACATACAAACAAACATACAAACATACAGAATACAAAACACTAGCAACTGGGTAAGAAAGCGAGAGCACTTCAGACAAAAGTTAATTAATTTAGGTACCGAGTTTGTCGCATGGCGAGTTCGTTCGGGGTCGAAATGGCCGTTCATCAAACGGACAAACATTAATGAAACATTGTTACGTCACATAACATTACGTCACATTACCAAGTGTTACATTAGTTAGTTTACAAGACATTACAATGCATTACAATCAAAAACAGTACAATCCAATGCAATAGAGCCAAGCTTTTGCAAACATATAAACGAACACATAAGCCAACCACATACACACGCACACACACACACACACACACACACGCACACACGCACACACACACACACACACAGATACATCTTTAGTGCAACTCAGATTAATTCAAAGGAATGGTCCAAGATGCATTGAGAAAGAATATAGAGGTTTCTTTGTGTCTTCTTCGCATGTCGTTCATAGTCTCTCTCTCTCTCTCTCTTTCTCTCTCTCCTCTTTCTCTCTCTCTCTTTTTTATTTTCTCTCTCTTTATCTCTTTATCTCTTACTCTCTTTCTCTCTTTATCCTTTTCTTTCTTTTTTTCTTTCTTTCTTTCTTTTTTTCTTTCTTTTTTTCTTTCTTTTTTTCTTTCTTTCTTCCTCGTATTTTCTTTCTCTAGTCAACTATATGCTGATGATTCTTACATTTATACTTCTTTTCCTCCATCTAATCTCAATAGTGTTCTTCATAATTTATCTCTATGTCTTTCTTCAATTATCGCTTGGTCTGACTCTATGTGTCTTAAACTTAATCCTTCTAAGTTTGAATTAATTTGTTTTAATAAATCTAAACACTTTATTACTATTCCTCCTATTATCTTACCTGATTCTAAAACTCTTGATGTCTCTCATAAGTTTCGTAGTCTAGGTTTTATCTTTGATTCTACTATGTCTCTCTCTTCTCAGATTAATAGTGTTGCTAGAAGCTCTTACTTTCATCTACGTAGAATAAAAAAACTTTTGCCTTTTCTTGATGATCCTACTCTTCTCCTTCTTGTTACTTCGTTAGTCTTATCTAGGATTGATTATTGTAACTCGCTCTACTATGGTCTTCCTGACTCTATACTCTATCTTTTAAGTAAAGCTTTTAACTCTGCTGCTCGTCTAGTTGCTCGTGCCCCTTTCTTTTCTCATATATCTCCATATCTTGTTCTCTTGCACCGGCTACCTATAAAATATAGAATAATTTTTAAAATTTGCACGTTCATGTATAAGTCTCAATCTAAATTATTTCCTAAGTTTTTATCAGATATATTAATTGAACCTAAACGCCCCGGTTTACGATCGTCTTCTTCTTCTCGCTTTTTCTTAACTCGTGTTAAACACTCTTTTGCCAAATCTGCTTTTGCTTTTTCTGGTCCTTTTCTATGGAACTCTCTACCTACTTCTCTGACTACTTCTCCATCACTTACGAAGTTCAGAGCGGATCTCAAGACCCATCTGTTTGCAAAATTCATTGAGGAGCGCTGTTGAACATCGCGGAAATAGCGCTTTGTAAGCTAATTGATTGATTGATTGATTTCGTTCTTTCTCTTTCATTCCATAAAAATAAGTTTTACTCAAAACATGCCTTTGAATTTTTTAAAAAGTTCCATCATTAAGTTTTAAACTATTTGGTTAATAACAAAAAAGTGAATAATAATAATAACAATAATAATTATAACAATAATAAAAATTATTACTTAAAATATAATTAAAGTGAAAATATCGCCATTAAGCGCTTCAAAAGTCGATCCATCTTTATTTAAATGGCATTGTTTGGTGATAAATGAAAATTTGGTTGGTTTTGTTGATGTGTTCGTTCGTTCGTTCGTTCGTTCGTTCGTTCGTTCGTTCGTTCGTTCACCGTTATTATCATTTATATTATTTGTTCTTTTATTTTTTAGTATTTTGTTTCTGTCTGCCGTACGAACTACTTCGCACCAAGAAACCACTTTATTCGTCAATGTTTTCAATATAATAATAATAACAACAACAATAAAAATAATAATAACAATAATAACAACAACAAATAATAATTAATAATCATTATAACGGCAACTTTAATAACAACTACAACAACATCAACAACAAGAGTCATCAAAATAATAATTGTATATAAACATATACACAATGTATCAGTTGAATATATATATATATATATATATATATATATATATATATATATATATATATATATATATATATGTATATATATAATGTGTTTGTGTGTGTGTGTGTGTGTGTGACGTACAGCCAGCCAACCAACCAACCATATCACCAACCATATATGGGGTGGATGTGATCAAATTTTTGAATTATTTGAAAGACGTAATAATACATATAACAATGTCAGGTCAACAACAACAACAAACAGTTTATCGAGGCCCATTGTATAATACACTACTTAAAAATAACCATACTATAATAATAATAATAATAATAATAACAATAATTTATGATGTTGTTTGTGTGTTTGTGTATGTTAAAAGCGAAATAAAAAAAAACTTCTATTCACATGCGTTTTATTGTAGTTTATGACGCCAAATGTAATATGAAGGAGAAAAAAAGATGAGTGTGAGAGAGAAAGAGAGAGGGAGAGAGAAAGAGGATGGATAAATGAAGAGAGATGGAAAAAAAGAGAGAGATAATGGAAGTTGAAAAAAGAGATAGAACCAGAAAGAGAGATAAATATAAATTGAGAAAAAAAAGGTGAAGAGAGTATCAGTTGATAAAACAGAAAAGGAGAGAAAGAGAGAGAGAGAGAAAGAGAGAGAGAAAGATAGAAACAGAAAGAGAAAAAGAGAGAAAAGAGAGAGAGAGAGAGGATTGGGTAAATGTAATTATGATCCACATCTGTCCGGTCTCTGTCAAATATACTTTTTCTCTTTCCCGGAAACACTAATAAAGATGTAATTTTATATTTGCTTGTTGTTGTTGTTGCAACTGCTGCTGATGTAGTTTTTTTTCTACGATTCGAGATTTCTTTTCATGCTGTCGTTGTTGTAGTTGTTGAGGACGTCGTACTTGTTGCTGGTGACGTCATAGTAGTTGCTGGTGACGTCATAGTAGTTGCTGGTGACGTCATAGTAGTTGCTGGTGACGTCATAGTAGTTGCTGGTGACGTCATAGTTGTTGCTGGTGACGTAACAGTTGTTGGTCACATGTTTTTTTGTTAAGGTTGCTTTTTTTTTGTTGATGAAGTTGTTAATGTTGTTTTATTTTTTAAAACATGCTGTTGTAACTTCGTTACTTTAATCTTACATTTATTTACTTATAATTGTACATTGGCTATACTTGCTCATATATACATACTACATACTACACACACGCACACACACACACGCGCACACACACACGCACGCACACACACACGCATATATATATATATATATATATACTTTTAGTTTATTTAGATATATATGACAAATTTGAAGAGTTCGCAACATGAGATAATGAAAAATATTTATCCATGCATTCATTCATTTATTCATTCATTCATTATATATATCCATCTGTTCATTCATTCATTCATTCATTCATTCATTCATTCATTCATTCATTCATTCATTCATTCATTCATTCATTCATTCATTCATTCATTCATTCATTCATTCATTCATTCATTCAGTCTTTCATTCATTCATTCATTCATTCATTCACTCATTCATTCATTCATTCATTCATTCACTCACTCATTCATTCACTCATTCATTCATTCATTCATTCATTCATTCATTCATTCATTCATTCATTCAATTTTTTTCATTTTGCACTGAATGCTGGCGAATGCAATCAACAAAGAATTAGCCATTGTTCGGGGCTAGCTAAAACGGATGTTCATAAGGTATTACTACTATCACTACCACCACTACTACCACTACTGCTGCTGCCACTACTACTACTTCTACTGCCACTTGATCTTTTGTAGCACTGCTACTACCATAACTACCGCCAAACAACTTTTACTACTAGTATTAATAGTAATAAAAGAAATTTATCATAGCTGCAACAGCACAGCAGTAGTAGTAGTGGCAGTATTTGTTGTTGTATTGAAAGTAATTGGTGCAGATCTAGTTCCGGGTTGAGGATTTGTGGTATTATTTAGAACCTCTATAAGATGACTTCAGCGCATAAATTTCTCTGTTTTTTGTTCTATGTTATTATTGTTGTTGTATTTATTATTGTTGTTGCTGTTGTTGTTATTGTTTGTCCTGTTGTAGGCTGATGTACGGCTATAATTTTGCGACTCTTATTTATTATCTTTCGTTTACCATTATACTGGCGTTCATGCAATGGTTCATTGTGTTTATTCCGTCTTAACTTTAATCGACTGATTTCAATTTGCATCGTTCTTATTATTAACTCTTCTGTAAATATAAGAGCTTCTGGTTATG
>NW_008705399.1:116908-119351 GCF_000326865.2 Helobdella robusta | reverse complement strand
GTTAAACGTCAAATGTTATATCTATGTATGTATGTATGTATGTATGCATGTATGTATGTATGTATGTATGCATGTATGTATGTATGTATGTATGTATGTATGTATGTATGTATGTATGTATGTATGTATGTATGTATGTATGTATGTATGTATGTATGTATGTATGTATGTATGTATGTATGTATGTATGTATGTATGTATGTATGTATGTATGTATGTATGTATGTATGTATGTATGTATGTATGTATGTATGTATGTATGTATGTATGTATGCATGTATGTATGTATGTATGTACGTATGTATGTTAAAACCAAAACATGATGAGTGACACTGAACCGTCAAACATCAAGTAACAAATGGATTAACACTTTGATTTGTCGTTAATTGCACATGTCGGCATTCAGTTGGATATTTTCAAGCACACAGACACGCAGGAACCGCTGCAACAAGCACGAAATGTGGTTTGTTGCGAAAAACAGTTCCCTGCTGTCGCCTGATCTGACGCTGATCATTTTACATATTGTCTTAAAAAATTTAAGGGTGTTGGGGTCCATCGGGCCAAGAACCTCGAAACATATTGGCAAGAATTCCATCGAGGGGAGGGCGTTCCCATATTTTTTCATTTTCTCGTCCGCTGCCCTGGCCGCGGCCAAACCGCATTCTTTACTTGTCAGGTTTACGTATCGTTCGGCGAGGGTGCCAGGGACCGTAACATCCCACGCCAAACATCTGCCGGCTCTCCAAGGTATTAGTGTGCATGCGTCCGGGCGCCTACCGTCATGCGCAGAAATGCCGGATGGTTCCTTGAGAACCGGGATTGAAGCCTTGGAGAAGAGCCAACAAATGTATTCGTTTAGCGCTGAGTGACGTAGTTGACGGCCCCCACCCAGGCGACAAACCAAACCGTGGTGCCCAAACTCGTCCGCCCCTGCGCCACATCGGCACCTGTATTTATTCTGAATGACCAGGCCAAGTCTGAAGCCAATGGCAAATCTCACAGACTCGTCGTCAAGCCTGGTGCCCACAGAGGTGTTGGGCCACGATCTCAACCACCCACAGCTGGCAACGCTGGACATGGCCAACAAACGAGCGGTGGAAAAGTCGTCGCCGCATAAAGACAACAAATTTTGAAAGATTTTTTTATATTCTTCGTTCAAAATTTGGACGTGCGTACGGTCCCCCGGGGTGGACACTGGGGGAAGAATATCGCGGCAACGAAAAAACCGGTAGAGCAGGGAAAACTGCAGGTCGAGAGTGGCAGCGGCAGAAGAATTATAAACAACGGGAGCCAGCTGAACCACGCTAAGCAACCCCAGCCCACCAAATCGCACCGGCAGTTGAGCCTGGGACCAACCACTGTCGGTCACTTGAACATTGCAAATCGACGACAGGGCGGTGCGCAGGGCTCTGTCAAATTCGCCCAATTTAGAAGGGTCAATGTGTTTAGATGTACGCAGGAAGTACATCAATTTGGGCAAACTGAGGGCATTGCGGATAATAGTCAAGGCATCATGGGCCGAAAGACAGGAAACACGACCCAGGACGAATTTAAGCTCAGAGAGCTTTTGGTTAAAAAACTTTATTTGATAATCGCCCTAGACCAAGGGTGTGCCTAAAAAACTCAGTTCTGATGCACCAACTCTGGGTATTCCAGCCAGCGCATGTGGCACCTGAAATAAACTTTAGCAGTATGTATGTATGTACGTATGTATGTATGTATGCATGCATGTATGTACGTATGTATGTATGTATGTATGTATGTATGATGTATGTATATATGTATGTATGTATGTATGTATGTATGTATGTATGTATGTATGTATGTATGTATGTATGTATGTATGCAAGCATATATGTATGTTTGTATGATGTACGAACGAATGTCATTTGTAAACTACTATTAGTATTATAATGCACAGTTTCGTTTTTAAATAAAATTCTCAATTTCATCGTGGCTCTTTACACTGTTTGTTTTCAGTCCATAAATTGCTCTTGTGATTTTGTTGTTGTTGTTGTTATTGATGTTGCTGTTGCTTTTAATGTTGTTGTTATTGATGTTGCTGTTGCTTTTAATGTTGTTGTTGTTGTTAATGTTGTTGTTGTTGATGTTATTGTTGTTGTTGTTGATGTTATTGTTGTTGTTATTGTTGTTGTTGTTTATGTTGTTGTTGTTATTGTTGTTATTATTGTTATTATTATTATTATTATTGTTGTTGTTGTTGTTGTTGTTGTTGTTGTATAGTCGGAGTAATGGAAAGCGTGCAGTCACACGGCATGAAATAGCGCGTGACGATTGGCTAACTAAATTGAAAATGTTGTCGATGATGTTGTTGTTGTTGTTGCTGTTGTTGTTGCTGTTGGTGTTGCCGTACAAAAAATTGTTGATGCTGTTGATGTGCCAACGTATTTGTTGTTGATGTTATTGAGGGCATTAAAGAAAC
>NW_008705399.1:112493-114728 GCF_000326865.2 Helobdella robusta | reverse complement strand
ATACATATATAGACATATAACTATGTAAATGTTCGCTCAGTACATATATAAACACATAAATGTTTAACCATTCATAAAGACCATTCATCCGCATCATTTGTTCTAGCGTATTCTTAATATAATATTAGGTGGTAGAGTCGAGATCCAGTGTCAATAAAAAAGCACGGAATTTTGACTTGAAATGTTGTAGGTTTATGATGGCTCTTAGATGGGGAGGTACAAGTTCTGTCCAAATTTTAGGACCCGTTATTTTTATGCTTGTCTGGATTAATTTGAGGTGAGTTTTGTAGATATAGAAGAGAGGGGTATGTCTAGTGGTTGTAGATTGAACGGAGTTACTTAATGTGTAGAAGTTGATAAAGTGAGGTGGGAGAAGATTGTTGATAAATTTAAAAACGAATAAAGCAGAGTAGTAAAGACAGATGAAGTTAGCTGGTAAAATTTTTTTTGCTAGGAAGAAGGGTTTAGTATGAGAATCGGGTTTGAGGTTAAAAATTAAACGTATTGATCTTTTTTGGAAAAGTATTAGGTTATTCAGGTGGCTTTTTGGACTATTTCCCCATAGTGTGATGCAGTAGGTTAGATAAGGGTAGATGAATGTGTAATAAAGCGTGCGAAGAGCAGAAAGAGAGAGTTTATATTTGATTTTGTAGAAGATGCCTGTGAGTTTGTTGATTTTGTCTGAGGTAGTTTGTAGGTGAGAATTCCATGAAAGATTTTCTGTAATGGTGATTCCAAGAAATTTAGAAGAGAGGGTGCGGCTTATAGGAACACCATTAACTAATAGGTTTAGGTTAGGAGCTTGGTTGGTGAGTTTTTTTGGGCCAAAAATAATGTATGCACATTTCGAATAATTTATGATTAGTTTGTTGTTGGATAACCAGTTAGAGTATTTTTGGAGTTCAAGATTGATATGTTCAGAGCAATCTGGTAGGTTGTTGGAAGTAAAAAGAAGGTTGGTGTCGTTTGCAAACAGTACGCATTTGGTTGAGGGCGAAACATTGCAGAGGTCATTTATGTAGATAGAAAATAGAAGGGGTCCTACTATGGATCCTTGTGGCACCCCGTGATGAATAAGAGCGTGCTTTGAATTGATGTTGTCCATGGAAACATATTGTGTCCGTGATGAAAGATAGCTTCTCATCCAGTTGTGAGCTGTGCCTCTTACTCCGTAATGATGTAGTTTGGATAGGAGTATTTTGTGATCGATGACATCGAAGGCTTTGGATAAGTCCAGGAAAATGCCAATAGAAAGATTTTTGGTATTCATTTCATTTAGTATGTGCTGAGTGAAGTCAAGAATAGCAAGCTCAGTTGAGTGGTTGGGTCTGAATCCGTATTGGTTATTGCAGATAGTATTGTTGGAGCAGAAGAAATTAGAGAGTCTTTTAAACAAAAGTTGTTCAAGAATTATGACAGCGGGGAAAGAATAGAGATGGGTCTGTAGTTGTTAATGTCATCTTTGTTTCCTTTCTTTAATACTGGTATGATTTTGGCTATTTTAAATGAGTCAGGAAAGATTCCAGTGCTTAGTGATAAGTTGAAGATATGATTAAGTGGTGATATGATAGAGAAAATTATGCTTTTGATAAGGAACATGTTGAGTCCATCGTCTGCATAGCTCTTTTTGTTTTTCAAGATATTAACAGTAGTTAATATTTCTTGTTCAGTAACAGGATATAGACAAATGGAATGGGGTGTGGATGGGCTCATAAAATCTGTAGGATTACCATAGCAGGGAGGTTGGTTTGAGAGTAGTTGACTAGCGATGTTTGCAAAGTGGGTGTTGAAAAGGTCACATATTTCTTGTTTATTTTCAATTGCTTGGTTGTTGATAGTTAGTTTGGTGATTGATGAGTTAGGAGGTTGCTTGTTTAGAATTTCTTTGATAGTGTTCCATTTTTGTCCAACATTGTTATGTGCGTCTTCAAGTTTGTTAGAGAAGTAGTCTCGTTCAGTTTTTCGTTTAATAGATGTGAACATGTTTCTGAAGCTTTTGTAGGTGGCAATGTTGCGGGTGGTTGGATATTTAAGGCTTATGATGTATAGTTTGTTTTTCTTTTTTGCAAGACTTAGAATGTTGTCATTGATCCAGCATTTTTTCTTTTTGTTTTTGACAGGACGGAGGGGGGCAAAAGTGTCTAGAGAGTGAGTTAAGATAGTATTCAAAACAGAGCAGCAGTCGTTGACATTTTTTTAGAGAAGTCAAAGAATTCCAGTTGTAGTTCGATAAGA
>NW_008705399.1:98554-103261 GCF_000326865.2 Helobdella robusta | reverse complement strand
AGTAATGGTAGTAGTAGCAGTAGTAGTAGTAGTAATGATGAGGGATTGATGGGGATGAGTTTTTTTTTTTCAAAACAAAAATTTTTTTAGCCAAGTTTAATAACCATCGAAAAATTCACGATATGACAACAACAACAATAACAGCAGCAGCAGCAACAACAACAACAACAAAAACGACATCAACAACATCAATAACAACAACAACTACATCAACAACGTCATCATCAACAACAACAAAAACATCAACAACGGCATCATCAACAACAACAACCACAACATCAACAACAACAACAAAATCATCCTCAACAACTACAACAACATTATTGTATTACAACATTAACAACAAAACCCAAAGCACAAATCTTCAAGCTTTGGAAAAAGAAGATTTTTGGTGTCGTCAGCTCAAATTTGGAATGCTCTGCCGACATATCTGAAAAGATTCAGTGGCATGGATCGACGGATGTTCAAGAAGTGTTTAAAAAATCATCCATTCAACAATCCACAACAATTCAAGTCACCAAATACAAATACAAATACCAAAATTATTATCATCAATAATTATTTCATATATGTGCAGTGCACACATATAAACCCGTAAACCTACGCTATATTTTTTTTAATTATACCTCTATGGTAATTTGTTTACATTTAAGTCTACTATATCTATGCAAAATTAGTTTTGTTTACATTTTTAATTTAAGACAAACAAATGCCAGGCAACGTTCATTTTACACTCCATCTAAACAGACGTAAAAAAAATGCCCAAAGTGACGTCATGTTTATTCGCATGGACGAATATCACGTGACCGATCCTTTGAAGCGCGCCATTTTGTCAAGAGGCTGTTTGCTGTTGTTGTTGTAGTTTGGTTGGTTTTGTCGATGTTTGGTTGTGGTTCTTTGGTTGTTGCTTGTTGTTGTTGTTATTTCTTTGTTTTTATCATGTGGTTTTATCAAACAAAATATCATTTTCGCCATAGATTCAATTTGTTCTTGAGTCTTAAAATTTACATAAATGGTTTGTATTCTTATTCCATTGCCATTCGTAATGCTAGTACATGTATCGTGAGGTAGTAGTGTAATGATTAAAAGTGCCTAAACTAAAAATACATACATACATACATACATACATACATACATACATACATACATACATACATACATACATACATACATACATACATACATACAACGTAAAAACATACATACAAACTTGCATACACATATATACATACAAACATATACATAAACATATAAATATTATTTTTAAGTTTAACCTTGTCACCGATTTTTCCATCATCAATTTTATTATTATTATAATTATTATTACTATTACTATTACTATTACTATCGTCATCATCGTCATTATTGGCGGGAAAAGAGTTGTGCCGAATCATCGGTATTGTGAAGTATCGATTATTTTCTGACTCGATAATTTTGTCGTTGTTGTTGTTGATGCTGTTGTTGATGCTGTTGTCTATATTTTTACTCACGGGTTTATAATAAAAGGTTTTCATTGATGTTTTGTTATTGTTGTTGTTGTTTGCGATATAATCGTTATTATTGTTTTTCCTGTTGTTGTTGTTGCGAGTCAAAGTACAATACATTGCTACGTCATCATCGTGGTTGTTGTTGTTATAAAACTCAAAGTTTTTACGATCTTTGGTGCTGTGTAGTTTATCGTCATCGCATCTGCAACCTTTTCCGTTGTTGCTTAGCATTCTAAGGCGTGCTGGTGGCTGTTGATATTGATTTTGTTGTTGATGTTGTTGTTGTTGATGTTGTTGTTGTTGGTGATAAATCTCTCTCTTCTCCTTCAAACGCGTAGCGTCAACTACAACTTCAGCAGTTTCGGCAGCAGCCGTAGCAGTAGCAGCAGCTGCAGCTAATGTCGCCGATGACGTCATTGTAACCGGAAGTGTGACGTCATTTAAAATTTTAATGGCCCCAGAGCGTGCTTTACTGTGTCGTTGTTTTTTACGTCGCAGGCATCGTATTACTGTTACTGTAATTAGGAAGATAACAGCGATTAGGGAAAAAAGTCCGGTCAGGATGACTGTTGCAAGTAGACTGGCGGCCATTTTGTTGTTTTTGTATCTTTGGTTGTAATAATTTTTTTCATTACCATCGTCATCGTCGTCGTAAATGTTGCTTTTGTTGTCGTCATCGTCACCGTAATCATCGTCGGCGTAGCCATAATGGTTTAATGACGTCAGATCGAAGTGCGAGGTCGAAGCGTTATTACTGATGATGATGATGAATGTTAGGGTTGAGGCGAGTCTCGGCGTGCCGGTATCCGAGGCGGTGATCGTCAGGAGAAACGAATAGTCGGTATAGTTGGCGAGTGTGGTCACGGCTGTTGTGGCTGTTGTGGTTGATGTTAGCCAGATTGATAAATCGCCCGTTTGTTTGTTGAGTTGGAACAAATTGTTGTATGTGTTGCTGAAATTTTTGTTATTATTATTATTATCATTGTAACCTTTATTATCTTTAGTGTTATTAATATAACTAGTGTTGTTGTTGTTGTTGTTGTTGAGATCTTTATTGCAATCAGAAAACATGTTGAAATTGTTGTTGCTATTGTTATTTTTGCTTACATGGTCACAATTGTTATTGTCGAAATCATCATCAATATCATTGCCCCTCTCCTTGCTGGCATTATTCGGGGCAGAAACTTTTTTACTAGACACAACAACAACATCATTATCATCATTATCAACGTCATCATCATCAGCCTTTTTAACATCATTACCCTCACCATCTTTAACATCATCATCATCATCATCATTAATATCATCATCATCATCATCACTGTGAGCGCCTCCGCTTAATCGAACCACGCTAACTAGAGTGTAAAAAATTTTGGAGTTCTCCCCGAAGTCGTCGTCGGTGGCCGCGATTTTGAAAATTTTTTTCAAGTCGCGGGTACGACCACGGCTGAAAAGTTTTTTCGGGCTGACGATGAGTGTGTAGTTTAGGGACTGGGGCCAAGTGAAAATTGGGCGGTTGTCATTTCTGTCTTGAATGTATACCTTGGCTGTTGTGGTCCCTGTATGTTGATTGGTTGGTTGGTTGGCTGGTTGGTGTGTTTGTTGATTGGTTGGTTGGTTGATTGATTGGTTGGTTGGTTGGTTGGTTGGCTGGTTGGTGTATTTGTTGATTGGTTGGTTGGTTGGTTTGTTTGTTGATTGGTTGGTTGGTTGTTTGTTGATTGATTTGTTGTTGGCTGGTTGGTTGGTTAGTTGTTGGCTGGTATATAAGTTGATTGGATTGGTTGGTTGGCCAGTTGTTGGTTGGTTTGGTAGTTGGTTGGTTGAAATTGTCATTTTAAAAGGATCAACACATGTTGCAGTTATATTAAAAAATCTCATTCTTATCAATATTTTTAAAAAGTCAGATCTTATTTAAAATTTTGAACGAAAATTAAAAAATTAAATAAATTGAATTTCAAGACAAAAATATAACAAATAAGAATATATAAAAAAATTATATTTATATTTAAAGTTACAAAACTCTTTTAAATTTTCTCTTCATGAGTTCAAAAATCGTGCAACATTGAAAAAATATTTTTTCTAGATCTACTACTACTACTTCTACTACTACTACTACTACTACTACTACTACTACTACTACTACTAACTACTACTAACTACTACTACTAACTACTACTACTACTACTACTACTACTACTACTACTACTAACTACTACTAACTACTACTACTAACTACTACTACTACTACTACTATTACTACTACTAATAATAACAATAATAACAAATAATAATAATAACAATAGAAGCAAGTAGAAAGAGCTTAAAATAGAGCGTTCGTTGTTAAATTTAAGAGACCATCAATCATTTGTTCATTCGTTCATTCAGTTATTCATTCATTTTTTTTGTTCTGTCAATTATTTTTTTAATTTGTTTTATTAATTTTTTCACTTATTTTCACAGTTATACATCTGTTCGCCTATTTGTTCATTTATTCGTTCGTTCGTTCGTTAGTTCGTTCGTTCGTTCGTTCGTTCATTCATTCATTCACTCATTCATTCATTCATTTATTCATTCACTCATCAATTAAAATAAATAACTAGCTAACCAACCAATCAATCAACCAATCAATCAACCAATCAACCAATCGATCTTACGTCACTAGAAGCGTTTTTGTTTTTTAAGTTTTTAATTTCACTAATCCGAAGAAGCATTGGGACGAAGCGCTTCTAAGCAATCAATCATCTTTTCCATAAAAGTTACAATAATCAATCAATAAGTTGACTGGTCATTCATTTATTCATTCAATTAATCAATCAATCAACCAATCAATCAATAAATCAATTAACTAACCAGCCAACCAACCAACCGACTGGCCAATCAAACAGCCGACCAGCCAACCAGCTACTAGCCACCAATCAACTGATCAATCACTCAAAACACTATCTAACTAAGCAGATATTTTGACAGCAAATCAATCAATCAATTGGTAGGCCAGCGATCAGTCAGACAACTGTTCATTGGAACATTCAAGTAATGAATAACTTTTTTCACTTATTTGCATATTCATTCATTCATTCATTCGTTCGTTCATTCAGTCGTTCATTCGTTCATCCTTATCTCATTCATTCATCTATCCAACCATTCATCCATCCATTTGTAAATTGAGTCATTCATTCAGGCAGTCATTCATCCATCGTTCGTCTATTTATCCACGCGT
>NW_008705399.1:86452-89130 GCF_000326865.2 Helobdella robusta | reverse complement strand
GAATGAATGAACGAATGAATGAATGAATGAATGAATGAATGAATGAATGAATGAATGAATGAATGAATGAATGAATGATTGAATGAATGAATGAATGAATGAATGCATGAATGAATGAATGAATGAATGAATGAATGAATGAATGAATGAATGAATGAATGAATGAATGAATGAATGAATGAATGAATGAATGAATGAATGAATGAATGAATGAATGAATGAATGAATGAATGAATGAAGAAAAAGAGGAAGAATGAATGAGAGAAAAAATGAAAAAAGATGGAAAGAAAATGAATAAATGAATTAATGAATGTGTGTGTGAATGGGAGTGTGAATGAGTGTGTGAATGAATTGTTTTGAATAATTAGAAAATAAAACAATTAATTTTTTTACAGTTTGGAGTTGTTCAACATCTTTTGTCGTATTAACATTTTCCAGTATCAAAAACTTCTGGCTCTAATTTTAAATCGGAATAAAGGAATAAATGGAAGAATGATAAATGAAAACAAGTATATACTGATAACTGTTATAAAAGAGAAGCTGCCCCGCTTTTTCGACCATCCCTTCTGTCTGTCTGTCTGTTTCTCTGTCTGCCTGTATGACTGTCTGTGTTTCTCTTTCTTCCTGTAAATAATACAAATATTCTTTACTGTAGTTTGTTCACAATTTTTTTATTTCTCACTTCTTTTCCTTTCTTTCTTTGACTCTCTCCCTCCCTCCCCCTCTCTCTCTTTCTCTTTCATTTTTTCTTTTATCTCCTCTATCAATCTTTCTTTCTTTGTATGTTAATAATGAGAGCTGCACAATAGAATAGTGAAAACAGTTTGTTTGATGTATTCGTCTAATAACACCATAATTTTGTTATTTTTTGTTTGTTTTTTTTTGTATTTTTAAGTAATTTTTTCTTTTTTTAAATATTTAGTTGTTTATATTTGTTTATTTTGATGTATCTTGTTGTATTTAGCGATTGTATATTTTGATGTAATTTTTCAACTGTTATACCGTATAAAATGGTAATGTTTTGTTGGCTTTCAGTTTGTATTGTGCTGTCGTCTTCTTTTGTATTGTTTGTGATTTGATCGCATTTGTTGCTGTATTTTCTTTTGTATTTTTCGTATCGTTGCATTTTTTGTGTACTTTTGTATTTTTTGCATTGCTTCTTTTTTTTCATTAAAATTTTTATTTATAGTTCTGGAAAGGATATTGCATTTTTTGAGAATTTTTAAAAAAGGAAACAAATTAAGTCTGTGCTCAATATCGGTGAAAAGGTGAATGAATGAACGAGTGGATGAATGAGGGAATGAATGAATGAGTGAGTGAATGAATGCAATGGTGACGGCAGACGAAGGTGATGGAGATGATTAACAGATGAGCGGAGGTGAATTTGTTCGTGAAGATATGGTGGAGTGGTTGAGGTAGACAGGTTTGATCCGCCAATGGACTCGTTGGTGGGTGGAGAACATTTCGCGAGTTGCTGTGGTGTGCAGTAAAACATTATTTCAGATTTTTGGGCATTTTGTTGAAGGGAATTAAGGGAATGCCAGTCTTTCACTGACGAGGCACAAGAGTTAAGACTATCAAGTTGAGAAGAGAGATTCTGGTGCGAGATTTCAGATACTATGTTTGAGTCATTTGCATATTGATGGAAGGATAAGTGATATTTGATGAATGAATGAATGGACTAATGAAAAAATAAGTGAGTGAGTGAATAAGTGAGCGATAAACAAGTGAGTTGAGCTAACAAAAATTGAAACTATAACTTTTAAAATTTAATCATGGCGAAGAATAATTGAAAAACAAAATAAATAAAAAAGACTAACAAACAAAATTATTATAGAAAGTCAAAATAATAACAACAACAACAACAACAATAATAATAACAATAAAAAAATATTTTTTTTCATATTCTCATGACAAGCATGTACGTCAGGGCAGACATAAAGATGGCATTCACTCGCATGCCTCTATTATTATTACTATTATTTATCTTTTATTATGGTTATTATTTATTATTATTATTATTTATGATTATTAATATTGTTGTTGTTGTTATTATTGTTATTCATTCTTTCCACTAGTGTTTTTTTTTCAAAATTTAGTGAAAATTAACATCTCGCTTTGAAAATATGTTCCCATATATCTCATCATTTTATTATTGTCACTGTTGTTATTATTTTTATTGTTATTATTATAATTATTGTTGTTGTTGTTTTTGTCATTATCATCATCATCGTTTTTTATAATTTTTAATAGAAAAAAAACAATTTTTTGGCCAATTTTCTGTAATAGACTAAATTAAACAGTGAAAGTTCTAAGCGATCATGACACGCAAAAAGAGACTCTCACAAAATTTATACAAAAAACATACAAACGAATACAAAAACAATTTTAGTGTATGTCATCGTCGTCATCATCATCATCATCATTTCCCGCCTTTTCTGTCTTGAATGGCATAGTTAATTTGGATTTGCTCCTGAAAATTAAAGAACAATAATAATAATAATAATAATAATAATAATAATAATAATAATAATAATAATAACAACAACAGTAATGGCGCAGTGGTTTTATATGCTACGTCAATAAAGCTTGAAACCATTCTTTAAAAATTTTCAAATAAATTCGTTTCCTTCCGATGAAAATAATAATAATAATAACAATAACAATTAAATAACAAT
>NW_008705399.1:78512-79376 GCF_000326865.2 Helobdella robusta | reverse complement strand
ATTACATTTGGTAGGTCGACAGGATAATGATTTGGTAGTGAAGTTGTAGTGGGTTTTATCAAATGCTGTGGTCGAGCATGAAACAACCAGGGGTGAATTTCCACGCCGATAGGCCAATTTTCAGGATTGGTAAAAATCATTTCCTGATGTTTAAAAATAGTTATGCGGAATTTTGTTGATGGATCACTGGTTGAAGGATGAGGACGAGTGGGAGAGAATTTAAAGACTGGTACGCATTCTGCAGCGGTCAGTCCAATAGTTTCCAGATGTTCAAGGATCTCTTCTTTGACGCAGCTTTTCAATTTACCTACCCCAAAAACAATTTTTTTGGGAGGCAAAGGAGCTGCAGATAATTTGAAGGACCCAGGTTGTTTGGAACCTACAGTAATTGGAGTGTATTTTCTCTTTTTTTTTGAAGTAACAGTGCTCCAAGAGCCTTCGTGGCCACTGGAATTAGAGTTGTTTTTATTGATGTTATTGTTAGGAGTTGAAAGTGAAGAATGAGCAGGAGCAGCTTCAACGTTGAGATCCACCAGCGATTGGGTTCCCTGCTTCGAGGTTTCATCAGATGGTGGTGAGTTGATTACGGACGAAGCTGGATGAACGATCTTGGAAGATGATGCGTCCGAGCTGTACGAGGCGTGTTTTTGTCCTGCTGCTACCGAGTAGCTTTTAACATTGTTTACGTCGGTGTTGTTGGTATTAAGTTCACTTTTATGTATGTATGTATGTATGTATGTATGTATGTATGTATGTATGTATGTATGTATGTATGTATGCATGCATGCATGCATGCATGCATGCATGTATGTATGTATGTATGTATGTATGTATGTATGTATGTATGTATGTATGTATGTATGT
>NW_008705399.1:76715-77619 GCF_000326865.2 Helobdella robusta | reverse complement strand
TACTACTACTACTACTACTACTATAACTACTACTACTACTACTACTACTGCTACTACTACTATAACTACTACTACTACTACTATTACTACTATTACTACTATTACTACTACTACTACTTCTACTATAATTACTGCTACTACTACTACTACTACTACTACTACTACTACTACTACTACTATAACTACTACTACTACTACTATTACTACTATTACTACTACTACTACTTCTACTATAACTACTACTACTACTACTACTACTACTATTACTACTATTACTACTATTACTACTATTACTACTATTACTACTACTATTACTTCTACTATAATTACTACTACTACTACTACTACTACTACTACTACTACTACTACTACTACTACTACTACAACTTCACGTGAAAACAAATATCAACAAATTTTATTTTTACTTCCACCACCACTAATGAGAAAAAGATAGCAATAATAATAATAATCATAAAAAAATTTATTATTATTATTATTATTATTATTGTTGTTATTATTATTATTATTATTATTCGAGACCCCACTGCCGAAACATGAAATATTATTATTTCTGTTTTGACGGCCATATTGACATTAATTGGTGTGCTTTTGTGTGTTTGTGTGTGTGTTTGAATGTTTGTTTGTACGTGTGTATGTATGTATGTATGTATGTATGTATGTATGTATGTATGTATGTATGTATGTATTTTATTTTTTTTTATTTATTTTATTTTCAATAAGGGAACCAAATAAGTTTAAATGAAAAAACTTGTGGAGAGGCCACCCTAAGTACTTTACATGAGATATATATGCAATTTAAAACAGAACAGAAAATATACAAATTAAATTTCAATGCATGCAAAAATCGATAAATATAATCAGTAGGATTAACACTCGAAAAACA
>NW_008705399.1:75846-76665 GCF_000326865.2 Helobdella robusta | reverse complement strand
TATTTGATACATAATTAAAAGTATGGATTGATTGAAGAGATGAATAAACGAGTTTAAGTGGACAGAAACATATGCTGAATTTAAAATAATTATTAGCGATGAAATGAGCCATATATAGTGTAATATATAAAAGGTTAAGATTTAGATGGTGGTGTCGGGATCAAGCAAATTTAACCGCGATCTCAGTTTAATTTTAAAATGGTACAATTCAGTGATAACCCTAATATCTGGGGGTACAAATAATTGCCAGATCTTAGGGCCCAAAATTTTAAGACTAGTTGCAACGAGCTTAAGGCGGGTTTTTGATGGATAAATAACAGACGCGTGTCTTGTGTTCAATATTTGGACGGAATTACTATAAATATAAAAGTTAGAAAAAGAGGGAGGGAGTAAGTTGTTCAGAAATTTAAAAACAAAAATAGCCGTGAAGTAGATGTAAAGGCAAGGTAGTGACAAGATATTGTGCTCGACGAAAAAGGATCTCGTGTGAGAATAAGGTTTAAGATTAAATATTAGACGGATGGCTCTTTTCTGAGAAACATGCAGACGGTTAAGATGACTTTTAGGACTGTGACCCCAAAGAAGTATACAGTAAGTTAGATAGGGGTAGATGAAGGCATTGTAAAGAGTTTTTAGAGAAGAACGAGATAGCTTGTTTTTTATGTTGTAGAAAATTCCTATGAGTTTGTTAATCTTTAAAGATATAGATTGGAGATGAAGATCCCAAGAAAGATTATCAGAAATAGTCACACCCAAGAACTTGGTTGAGAGAACACGATTTATTTTAATATTATTCAGCATTAGGTTTAAGTTATTGGA
>NW_008705399.1:66201-74826 GCF_000326865.2 Helobdella robusta | reverse complement strand
CATACAAACACACCTACATACAAACATACCTGCACACAAACATACAAACACACCTACATACAAACACACCTACATACAAACATACAAACAAGCATGCTAGGGTTCAATAGCATCAAATGCTGGCAACAAGCTGTATTAAGATGTTTATCTCAGGCTTGCCACTGCACAATACAACCACTAAACAGTTTTATGACTTTTGTAATGTATGTGCCTATGTGTGTGTGTATGTGCGTATGTATGTATATATATATATATATAAGTGTGTGTGTGTATGTGTGTTTGTATGGATGTGCGTATGTAACTGTTTTTTCATAAAATTTATATTTATTTTTATATATTAAGTGTGAATGCTTAAAGTTTTAGATATTTTGTATGAATGTTTTATATGTATATTATGTTTTGTATGTATATTTTGTATGTATGTTGTGTTGGTATGTTTTTTATATTTGTGCTCCGTTCAAATGCGAACTAGATACGAGCCGAATATTCAGCCCGGTCGGTCGAACTTTCGGCTTAAAATTAGACGTTTAGATTCACAGACAATGATTGTTGATTTTATAATTGGCGAAAAATATATTTAGGCCATCATAGCAGTTAAAACATCTAAATTTGAACAAGTGATAGAATATTATCTCGATTAAAATTTGTCGGATAGACATGAGTCTGTAATAGCTTGTTTTTCATTCTAAAAGATGACTTTTATTTCCAAAATTTTGGATTTTTTGTACAATTTAGCTTTCGACTTGGATCGGCAATTTGGTCATATCCACAATTCTGTGCACCTCAAATACGAACCATAATTATATATTTTTTGATCATTCCAATCGTTGTATAGTTTTGTATTTGAGATTTATTTCTATATTTGTTTGTACTTGTGGGTATTTTTGAGTATTTTGGTATATTTTGCTATTTTGACAAAGTGGAAATAAAATTTTATTGTTGAATATTTTATGGGAAGCAAAAATTTTTTTTTAAAATGAGCGCTTTAAAAATTTATGGGCTTATTTAATGCTGTCGTCTGAGAAAGGACCGGAAAATGTTTTAATGTGACGTCGTCTTCGTTGTTGCTGCTGTTGTTGTTGCTGCTGCTGCTGTTGCTGCTGTTGTTGCTGCTGCTGTTGCTGCTGTTGTTGTTGTTGCTGTTGCTGTTGTTGTTGTTGTTGTTGTTGCTTGCTGAAGATGAAGACGATGATGAAGATGATGATGTTGTTGATGTCATGATGGTATGTTGTTGTCGATGATGATGAATAAGGTTGAAAAGATGACGATAACCAATTTATGCCAGTTACTTTTTTGGCTTGCATTCAAAAAGCATTTTTTCCAATATGTAAACTTACACACACACAACACACACACATATACACACACATACAAACACATACATAAACACACAAAAACACTGCTTATAATTGTATATTTCCCGCCATAAACAACAAACTGTCTCGATAATGATGTCCAAACATCAATCAAAAAAATCTATACACCAAATTATGATGTAACAAACAAATATGGTTTACACTACGTCACTCTATCACGTGACGAACAAAAACATAAACATGGCCTGATAAACAAAAACATAAACATGGTATTAATGATATAATTTACCTACTCCACGTATCATATGCATTATTCAATCACATGTGATGAATGTTTATAGCACGTGAACAAATGAAGTCATGTTACTTGCGAATTTGTGTGTGTGTATGTATGTATGTATGTATGTATGTATGTATGTATGTATGTATGTATGTATGTATGTATGTATGTATGTATGTATGTATGTATGTATGTATGTATGTATGTATGTATGTATGTATGTATGTATGTATGTATGTATGTATGTATGTATGTATGTATGTATGTATGTATGTATGTATGTATGTATGTATGTATGTATGTATGTATGTATGTATGTATGTATGTGTATATATATGGAAAGCCATTGGACACAACTGATTAATGATTTGCAAATAAAGAAGTTACATGAGGCGTTGAAGGGAAGCACATTTATTAAATGGTAAGATAGCGCTAGATAAATAAGAAAATAATAATAATAATAATAATAACAAAAACAATAATAAACAAAAATAACAACAATAACAACAGTAATATCAGCAACAATATTAACAACAGTGCAATCAATTGAACGTGCTACAAACAAACAAAAATAACCCACACGCATACAAACAAATACATTATAAACAAAAATCAGAGAGTAATAGACAAACACATACATACGCACATAAATAAACACACACACGCCACACAACCACATACACACGCACACGTACACATACACATAGGCAAAAGCATACATACATTTTTCTAGGGGGAACATTTCGACGGTACATTTTTTGAAAAAAAAGGTGATCAAAGAAAAATGAAGAATGTAATAGTGCTGGCAAAGCCATTATGGAAATAGTTTTAATAATAATAATAATAATAAATAATAATAATAAATAATAATAATAATAATAATTTAGTATTGGATTGTTAAATAGATGCATTGTAGATGCTTAGCATCGTGATGCTTTCACGACTGATACATTTTCAACGTTGCCAATCATCATTCCTTTATCTGTCTATCTTTCTTTCTTTCTTTCATTCCGGTTACTCATTCATTCATTTATTTGTTTATTTATTTGTTTATTCATTCATTCATTTACTCATTCATTCACTCATTCATTCACTCATTCGTTTATCCATGAGGATAAACAGAGCCATGACACATTTGACATTCATATCCGTTTATTTTCATCTTTTCAATCTTTCCATTCCACCATTATCATTTTTCCAAAACATATTAAACATTAAAAAAAAACATATTTATCTAGCGTAAGTTTCTTCGATCGTTTTGTTTTTCTAGCGTTAAGTTTTTTTTGGTGGTTTTTCTAACCAATAGCTTTCTATCGGAATAAAAAGATCGAAAAAATGTACAGAATGATACACACACACACACGCACGCACGCACACACACACACGCACAAGCACACACGCACGCACGCACACACACGCACGCACATTCAAACCAACACTTATGCGTTTAATGCAAAATATCGTTTTAAACATCAAAGAGAAGGTATAGAAGCGTGGGTCAAAGAAAGAGAGAAAGATAGAGAGAGAGAGAGAAAGAGAGAAAGTAAGAGAGAGAGAAAGAGAGAAAGAGAGAAAGAGAGAGGGAGAGAGCAACAAGATGAGAAATAAAAAATTTAAATTTAAATGAAATAAAATAAGAGCTGTTTAGAGCTTAAAGGAAGATAAAGAGAATGAAAAAGAGTGAGAGAGACGAGAGAAAGAGAGAGTGAGAAAAGTGCGTGAAAGAGAGAAAGAGAGAGCGAAAATGGAGGAGTAGGACAAAGAGAGATGAAACTTTAAAAAAAAATAAATAAAAAAACAAAAATATCACACAGACAGAAGAGCATAGAAATAAAATATAATTTTTTTTTCAGGAGAGCAAAAATAATTTAATTCGAAATACCAAATTTATAATACGATGACGAAGAAATAAAAAGTTAAAAAGTCCTCAGCGAAAAAAGGCTGTTTGCGTTCGTAATTCAATACTCTCGCTCATTTTTATTGTTATTGATGGCTATTTTGTAATGTGTGCGTGCGTGTGTGCGTGCGTGTGTGTTTGTTAGTTTGTGTGTATGTTTGTTCATCCATCCATCCATCCATCCATCCATCCATCCATCCATCCATCCATCCATCCATCCATTCATCCATTCATTCATTCATTCACTCATTCATTCATCCATCCATACGTTCACTCATTCGTTCAGACATACAAACGAACGAACGAACGAACAAACAATGAAGAAAAACAACATCAACAACACAACAAGAAGATAAAAAATAACAATAACAATAATAATAACAATAATAATAATAATAATAATAATAATAAAATAATAATAATAATAATAATAATAATAATAATAGACCTTGTACTTCGTTTGTCACATTCGCTTTATCATTGCTGATCGAGTTTGTTTTCTACATTTTTTCTCTCATGCCTTGAGTTAAACACGCGCAAAATAATAAAAATAACAGTAAACAATAATAAAAACAATAACACTAATAATAATAAGAAGAACAACAACAGCAACAATAAACAACAACAACAATAATAATAATAATAATAATAACAACACTAACGCCTCGGAGCTAATAGGCGATGTGAAATTATTTGATATCAGAGAAGCAATCAGTGAAAATATTATCTTGAACGATTTGTTGTTTTTGGCATCGTTGTTTTGGTTGTTATTATTGTTTTTTGTTGATGACGTCGTTTATTTGTATGTTTTTTTTACTTGTATATTGTTGGTTTTGTTTTTCTGGGTTTTTTTTTGTTGCATGTCTTTGTTTGTTTGCATATTGTTTGTTGTTTGTTTGTTTGTATGTTGTTAGTTTGCTTGTATGTTGTTTGTTTGTTTGTTAGCTTCTTTGTTTAAATGTTTGTATTTTGATGTTTGTTTGTATATTTTATGCTACTGCTCTTGTTTAATTTATGTATAATTAGGCACATTCTTGCTTTCATTGCTGAAGATTTTATGTGTTGTTGTTGGTGGTGATATTGTTGAGAGGTTGTTGTTGATGCTGTTGTTGTTGTTCTTGATGTTGTTGTTGTTGATGCTGTTGAAGTGGTTTGTATGTTTTTGTATGGTTTTGTATATCTTTGTATAACATCTGTTGATAGGCAATTTGTATGTCTTGTTGTATATCTTTGTATGTCTTTGTAAATTGCTGTCAAAGAAGTTTGTATCTTTATGTGTATAAGTGATTATACACATAAATATTTTTCGTGTATATTTTTTGTATTTCAGTACATCTATTGCAAACATGATGATGATCATGATGATGACAGAGATGATGATGATGACGACGACGACGATGACGATGATGAGGACGATGAAGATGATGACGATGGAGTGGCCAAAAAATAATCTGATGATATGAAATGATTAATGAGGTTCTATTCTACCGATTGTTGGTTCAACAGGGATACGGTAAGAGAGAAAGGAGAGGGTACGATGACGATGATAATAATAATAATAATAATAATAATAATAACAACTACAATAATAATAATAATAATAATAATAATAATAATAATAACAACAACAACAACTACAATAATAATAACAACAACTAAAATAATAATAATAATAATAATAGTAATAGTAATGATAATAATAAAGAAAGAAAGATGGCAGTTCAAATGAAAAGATGCTGATAAGGATAAATCGAACCGTACATTTCATCTGTTATTTATGGTAAGCCATATATATATATACATATATATATATATATATATATATATACATATATATGTATATAACAATAATAATAAATATATACATATATACATAGATAAAACTTGGATTTGTATTGATCATTTAAATTGCTCATTACATACGATTCTTCATACAGACAGACAGACAAACATACACATACATACATTAACGAAGACACGCAAACACGCACACGCACACACACACACACAGACAGACGGACAGACAGACAGACGCATACATGCATACAATGAAAAACTCGGAATCCATAAAAGTAATTGGTTTATTAAAGATAGGAGGAACATGAAACTAAACCAGCTATTCAATTATTAATCCCGCAGAAAAAAAAAACCTTTTTGAATGAAATTAGTTGGATGCTGAATGTCGCTGAAATTAATTTTACAAATGGTATAATATGTGGTACTTCAAATGGAACCATTCGTTAATTATTGGTATTTTATAGAATTGTTAGCAGTAGTAGTAGTAGAAGTAGTAATGATAGTAGTAGTAATGATAGTGGTAGTGGTATTAGTAGTAATAGTGGTAGTAATAATAAGGGTAGTAGTAATAGTAGTAGTATAGTAGTAATAGTAGTAGTAGCAACTGCAGTGGTAGTAGTAGTAGCAGCAGAAGCAGCAGTAGTAATTTGTCGCAGTGTTTAACGGTGTCACTATTATTTCTAAATCTGCGTAACGTTTTAATTTCGGTAGAAACATCTTCAATAGAAAGAAAAATGTGTACTTACATGCCAAAAAATACTGAAAATATACTAACCAGTATTTCATTACGATTCAGTTAGCTGATAAATTACTTAATAAATTATAGATTGTAATTCTTGATGGTTTGTTATAGCCACTTGATGCGACTTCCTTGTTTTTTTTTACTCTGCTGGTAACTATTTATCCGTTTCAGAAATATAAAATTTATCATTTTCCGATAGATTTAATAAAAAAAATTAGAATTATTATTATTTATTATTATTATTATAGTTAATTATATAATAAATTAATTACGTTATTTGTACGTAAGGAGCGTTTATAAATGTAGTTGTGATTTTTATGGAAAAATAATTTTAGTAATTAAGTAAGTAAGCAATCAATTATTAAGTTAATTAATTATAAATTAACACTAATTAATTAATTAACTAATTATTTCAAAAGAATTAAATATTTGTTTTTCTTTTCCGTAGTTTACAAACAATCATCCACATACACGGGCAGACCTAGCCATGTATGAACGTATGTATGGATGGATATTCGGCGAAGAATGTTCACTCGAAATGAATGAATGGATGAGTGAATGAATGAATGAATGAGTGAATGAATGAGTGAATGAATGAGTGAATGAATGAATGAATGAATGAATGAATGAATGAATGAATGAATGAATGAATGAATGAATGAATGAATGAATGAATGAATGAATGAATGAATGAATGAATGAATGAATGAATGAATGAATGAATGAATGAATGAATGAATGAATAAATGAATGAATGACGAAATAATAAAAGAATAAAACATTTTTGTGTATATACACACTGCAGTACACATTGTTTGGTACACGTGGGTATATGTACTACACGTTTAAGCATTGGTGTTTGTATAGAGAGAGAGAGAGAGAGAGAGAGAGAGAGAAAGAGAGAGAAGAGAGAGGGAAAGAGAGAGAGAGAGAGAGAAGAGAGAGGGAAAGAGAGGATAAGATGGAGAAAATGAAAAAGGAGAGAAATAGAAAGAAAAAGTAAGAAAAAAAAAGAGAAAAAGAAAGAAAGAACGGAGTTGATAATTTTTATTATGCAAAATATATTTAAAGAAATTGACGGCGTATGCTTATTTATGCTCATGTATCAAAAAAATGACCACATATCTTTCTCACTCTCTCTTTCTCTCTCTCTCTCTCCATCTTTATTTCTAAACTTGTTTTCTTCATTTTCATGGGTTTGTGTGTGTGTGTGGGGTCATGTACGTGTGTGTATGTGTGAGTACATGCATGTGTATGTACGCCTGTGTGCAAGCACTGGTGAACGACGTACATGTGCGTATGTGTACTGCGAAAATGACATGAAATAGTTCACCATTCGCTAGCCGCGGTGACGTCAATTGAAAAGAAATGATGACGTCATGAATCACGTGACGCGCTCCCGTTTCGTTACTGTATCGTAAAGTTGCGATGCTGGCTGAGAAAGACGAAAAAAAATATGTGACGACGATGAAAAAAGGGCACTGTGAAAAAGCACGATGGCTATGATATCGATAATAATAATAATAACATTTATTATTTTTAATTATTATTTATTTATTATTTATATTTATTTATTTTATTTTTTACGTTTTAGTATTTTTATAACATTTACATAACAATTAGTATTTATACTTCTACTGCTGCTTATACTACCACTATAACTGCAGCTGCTGCAGCTACTACTACTACTACTACTACTACTAATAATAATAATAATAATGAAGTTGGTTTCTTCAGGCTGTATATCAGTCGGTCGGTTGAGCTGAGGTTAAGTAAGAATTAGGAATTATTGTTGTCTCCTGCTTTTGAATTTATTATTATTATTATTGGATTTTAGTTTATTATTATTGGATTTTATTATATTATCATTAGATTTTATTTTAATATTATTGGGTATTATTTTATTATTATTGGATATTATTTTATTATTATTGGATTTTATTTTATTATTATTAGATTTTATTTCATTATTATTGGATATTATTTTCATTATTTTCATTGCAAAAAAAGTTTCTTCAACCCCTTTTCAACAGATGTCGATTCTTGTTATTGATTGCTTGTACGAGCGGCCATGACGTAATGACTACATTTCATCATCATCACCATCACCATTGCCATCATTATCATCATCATCGTCACGATGACGTCATGATCATAATCATCATCGTCATCATTATCGTCATCGCCATAATGATAATAATGTTAACATTAGCTCAAGAACTCGCATCAATTGTAGTATTTTTTAAGTAATACTATTGCAATGATAGTAGCAGTAGCAGTAGTAGTAGTAGCAGCAGTGGCAGTAGCAGTAGTAGTGGTAGTAGTAGTAGTGGTAGTAGTAGTATTGTTGAAGCGCACACTTCAATTTATTTTTTCTTTTTAACACCGTTCAAAAAATGTTGAAGCCATTTTGAAAATGTCACCAAGAAGATGAGGATGGTGTTGATGACAATGATGTCGACGAAGATGATAATGATGATGATAAGGCGTGATAAGGCGGTCGTGATAATGATACCTCAATCATGATGACGATGATGATAATGATGTATAGACGGCCATGATTTCGCTGAGACGATGAGGACAATGTTAGTGA
>NW_008705399.1:46201-61201 GCF_000326865.2 Helobdella robusta | reverse complement strand
GAGACAAAAAAGAAAGAAAGAAAGGAGGAAGGAGAAAATGATTAAAAAGAATAACAGAGAAAGAGAGAGAGAGAGATTCTTTTTTCCTATATTTAATTGGAATTTTTGTTTACTTCTTCTAACAGCCGATACTGACTGACATTTTTCTAAATGGTTTCGGGTTTTTATTGTTAGGATTAATAAATATTAAAAATTACTTGAAATGTAAGATACATCCATGTATGTAAAAAAGTTTATATTCTTTTATTTCAGTCACTCTCTCTCTCTCTCTCTCCGTATCTCTCCTTCTCTCTTTCTCTCTCCCTACAATTTAAAGCTTTTCCAGAAAATATTATTTGTTTCTTTTTGTTTCCAGTTTTTTGGCTTTTAATCGAATGCATCGACAATAAAAAAATGCCTTCAACTCACATAAATTTTCTCTCTCTTCTCTCTCTCATTCTTTCTTTTTCTCTCCATCTCTCTCTCTCTCTCTTTCTCTCTCTTTTTCTCTCTCTATCACATATAAACAGCAGTAGTAGCAACAACCATAAATTAACAAATTAATAACGAAGCAATAGACCTGTGGAGATGATTGATAAAAAACAATCTGCCACCACATGCATTAGATAGTAGAATCTCATAGCGCATCATCTTGCGTCTAGCCAGCGTGTTATGACAAATTGAAATATACACCATACACTCACTCTCTTTCACTCTCTCTCTCTTTCACACCCTCACACACACCCTCACACACACCCTCACACACACACACACACACACACACACACACAGATTAATGAAGTGAATAAATGATACATTATGATTTTTTCAGAAAATTTGTAGTAGCAAATGAAGGAGAATAACGAAATTTTTGGTATTTTTTTATATTCATTAATCAACTCGTGGTTTTTACTTATGCATTCATCACAGTATTAAGGAATTTTTCGAGAATAAATATATTTTTTTAGGGTTTCAATCATTTTTAATCTTTCACACTTTTTCATTCAATTCAATTATCCGATTATTCACTCATTCATTCGTTTGTCCGTTTGTTCATTCCATCGTTAATCCAGTCATTCATCCGTGCCCCATGTTGTCAATCAATCATTCACTAAATCATTCTTTCATTCATTCCTTCGTTCGATTATTCAATCAATCAATCAATCGTTCATTCATTATTTCAATCATTTGTTCTTTCATTAAAGAAAAAAAAACTAAAAAAGATCCATGATTTTCATTTCAAAAATAAAAAACGTTTTAAATAGCGAGCTATATTTATAAAATGTTTGGCATTACAAATGAATATTTAATACATATACATGCAAATACAAACGCATACATACACACAAACACACACAAACAAACAAACATACTTATATATAAACACGTGTTCAGCCTATCCAAACGAATACTATTCTTACCTTCATTTTCCTGCTCTGACTGGTTTGGTGTCTCCATACCTTAGCGCAATCGCAACGGTATTCATAAGCCACGAACGAAAGGGAAGGTCCTATCAAAAAAACACACTTAGAACAAGCACATAATATCATGGACAACAATACCAAAATAGTATACTGTAAATCCAGCCTTTCCTATCAGAAATTAGCCATTCTCAGCGACGCAAAACAACCCCTGACAGACAAACAAACAACAACAGATTTAAACAAAATATCTATTTATCTATTTATATATGCACACTAACTCTCTCACTCTCTCTCTCTTTCTCTCTCTCTCACACACACACACACATACACACACACGCAGGCACACAAGCACAAAGTCTGATAATATTTTTTAAATTGTATAAAAAAGTAAAAAAACGGAGTATTAGTCATATTAATACTGGAACATCATCTGAATTATATTATAAAATAGTTGAATATATATATATATATATATATATATATATATATATATATATATATATATATATATATATATGTTTATGTGTGTGTCTGTGTGTTTGTTTGTGTGTGTATGTGTGTGATACGAACACGCGAATATAATACTTTAAACTATTATATAAAAACTGTAACATGTAAGTTCGTCAGGTTAGTTGAAATTGGCAATAGTAGTGGCGGTAGTAGTAGTAGTAGTAGTAGTAGTAGTAGTAGTAGTAGTAGTAGTAGTAGTAGTAGTAGTAGTAGGAGTAGTAGCAGTAGTAGTAGTAGTAATTTAACAGCAGCAGTAGTAGTGGTAGTAGTGTAAAAATATCAAAAGTTTATCAAATCATTAAAGCATAGTAAATACACTGAGTCACAAATGAATGATAAAATAAATAAATAATATAACTAATTAATAAAAAATATATCATATACAGAAAACCAAACACAAAAAAAATAAGCATATTTTTATGTATGTATGTGTGTGTGTGTGTGTGTGTTTGTATGTATGAATGTATGTATATGTATGTATGTATAATGTATGCAAGTATGTATGTATGTATGTCTGTATGTGTGTATGTATGTTTGTATGTATGCATGAATGTATGTATGTATGTATGAACCCATAATTGATTAGAACTATAAGGAAGTAATAATCATATCCGAGTTCAGTATGTATGTATGCATGCATGTATGTATGAAGGTATGTATGTATGTATGTATGTATGAAGGTATGTATGTATGTATGGAAAGCCAAACACAAAAAAGTAAATATATTTGCATGTATGTGTGTATGGAAAGCCAAAAACAAATGACCTCGGTGGACGAGAGGAAATCAGGACAATAACTCTACCAGCGTAGGAAAATCCAACTGGGCCCGAAAACGAACATACATTTGCATAAACAAATAAATACACGTGTGTGAATGTGTCACACACACACACACATACATACACGCACGCACACGCACCACACGTACATATACCTAACCATACACACACACCTCAGACACACGCATGCACACACGCACTCACGCACGCACACATGTTGTACTGTCATGACTAAAAGGCACACATTTTTTTATGTACAATAAAAATAAATCAATCGATATCTATATACATTTCATGATTACAAATCTTTAATGCCTAGAAAACAACACGCACATAAACACGCACGCACACACGCACATACAAACAAACACACAAACAAACAAACAAACAAACCAACACATACATGTGTATAATTACTACTTCATAATTTCATAATATCAAAATAATTCCAAACATGAAAATATTTTATTTAGACAATCCTGAACTGCTGTTGCTGCTGCTGGCTCATTTTTCGAAGTTCACTTTTCAAGACCTTCCCGCTCCCTAATTTCGGCATCTTCTCAATGAACACCACACTCTGTAACCTCTTGTGGCGCGCTACATAATCTAAATATAATAATAATAATTATAACAATTATAATAATAATAAACAACAACAATAATAATAATAATAATGTGGAAAAAAAAATGGCAGTCGGGTTAGGGTTAGGGTTAGTGATGAGGATCAATCGAGCAGCAAAGCATATACAAGCCAACGAAACAGAGGATCACGATACACAAAACAGCAGGCAATGCACGCACACACACACACACGCACACACACACACGCACACACACGCATACACACCAGAAACCAAAACACTCCAACTTACGGTTAAGAAAGTCCATGAGTTCGTGCTCCGTTACGTCGCCATTTTTCACCACATAGGCCCGCGGTGCCTCTGTGCCGTCCGGATTTTTTATCCCAATGACGGCCGCTTCCGTCACGCGCTGGTGCTTCATTAGGATCTGCTCCAGCTCCAGCGGTGGGACCTAGAGGTGAGGTCAGGGTCAATGAGGTCAGTCAGTCAAGGTCATTGAGGTCACGGGGTCACAATGAATATTAATAGTAATCAATGACAATAAAAAGATTATTGTTGTAATATGATAACATGATAATTATTATAACCTGCTCTCCTTCGCACTTTATAAGATCTTTGATTCGATCGATGACGTAGATTTGGTTTCCGTCAAAGTAGCCGACGTCACCGGTCCTGATGAAGCCCTCGCCATCGAACAGCTGCATCTCTGGCTTCTTCCAGTAGCCCTTGCACAGGGCAGGCGACATTATGCACAGTTCGCCTGTTCATTAGCATTAGCCTTATTAATGCAATGGCTATTAGAGTTGTTGTTGTTGTTAATAGTTGTTGTTGTTGTTATTATTATTATTATTGTTGTTATTATAATTACCAAAATGTACCTTTCTGTTTCGCGCCGAGACATTCGCCAGTATTCAAGTGGACCACCTGCGAGTATTCAACACAGGCCTCATTAGCATAATCCTCATTAGCATAATTCTCAATAGCATAATCCACATTAGCATAATACTCATTAACATAAACCTCATTTGGCATGGTCCTCATTAACATAAGCCTCACTAGCATAATCCTCATTAGCATAATTATCACCATTACCTTGGCGCGAACTCCTGGGATGAGTTCTCCCACTGAGTAGGCCTGATCGGAAAGCAGGGCCCGACGGCGTAACGATGATGATAATGATGACGACGAATCATCATTATCAGCACCGCCATCGTCATCGTCGTCGTCATTCTGTGGAGTCTGCTGCTGCTTCGTGATACACATCGATTCGGTCATGCCATACCCTGTTTGTTGAGTGAATGAATGAATGAACGAATAAATGAATGAATGAATGAATGAATGAATGAATGAATGAATGAATGAATGAATGAATGAATGAATGAATGAACGAATGAATGAACGAACGAACGAACGACCGAACGAACGAACGAATCAATCAATGAATGAGTCAATAAATGAACTGGTGAATGAATAAATAAATAAATGAACAGTGAGAAAGAGAAGAAAAGAAAAAAAAAGAGAAAAAAGGTGAGGAAGAGAAAGGAAAGAAGAAAGACGAACGAACCCTTCAGCAATTGACAGCTGGGCAGCTTCAACTTGAAGAACTTCAAAATATCTTCAGTCAGGGGTGCAGCCTTCGTTTCGATCTTCCTCAGATGACTCAGGTCGTAATTGTCAATGGACGAACTGGACACCAACTCCAGCAAGAAGGAGGGCACTAAGTGTAGGCAGGTAGCCTGCAAATTGGTCAGTTGGTTGGTCAGTTTGTTGGTTGGTCAGTTGGTTGGTTGGTCAGTTGGTTGGTTGGTCAGTTGGTTGATTGATTAGTTGATTGATTGATTAGTTGGTTGATTTGTTGATTGATTGGTCGGTTGGTTGGTTGATTGGTTGATTGATTAATTGATTGATTGATTGATTGATTGATTGATTGATTGATTGATTGATTGATTGATTGATTGATTGATTGATTGATTGATTGATTGATTGATTGTCCACATAAAACACACACACACACACAAACACACAAACAAACAGACCAAATGATTAACCTTATAATCTTGAGCGAGTCTCAGGTAATTATTTAGAGTAAACGACTTTAAAAGAACCTAGACGAAATATTTTTATTACAAAAAAAAAATGAAAAAACAATATACAAAACCTTTGTATATATACAATAATACGAAATAAATGTGTATACAACCTTTTGTATGTACAACGCGCATACAACAGAGTTATACCCCACACATCGTACATACAAACACAAAAGATCCCAAACACACACACACACACACATACACACACACACACAGGTACAACATAGTACATCATATGTTATACATACATACACAGTAATAAATACAAAGTAGTGCAAACACACACACAAACGCATACTAACACAGAGTCAAAAGAACACCATGTTATACACACACACGCGCACGCGCGCACACACACACACACACACACATACACAATCCGTACCATGGTACATCCCATACTCATTCCGGAGAGGAAGTAGACATCTTGGGCATACATGTGACTCATCGTTAAGGAAGCTATCGTCACATCCCTTCCTGGCTGGAACATCTCCACTTCCGGATGGCTGGATAGTTGGTGGTTGCGATGATTATGATGATGATGATGATGATGATGTTGATATTAATGATTACGAACATAACGGTGATGATGATGATGATTTCGACAAAACATAATCACGAAAGAACGAAAATTTGTACACTTGAGGCCACACACACACAGACACACACACACACACACAGACACGCACACAGACACTCGCGCGCACTCACACACACACACACAGACACCTCATCTGAATCAGATTGGAAATGTACGACTTATGCGTGTGCATGCATCCCTTTGGTATTCCAGTGGTGCCACTGGAGTAACTAATAGCCACAGTATCATTCTGGTCTATTTTTATAACCGGCACATCTCTACTTCTGGGGACCGGAAGTAAAGTTTCGCGCTCTGTTACGTCACCGCTTAAAGTTGAGTGGCCGTTTTCTTGCTGGACATCAGTGAAGTAATGCTCCAGTGACGTGTCATCTTTCCCCTCTAGGAAGATTATCTTCTGCATTTCAAAATGGCGGAAAATTTTTAAAATGGGAAAATGTATTTTTCAACTGTTATTTCAATTTTTCAACGCTGTCAGGGTCTACTTGAATGCATAGCGGCAAATTCAGAATTCAAAAGTTTAAAAGGTTTCGTTATGTGTATTAATTTACAATACCGTTATCTTAATAAGTGTAGTTAATTATGGAAAGAGAACCATGAATCTGTGTGTGTGCGTGTGTGTATGTGTGTGTGGGTGTTCTTGTGTGCGTGTGACTGTATGCGTGTAAAATAAGCCGTTGATATGATTACAAGCAAGCAAACAAACAGAAAGAAGAAGCTCAAACTTCAATGAAGGTGACATTTTCTTTAACGTAGGCGAATTTCTCTTTCAATTCAGTCACAGTAACTACAAACAAAACTTCGCTATCTTCAATGTACTTGGATAATTCAACTGTGTGTGCGTTCGTGTGTGTGCGTTCGTGTGAGATGTTTGCAATCAATCTACTTACTGAACGGCCAATCGTCAACCAATCGATCGATCGACCAACCAATCAAAACACACACAAACCACAACTCAGCCAATCAACGTCATTTCGTAAAATGAAAGCTGTGAGTGTGTGTGTGTGCGTGTGTGTGTGTGTATGTGTGTGTATGTATGTGTGTGTCTATGCATCTAGGCATGAATGTATAATATATACCCAGCCCGTTCTGCGTCTTGTAATTTTCAATATTGAGAAAAATAAAATTTCGTCAATTGCAATTCATATGTTTAGGTACGAACATTTAGTGGAGTGGAAGCTTATAGGGACGCAAACAGCTCCGCAGCGAATGATGGCGTAGAACATGATGGGATACTGCATGACGTTTGGGGCCACAAGGCCCACCTTGTTCTCGGGCCGCACCCCGAAATCGTACCATAGGGCCGCGGAAAGGCAAATAATTTTGTCCCTCACTTCCCTGTAGGTTAGTTGGGTGTTGAGGATTGGGTCTATCTGTAGGGAAGGTGTTTTGAAAATTTCGTTTCGACAACGTCAGCAAGAACAAAGACCAAAAATAACATAGACAAACTGATAAAAAATAACATAGACAAACTAAAAATAACATAGACAAACTAACAAAAAATAATATAGACAAACTAACAAAAAATAACATAGACAAACTAACAAAAATCAACATAGACAAACAAACAATTAACAAAGACAAACTAACAAGAAATAACATAGACAAACTAACAAGAAATAACATAGACAAACTAACAAAAAATAATATAGACAAACTAACAAAAAATAACATAGGCAAACTAACAAAAGCGACTCTGTCCAGATAGGGTTCCATGCTTTTGAAAATGTAATCAACCAATGATATTTCAGACGGGATGTTTATCTTCAGAGCTGTTTAGTTGTAATAAACTACGATAATTAATGACTAAGAACGATAATAATAATAATAATAATAATAATAATAATAATAATAATAATAATAATAATAATAATTACGCTTGCGAAGGCACAGCCCTGCCATTGGAATCAGTTTCTCCTCCTTCGTCTCAACCTTCTGGAAGTAGCTGTTGTATTAACAACGACAAAAACTATAATAATAATAATATAATAATAATTATTATTATTTTAATAATAATAATAAGCAGACTTTTTTATCCTTCCAATTCCAGGGTATATGGCAAATACAAATATGACAAAGACGGCCAGTATTATTACCATTGAGAGAATCGTACCTATGATTACTGAATAGAGGCAATCGATTATGATTAATTAAATAATTGGCTAATTAATTGATTGGTTAATTAATTGGTCGAGTAATTAGTTAGTTGGTTAAACAGTAACAACAACAGCGTGGATAACGATTAAACAACGACAATAAGATTGGCGTTATTAACTAAAGGAATGTGTCACCAGACCAAAAACCATTCAAAGCATAGAATGGATTGAAACACTCAGAAAGGTAACATGAACATCAAACTAGGCAAAATTAATTCAACCAAATTTAGAGAAAAATAACCAAAAACAAAGGCCTATTCCTAAAGAACACTAAAAAAAAAAAGAACTACATACTCACTGTACATATGAGTGAAAGGAACATCGTCATCATCACCGTAGCCAGCTTTTTTCCCGCCATTTTTATTATTACCATTACCGCCAGCACCATCATCATCGTCTAGCATAACATTGACAAGAATGTTCATGACGCCGACCTCACATACTAGCGTTGGCGTTTGAAGTGCGCACATCGCCACGCAGCTAACGTTGACGAAGATTAATTTTGATTCAAGTGGCCGATTGACGTCATCGTCTGCCGACGATGACGTCATAAATAAGGACGACGGTAACGATGATGATGATGGTGGTGTTGGTGCTAGTAATGATGGCAAGATGTCCACCGAGTCGGCATCCGGCGGGAGCCTTTTTTTAGACGAGTACGATGACGATTTGATGATGTCATTGGCGTTTATCGTCTGGCCGTAGTGTATGATGACGTTACCGTTGTTGTTGTTGTTGTTTTTCAGCCATTTATATGAGCAGTGCGCGTTTGAGTTTGCAGTGCATTTAATATCTCTGGCCGAGTCGTTCTTATGGTTGATCGCGATGACGTCAGAACTTCGTAAGACGTCTGGTTGGTTGGTGTAAAAAAGAAATTATCATCATCACCATCAAAATCATCATCGTCGTCGTCATCACCATCATTACCATGACTTCCACTTCCCTAATCATAACCGCCACCGCAGTCCCCACCCATCGTCATCATCACAATCAAACCCATTCCCCAATAGAAAAAAAACACTAAAAACTAACAAGAAACATTCATAGACTGCGTTGTGCATACATCAACACGGTCGACCATGCATTTGAACCTGCTCCAGGCGAGTCCGACCACTCGTTTCCTCAATATCGACGTGGCTAACTTTAAATTCTTTCCTGGATCATCGCCATTACCATTACCACTATTGTTACTATTTGCATCTGAGATGTCTGTGAAGACTGGCTCTTCAGATGTGAAAGAATTTTTCATAGTGTAATATAATTATAGCATAGTTAACTTCATTATTATAAGTAGTAGTAGTGGTAGCAGTAGCATAAATAGCCGCAGCAGTAGTAGTAGTAACAGTAGTAGTAGTAGTAGTAGTAGTTAGTTGTAGTTAGTAGTAGTAGTGGTAGCAGTAGCATAAATAGCCGCAGCAGTAGTAGTAGTAACAGTAGTAGTAGTAGTAGTAGTAGTAGTAGTTAGTTGTAGTTAGTAGTAGTAGTAGTTAGTAGTGGTAGTTAGTAGTAGTAGTGGTAGTAGTAATTCTCCCTTAATTAACTAACCAAATCTCTTAAAAATTGCAAAAAAAACTTAAACACACACACATGTGATAGCTGGGGTTTCTTTGCTATTGAACCTGGTCACTACCACAGTAGTAACAGGCTTCTTAACCGTTATACCATCTCACTGACTAATGATAAACAGCTACTATTACTGGTCAGGTAGATGAAATAATAAAGAATAACAAAGGAATATTTTTAAAATTAACATTTAAAGAAAATTAAAAAAATGCTTCTGAAAAATAATAACATTCTACCATTATTTTCAATGTCAAGCCATTTAATATCCGGGGTCGCATCACCTTTATAGTAAACAAAACACTGGTACATCACTACGCTCGGCTCAAACTGACAATCGTTGGCCCCAATTAGTGTAACAGTCGAATTAGGTGATGTACACTTTGATGATGACGTGGCTAACAAGATAAATGATGATGAAGATGATGATGATGGTAGTAGTGATAATAAGAATAAAGTATTATAAAGATTATAGTAGATGATGATTACACAGTTAAATAGGAGAAATTTATCATTGTTATACACCGCACACACACACACACACAAACAAACACACAAACAAACACACATACACATGCAGACGCACATGGCGCGCACGCACGCGCACACACACACACACACACACACACACACACACATTCACTCACACACATTCACTCACACACACAAATGATTGAATTTCAGTTACAATCATGTCTACAACTATAAATAACTATATAATAATAGAAACTAACAAATGACAGATAGATCAAATATGATGACAGAAAGAGAGTTGAGTCTACAACTATACACTCCTGCAGATTCTATGGACACACTTTTCATTGAAAATACATTGCCAGAGAGAACTTCAATTCTGTTGGGAGTGCGATAAATTAAAGTATACCGGAATACTTTTTTATAATTCAAATAATATAATAATTCCAATTACTGCGTTTGAAAAATTAAAAATCATTTATGATTCAAAAGAACAGTAGAAATTTTATCAAACTCTATAAAAACCCAAAAACTATAAATACCATACTCAGCCGGCTTCTTGATGCCCAGGATGTTAGATGTATTTATCAAGTAAGGCAAGATCATTTGCCCCAAGGAATTTATACACGAGCAAGTTGAAAACGACATTGAAGTTTCTTTTGGCAAATATTTTTTGAGTCAACGCGACGACGAGGATGAAAGTAGACTAGGAATTTGCTAAAGCTGGGGAAAAATTTATTATAAATTAAAATTTAATCATATTTATATGTTATATTGTATTAATGTTGAAAATAAAATTAGTACTAAGAAAAAAAAATTGAATGATCAAGGTTGTGATCACCCCAACCAATTCACTCCACTAACTAACCAAAAGAATTCATAAAATGATTTAGTTTATTAGGTTATTTAAATGTAATATACGGGTTTTAGGTACTTGCTGTTTGGTTTAAACTTTAAAAAAATTTATTTATTTTATTTTATAAATTTTATTTTATAAAAACAGGTTTTTTACTTACTAGCACAAAGTGTTGTTAAACAAAGCGACAAAAAACAAATCATAATGAAAAATTATAAAACGACTTTCTATATTTATTAAATTATGATTAAAAAATTATTATCTTTAAAAAATAAAATAAAATTACTAAAATAAAATGAGTGTGCGGTGTATTGTTTTAGCTAAAATTTGGGTTTTCCCGTTTTCCGTGTTGAGTGCGATTTTTATTCAAATATTACATAAAAGTAAACTTTCATTTTAAATTTTTATTAGTGACTTTAGGAATCTTTAAATTTCATTTCATAAAAACTAATTTATTATTTTACTAATATTTATTAAAAATGTCATTAATCAACTACTCAACTTCATCAGTTTATCAGTACTCAACTTAATTTTTGAGAAATTTAGATAAGGGGTATTCTAATTATATGAGGTAAACTTTATCTTATAAGAAAATCGTCAAGTGCTTCCTCATTTACATGTCAAGTTTTATATTATATAAAATCGTGGATATAATATATACCCATGGTATAAATTTAAAAAAATAAAATTGACATTACCGAAATTAATTAAAAGTTGAAAAAATTGATATTCTTTGCATATCCCTGCTTCAACCCAAGAGAAAGTGTTGTATATTGGTAAATAGGCCTCCCCTAGCCTAAAATGTAAAAACTTTTTCTTTAAAAGCGTACCGAATTTTAACCCTACAAAGTTATTGAATAATTGAAGACTGTAAAGTTTTTAATGTTAATGCAAAAACTTTCTCTCTAAAACCGTACCTGGCACACGTCCCAAAGGCCGTCCAAAGAAGTCCTGGTCGCAAACAATCGAGCAAGACATGAAAGCTTCAAATTTAAATAAAATGAATACAACTGATCGCCTAATTTGGCACAAAAAAGTGATGACAAAGAAAACAACGTCCTACTTCGGGAGAACTGGGTTCCAGGGCGCTAAACGATGATTGATACAGGCTTAAGATAAATTCACTTTTAGACATATTTACGCATTAGTCTACTCTAACTTCTCTCTCGTTGCGGCTATGCGATCAAATTCCTATCATTTTATTTAATAATTTAAAATTTCGTTTTTAAAAAGTCTCACAACTAAATAATAATAAATAATTAAATAAATATTTTTGAATTATTGTATTTTTCAAAAAATGTTAGAAATTAATGTTCATTTTTGTTGGTTGAATTATAATTATGGATAATATAATATTTGTGTCCAAAGTGGTTGAACTGTTTTAATTTAACTGTTAAATTTTAACAAAATAACGTTTTTAAATTTATTTTTTAATTATTTTGTTTTTTTTGATTTTTTTTTGATTTATTTTGTTTATTTTGTTTTTTTTTGGAATTTTTTGATTTAAAAACGTCCATTTTCGTGGATTATTTTTAAAGAAATGGAGTTAATAAAATATTTTCTGTATTATAAATTATATTATAATTATTGTGACCATATATAATTGTCACAATAATTATAATATAATTATATATACCATGTATCATATCATCATTGCAAGCTTTGATTTGTCTTAATTTTATTTTCATACTAACTTCTTCTTTTACTAGCAAAATAAAATTTAATTATTAATTTTAATTTATTGGATAGTTTTTTTTTACTCATCCATTCTATCTATCATTCATTCATTCATCTATTAATATTAATTTATTATTCATTTGTTTTTCATTTTTATTCATTCATTCATTAATTCATCCATTTTTTTTATTTTTTGTCCAGTCATTCATTCATCCATTCACTCATATATATTTCATATTGTGGCCAAAAATAACCAAAGTATTGATTTGATTATGTTTAAGTTAAAATCATTCATTTTTTGTATATATTTTTTATTTGATTTGATTATGATAAATTCAAACAAATGACTGTCATATGTGTACATACACACGCACCACACTCACACACACGCACACATGTTATTTCAATGATTAATGATTAAGCAAAATTTTTATAAATATGTAAATTTGAATTTGTCTGAAAAAAGTTGTTTAGTATTTTTTTTATTACATTTTTGACATCATTAAGTTTATTAGAATTAAAGTTAAAACACTGTATGTTTGTATGTGTGTGTGTTTGTTTGTGTGCGTGTGTTTGTTTGTGTGTGTGTGTGTGTGTGTGTGTGTGTGTAGGCGTGAGTAGTACTACAACTACACACAAGACAGATGTACAAATAATAAATTTTTATTAAGTTTACTGTTTGCATTTGTACTCTTGAGTGCTGTAGCCACATGTGCAAACACGTGTAGAGCAAATGTGTGTTGTATGTGTGTGTGTGTATGCGCGTGTGTGTGTTTTCGTGTATGTGTGTGCGCGTGTGTGTGTTTTCGTGTGTGCGTGTGTGTGTGTGTTTGTGTTTTTTTTGCAGAATGTGTTGATTTGATGGATGCATATTAATGAATAGATGTACATTCTTCTGGCTTAACTCTCATGGTAATGTTTTAAAGTGAGTTGTTCTTGTAGCTTTGCTGTGAGTATAAGAAAATTCTTGTCTGTTTGTGTGTGTGTGCGTGTTCGTGTGTGTGTGTACGTGTCCGTGTGTGTGTGTGTGTCTGTATGTTAGATTTTCATTTGTTTTCTTTCTATTCCTTTTTATTGACTGATCTATTTTACATTTTCCATAATCATCATCATCAGCGCCATCGTCATTATCACCAACCACCACAACTGTCGCCAAAACAACTATCATCATCATCATTATCATCATCAACACTTCATTCATCATCAGCACTCGTCCATGTTTGTTTGTGGCAATAATTACTAACAAGCAATAATTAAAGGAGTAATTAGATGTAGCTAAATTAGCTCTCCTCTGTGTTTGGGCTGAAAGAATTCACATATTTCATTCAATATGATAATAATAATAATAGAATTTTATTATTGTTATTATTTATTATTGTTAGTAGTAGTAGTAGCAGTAGTAGTAGCAGCAGCAGCAGTAATAGCAGCAGTACCTTACCTTTTTTGCATTTTTGTGTGGCTTATTTAAAATTTTTCTAAAATTCCCACAATTAAGATGATTAAGATTAGGAGCCAACATCAGCAACAACAACAACAACGATGATGTTGTGATGCGATTGTTGACTGATGCTGGTCATGATGATGTGATGTGGCTGTCATTATGACGATGATGTGACGACGACGATGACAGTGACGTCATAGTGTGCGTGCATGTGCGTGCGTGCGCGTGCGTTTATATTGTCACGCAAGCCAGTTTGTTGTGTTGTTGTTACTTGTTTCATTCTGGAGCGAATTAATGATGAATTATTATTTTCTACCATTATAAAAAGCGCTTTACTGTCGTTGATGATGATGATGCATAGTTGCTGTTGATGATGATGATGATGATGATGGAGGGGATGGTGGTGATGGTTATAGTAGTTTTTGAAAAGATAATAAAAACCCTCTCTAATAGCTTTTATATAATAACGACTTTGATTATGGTAATGGAGACGATGATGATAATGATGATGATCTGTCACGATGATGGTAATGATCTTCATCGTCGTCGTCATCATCATCATCATCATCATCATCAGAATGAGCCGCTATATGAACAGCCACAACAAAGTCGGTCTCTTTGATGATGATGATGATGATGATGATGATGATGATGATGATGTCGGCAGTGTACATAATTCATGATCGTCGTCGTCATCATCATCGTCATCATCATCGTCACCATCATCGTCATTGTTGTTATTACATCATCTTCATTGTAATTATTTTCATCATCGTCGTCGTCATCACCATAATCATTGTTCGTATTTTTTATGAGTCATGTTTTTTTGATTGTGTTTATGTGTTTATGTTTGCGTATGTGTGCAGTTTATG
>NW_008705399.1:0-46122 GCF_000326865.2 Helobdella robusta | reverse complement strand
GTGTGTGTGTGTGTGTGTGTGTGTGTGTAAGTATGTATGTTTATTTTTGTGTCTGTATGTGTATGTATATTTGTTTTTGTTTATGTGTATATGTATATATGTATGTATGTATGTATGTAATACGTATGTCTGTTTGTATGTGTTTGTTTGTGTGTTGTATGTGTATGTATGTAAATGTATTTTCAAAATATTTCAATAAACTTGTTTGATCATTGTTCTTCTCTTGTTTTCAAGTTTTTTTTCATCTTCTTTTAAATGTGTGTGCATGCTCGTATGCGTGTGTGTGCACGCATGCAATTGTGTATGTATGTGTGTATATGTTTTGTGTGAGTGTGTGTGTATGTTTGTATATATTTGTGTATGTACGTGTGTATATGTTTGTTTGATTGCTAAATTACATGTTCGTTCGTTCGTTCGTTCGTGTTTGTTTGGTTGGCTGTACGTATGATTAAAATGTGTACACACATCTCTTTTTCATCCTTCTTTTGCTTCATATTTAGACTATTTATTCTGTTGTTGTTGTTTGGCTCATCTACTCTTGTCACAGTAGTAATAGTTAAGAAGTAGTAGTAGTTGTTGTAGTAGTAGTAGTTGTAGTAGTAGTAGTTTAGTAGTAGTAGTAGCAGCTGTAGTAGTAACAGCCGCTGTAGTAGTTGTAGTAGTAGTAGCTGTATTAGTAGTAGCAACAGCTGTAGTAGTAGTAGCAGTAGTAGTAGTTGTAATAATAACAAAAGTTGTAATAATTTGGCGTGTCATTTTGTTTACCTATCTTTAACATAGGACTGTTCAGATCATATGCATATTAATGATTTTGTTTGTTTGTTTGTTTTTTTTAGAGAAAGAAACAGAGGTTGCAGATCACTTCATCTTCTCTGATAAAAGCAACAACATTAATAACATCAAAAAAATCATATCAACAACAATAACAAATAATAATATTAATAATATAAAAACTAAAGACTATAATATCATTGTTATCCAGCTGTGATAATAATTAATCAAACAACATCACATCATCATCATTCATCATTATCATCCTCTTCTTCCTCTTACAAAGTTCAATATACATCATTCGTCGTCACCATCGTCCTCATCATTATCTTCGTCATCAGCAGATGCAGCAGACAGTACTATATACAATAGCATGGATACAATAGCATAGATACAATAGCATGGATATTTATTGGATGTGACAACCACAAACACCGCCATTGGCTCAGCTAACAATTATTCCTTCAAGGATAATCATTACCATCATCTTTTTTCATCGTCGTCGTCATCATCATCATTTCGGAGAATTAGTAACTCCTTTTTGTACACACATTTTATACACACATATACACAGTTGGCATAACATAAGCACGTATATACACGCCAAACATCATGGCGACCTTGACATTGAAGATAAACGTTGTAGATTGCTGTGTCACAAAGACGATTAACTTTGATCCAACTACAATTGTTTATGACGCCTGTCGAATTATCAGAGAGAAGGTTCCAGAAAGTACCACAGCCACTCATGCTAATGGTGAGTTGGCTGGTTGGCTGGCTGGCTGGCTGGCTGGCTGGCTGGCTGGCTGGCTGGTTGGTTTGTTGGTTGGTTGGTTGGCTGAAGGGTTGATTGGTTAATTGATTGATTGATTGAATTGTATTGAAATACAATTTTTATACATTGTGCTATTCTTGTATTGCCTTATATGCATGCAGGATCAGCCAATAAATTTTAAAACTTCCATTTTTCAGGCAATCTACCCTCTAGGGTGTATTATCTCTTTATAATTTATCTGGTGGTGCTATAATTCGAATGGTTTAACTCATTCTCTTCCTCTCTCTCTCTCTCTCACTCTCTCTCTCTCTCTCTCTCTCTCTCTCTCTCCCTATCTATCTATCTATCTCTCTCTACTGACTAATGAATTTTTATCACATGTACATACATATAATGATCGCTTTCTCTCTCTCTCTCTCTCTCTCTCTCTCTCTCTCTCTCTCTTTCTCTTTCTTTCTCTCTCTTTCTCTCTCTCTTTCTCTTTCTTTCTCTCTCTTTCTCTCTCTCTTTCTTTTTATTTCCTTCATTGGATCTCCTCTATTTTTGTTTCCTTATAGCAATATTGGTAATGATAACATCATAAAAATAACAATGGAAATAGTATTATCGCAACTACTACTACTACTACTGCTGCTGCTGCTGCTGCTGCTGCTGCTGCTGCTGCTGCTATTATTACTACTACTACTACTACTACTACTACTACTACTAATAATAATAATAATAATAATAACAATAACAAATATTGAAGCTGTTTAGAAGTTGAAGTTAAATTTATCTGGCTAAAAAAAATGTCAACTATGTTTGTTGTTTTGTTAGGATCATCATCGTCGTCGTCGTCGTCATTATCATCATCATCATGACGTCATTATCATCTGTGTTATCATTATCATGGCCGTCTTTATCCTCGTTAATAATAATAATCGTAATATTAATAATGAAATTGTAATAATAATAAAGTTTTGCTTTAGTAATTGAGGTGATAATAGTAGTAGTAGTAGTAGTAGTAGTAGTAGTAGTAGTAGTAGTAGTAGTAGTAGTAGTAGTTGTTGTTGTTGTTGTTGTTGTTGTAATAGTGGTAGTAGTATTAGTAGTAGTTGTAGTAGTAGTAGTAGTTGAGTTGTTGTTGATGTTAAGAAATCATTTTTATCAGTTTATTTTTTTTCTTAAAAGAGTGATTAGGATTGAATTGCATTACTTTTTTTTATTTTTATTGCTCCTATTGTCATTATTATTATTATTATTATTATTATTTTATTTTTATTACTCTTGTTTTCGATGTTGTTGTTATCATTATTTTTTCAGTTGTTGAAGTTTCTAATGGTTGAAATTGGTTAACAAAAAGAAATAGCGTAAAAAGAGGAAGAGAGAGAGAGGGAGAGAGAGAGAGAGACAACGACAGAGGAAGAGACAGACAGACAGACAGACAGATGTAATAGATAGTCTGATAGAATTTCATAGAAACAACTTTTTACAATGGCATATTTACAACTTTGATAAATAATAATTTATGGTTATGCTCTAAACTCAGAAGGCATACTTTTATGGTTAATTGCATAACATCATCATTTAGATTTCATTGTTTACTCATTGCTTCTTTGCACACCGTAATTCGTAGCCCGGCTAGCTCAGTCGGTAGAGCATGAGACTCTTAATCTCAGGGTCGTGGGTTCGAGCCCCACGTTGGGCGATTTTTTTTTTCAATTTATTTACTTTGTTTCGGTATGAATTCATATGATTAACGCACTTTGGAACGTTTATTTTTCATCGCAACGTACATAATATTAATGATGTCTCGTTATAATAAACGAAACGAGTCATCTTGAAGGAATTTTTTTATTAACAACTGTTTTTAGTCTTTTGACGCTCTACAATTCAGTATTTATTTAGTGATGACAACCTTGAAACTAATTGGTCAATTAATTTCCAAGAGAGCGTTGGTTTGTTTGTTGGGTCTATTTTGTACTGTGGTATCGCGTTATCGTATCGTAATACCTATCAGTCGATGGATACACGTAGCCCGGCTAGCTCAGTCGGTAGAGCATGAGACTCTTAATCTCAGGGTCGTGGGTTCGAGCCCCACGTTGGGCGCGAATGTTTTATTAATTTATCATTTAACTTGTCCATGTTACATTTTATAATTTTGTATGTTTTCGATCTTAAAACAATATCAATAGTAATAATAAATCATAATTTTGATAATAATTATGATGCTGATAATAATTTAAAAAATAATTTTTTCTGCCCCCCCCCGTCACAAGCAGCAAATGATTACGGTCTGTTCTACACCGAAGAGAACAAGAGGACGGGCATCTGGCTGGAGTCGGGCAAGTCTTTCGACCACTACATGCTCAGGAATGGCGTTGGTTCCTAAGATTTGGAATGATAATGATAATAATAAGGATGATGTGATGATATGATGATGATGGCGGAAATGATGATGATGTCAGCAATGGCTATGAAGATGAGATAATTCGCCATCCACATAGCGTTAAATTAGGACAAAAATGTAAATTTTTCTACCAACCTGTTAAGGATTTACTTGAGTACAAGAAGAAGATACGAACGTTGCGGGTTCGAATGCTGGATGACTCCGTCAAGACACTTTTCGTGGACGACAGTCAAAACGTTTCTCAGGTCATGCTCTCCATCTGCAGTAAAATAGGTTTGTGTGTGTGTGTGTCTGTGTGTGTTTCTGTGTGTTTGTGTGTGTGTGTGTGTGTGTCTTGTGTTTGTGTGCGTTTGAATGTGTGTATGTGGGCGTTTGAATGTGTGTGTGTGTGGGTGTGTGTTTGTATGTGTGTCTGTGTTTGTGTGTGTGTGTGTTTGAATATGTGTCTGTGTGTGCGTGTCTGTGAGCGTTTGAATGTGTGTGTGTGTGTTTGTGTGTGTTTAAATGTGTGTGTGTAATATAATTACAAAATGACAACAACAATAATAATAATAACGATTTTCTCCCCACCACCACCACCACACGCCCACGCAGGCATCACGAACCACGACGAATACTCGCTGGTTCGAGATCTGCCCGACTCAGAGAAGGAGAAAACGCTGACCATGAAGAGGGACAAGTCGATCGCGAAGAACCAGAAGAAGCTGGACGAGATGAAGAAGAAGCTGCACACTGATGATGAATGTCAGTGGTCGTGTGTGGATGCATCCATATTATTATTATTATTATTATTATTATTATTATTATTATTATTATTATTATTATTACGGAAATTTATATACAGCGCTTTTTTATTGTTGAATCTCAAAAGCGCTACTAAATCATAGACAAATAAGACGGACATTCATTGTGCAAATAAATAAGTTTTAATTTGACTTCGAAATTCCATATATACATATACATGTACACACATGCATGCATGCATGCATACGAACAAACACACACACACACACACATGCATGCATGCATGCATACGAACACACACACACATACAAACAAACATACAAACATACAAGCAAACATACAAACAAACATACAAACAAACATACAAACAATCAAACAGTGGATTGGTTGGACCACAACAAAAGTTTACGAGAGCAAGGGGTCGATGAGAAGGAGACGTTACTACTTAGAAGGAAATACTTCTTCTCCGATCAGAATGTCGACGCCAGGGATCCAATACAACTACATCTTCTTTATGTTCAGGTTCTCTTACTCTCATTCATCCATTCATTCATTCGTTCATTCATTCCTTAATTAATTCATTCATTCATTCATCCATCCATCCATTCATTGATTCACTCACCCTCTCACTCACTCACTCACTTACTCATTCATTTTCTCACTAACTCACTCACTCCTTCACTCACTCACTCACTCATTCATTCTCTCACTAACTCACTCACTCCTTCACTCACTCACTCCTTCACTCACACACTCCTTCACTCACTCACTCACTCACTCAGACGAGGGACACGATTTTGAAAGGGGCCCTGCCGGTAACGCAGGACCAGGCTATTGAGTTCGCTGGCCTCCAGTGCCAGGTACAGCACGGAGACTACGACGAGAAGAAACATAAACCCGGATTTCTCGAGTTAGTGGATTGATTGAAGGAGGAAATGAATGAATGAATGGATGAATGAATGAATGAATGAATGAATGAATGAATGAATGAGTTAGTGGATTGATTGAAGGAGGAAATAAATAAATGGATGAATGAATGAATTAATGAAGGAATGATTGAATGAATGAAAAAATGAAGAATTAGCGAATGAATGAATTATTGCATGTTATTAGAGTGGATTGATAGAAAGAATTTTCTGAATGAATAAATGAAATAATTTGATAATGTTTTACTAAACATCAGTTTGAAAGAAGTTCTGCCTAAAGAATATTGTAGAGTTAAGGGAATTGAAAAGAAAATATATCTTGTTAGTGAAAATATTGAATGAATGAACGAATAAACGAATGAATGAATGAATGAATGAATGAATGAATGAATGAATGAATGAATGAATGAATGAATGAATGAATGAATGAGTGAAGTTAATGCATTGATGAGTGGATGTATGAACGAACTCGCGAATGAATGAATGAATGAATGAACGTTTGAATGAACGTTTGAATGAATGAAATGATGAATAGGTAAATGAATGAATGAATGAATGAAAAACTGAATGAACAAGCAAGTGAATGAATGAGCGAATGAACGAATGAACAGGAACAAAAGAAGTTATCAGGCTTTTCAGAGATAGAGAGCAAAGCCAAGTACACACAGCTTGCTAGATCACTGCCCACCTATGGAATCGCCTTTTTCCTCGTTAAAGTCTGCCTATAATTTACTCTCTATTATAATTATTACTTATTATTTATTAATAATTATGGTTATAATTATGGTTATAATTATGGTTATAATTATGGTTATAATTATGGTTATAATTATGATATTATTATTATTTTTTTTTAGGAAAAAGTCAAGGGTAAAAATAAATTGACACCAAGTTTGCTAGGTATAACGAAGGAAAGTGTCGTGAAGATTGATGAAAAGAAGGAGGTGATTTATTCATTCATTCATTTATTCATTCATTCATTCATTTGTTTGTTCGTTTGTTCGTTCGTCTATCCGTCATCCATTCTAACGATTTTTCAGGTTGTTAAAACGTGGCCTTTGACAACTGTTAAGAGATGGGCTGCTTCACCCAATACATTCACTCTTGTTAGTTTTGATTGGTTGTTTAGTTGGTTGATTGATTGATTGATTGATTGACTGGTTGGTTGGTTGATTGATTGATCGATCGATCGATCGATTGATTGATTGATTGATTGATTGATTGATTGATTTGGTTGGTTGGTTGATCGATCGATCGATTGATTGATTGATTGATTGATTGATTGATTGATTGATTGATTGATTGATTGATTGATTGATTGATTGATTGATTGGTTGGTTGATTGATTGACAGGACTTCGGGGATTATGCAGACAGCTACTACTGTGTACAAACGATGGAAGGCGAGCAGATCGCTCAGCTGATAGCCGGCTACATCGATATCATCATGAAGAAAGTTAGCAGGGGGAAGATGACGACGACGACGATGATGACAATGATGATGATGATAACAGTGGTGATGATGACGATGACGACAATGATAACTTAATTGATGTTAGGTGTTTATTCTTTGATGAGGCTTTGTGATTATGTCCGGACCGATGTCATTCCATTATAAATATTTGCAGTTGGCTTGTTGTGGTTTTTTTTCTCTTTCTCGGCTCATTACTCCTTAAAAAATGACCCTGGTGATGACGACGATGATGGCGATGATAGTTATGATGATGATGGTGATGGTGATGATGACGTCAAAACTTAATGACGTCACGAAACGACAGAAACAGACGAGGGACCATCTCGGATTGGACGGTGACGAGGAATCGACCATGTATGAAGATAGCGTATCTCCCGCCAAGTACGGCGACAATGATGACGATGATGAGGATGATGATGGTGATGATGATGATGACGGTGCACATCTACAAACTTTCAAATTTTGTCTCTGACGTCCACTCATTTCAAAACTCCTCACGAAACGAAACGAAACAGGGCGACAATCATCCAGCACCAAAGCGTCGGTAGCGGGCAGGCGAGCTTAGGCAGTGTTGCACTCCCCGCCATCTTGAGATCAGGCGAGACGGCCAACGGACACCTAGCGAGCAACTCCATGCAACAGCAGGCCCAGTTTTCCAAAGTCTCGCTACTGGCTCATGCTGGCTATAGACTGCCTGCAGTTAGTGCCTGATTCGTCGTTTATCCATTCATTGATGCGTGTGAGGTGGTCAAGATCATAATTGCGATTATAACAATAATTAAAGTAATTTTAATTACTATTATAATTTTCCACTCACTTATATCATCCATCCAACTATTATCAATCCCATCCAACCAACCAACCAACCAACCAATCACACGCAGGGTAAGAACGCAGGTATGATAGGGCTAGGGGGTGCACAGCGGGCTCTGTTGGGTCGCATTGGCGCTGGCCTGACCTCTATGAAGGGCATACAGAATGACCTTGAGACTAAAGGTCAAGTACCTCAGCTTGGCACCGATCCTGTTAGTTATTTTATTCATATTTTGGATTCGTTCATTCGTTTGTTAGTTCGTCGTTCATTCATTTATTCATTCACTCGTTTAACTTTTGTTTCATTCATTCGTTCATTCATGATTTTTTTAGTTCATTTTAAAATTCCTTTGTACAAAATTTATTTATTCATTCCTTCGTTCGTTCGTTCGTTTGTTCGTTCATTTCTTTTTATCCTTCACAAGCACAGCTTAGTGAATGTTGCAATTATATACGATATCCTGTTCGCTACCTTTCTCTCTCTCTCTTCTCTCTCTCTCTTTCTCTCTATGTGTGTGTGTGAGAGTGTTTGTTTGCGTGTATGTGTGTGCGTGTGTGTGTGTGTATTTCTATATTACATGTGTTACATATATAATAATACTAATGCAGTATTTTGTGGATTTCCATGGCAGCGATGAATCGGTATTTTGAGAAATTTTGAAAAAATACGAAATTTTTATATTTATATAATTTAAAACAAATATTTATTTATTATTATCACCATCATTATTATGATTCATATTATTGTTGTTATTATTATTCCTGTTGTTAATTATTATTTTTACCCGCTTTTAATGGATTTGGATTTTTTTAAGTTTTAACATCAAAGAATTTATCCTAACAAACGATTGGCTGATTGATTGGTTGGTTGGTTGATTGATTGATTTGTTGGTTGGTTGATTGATTGTTTGGTTGAAAATTAATTATTTTAATTATTCACACCATTCGTTATTATTATTGTTATTTGAAGATTGAATTAATTGAATTTTACAACTGCTATTTCTACCTAATCTAGTGGGTTTGATTTGGTTTGCACTGTTCTGATCACCTAAAATTTCATGACTGATGTGTCTTTTCGTGATTTGTTAACTGTCAATCAATCAGTCAATCAACAAGTTGTTCGATCAATTTATCCATCTATCTATCTGTCTATCTATCTATCTATCTATCTATCTATCTATCTATCTATCTATCTATCTATCTATCTATCTATCTATCTATCTATCTATCTATCTATCTTTCTATCTATCTATCTATCTATCTATCTATCTATCTATCTATCTATCTATCTATCTATCTATCTATCTATCTATCTATCTATCTATCTATCTATCTATCTATCTATCTATCTATCTATCTATCTATCTATCTATCTATCTATCTATCTTTTGGCAACAGCACTCTTATGATTCAATCAATCATTTATTCGTTCTTTCAATTATTTAATCAATCTTATTGTATTTTCTTCAATGACTGAATCACCAATTAATTTATTCATTCGTTCATTTTTTATTCAATCAGTCAATCAATCAATCAATCAATCGGCCAAGCTGAATACAACACAATCCTACATACATAAATACACACATTTACATCCATACATACTCATACACAGGCTTCCATAAAATGGCGCGAGACGGCTATGGACAATTCGCGTCAGCGGCTAAGCGCTCAGCTCTCAGCCATGAACGCAGCTACAGCCCAAGTCGTCATGCTAACCAGAGATAACAACAATCCGGATAGCACAGACTATTCAGCCGTGGGATCGGCCGTGCAAACTATGTTAGTAATGACGTCATGGTTGTTAGTAATGACGTCACGATGATTGTGATGATCTTGATGATGGTGTAAATAATAGGGATGATGATGATCATTTACTCGTTCATTCACTCATTCATTCATTCATTCATTCACTTCAACTTCGTTTCTCATAGCTCAACTTAAATTGTCGTTGTTTACGTGAGACTACACTCGATTATTCATCTACTCTCACTCTTTCTTTCTTTATCTCTCTCTCTCTCTCTCTCCTTTTTCCCCCTCTCTAACTATCTGTCTAAATTTTTTCCTACAATCACTCATTCTCTCTTGAAACGAAACACAGCTCTGCCAACCTGAACAACTTCTCACAAGACGTGAGGATGTTGGCGGCCATGGAGGAGAACGAGAAAGAGGGCACGGCCCTCATGGGGGCTGCCAGGCTGCTGGTGGGGGCTTTCTCTGACCTCCTCATCGCCGTCCAGCCAAAGGTCGGCGATGCGGATGATAATGATGACGACCTGAAAGTGGCAGACAGAAATGTAGGAGTGGATTTTTTTTTCCGTAGTGTGTTTAGTAGTGAATTGCTTCTATCTGTCGTTGGTTTCGTTTGCTGTTGTTGTTCTTACACTTTGTTGTTTGTTTGCAATTTTAACACTCTACTTGCATCTACTTTTATTTGTTCCTTCTCTCTCTCTCTCTCTTTCTCTCTCGCCCTCTCTCTCTTTCTCTCTCTCTCTCTCTCTCTCTCTATCATATCTGTTTATTCTCTCTCTCTCTCTTCTCTCTCTTTCTCTCTCTCTCTCTATCTTATTTGTTTATTACTGCAATAAATATTACAATATTTAAAATTTGCTACTTCATTTGCATTATAAAATTTGCATAATCACTTATGAAAAATCTCCTAAATTTAAGTATTGTTATTATTATTACTATTATTACTATAATTATTATTACTTTTAATATTATTATTATAATTGTTGTTATTGTTAATTTTATTGAAAATATTTTGGCAATTATGTTTAATGTGTACAGTACAAACACTCCTTACTTATTTGCATCTACATAGGCATAATATTAATAATAATAATAGTAATAATAATAATAAAAATAATAATAATAATAATAGTCCAACAGAAGATCCCTAATAGTGAGTTTTGTCGCTTGGGTAATTTAAAAATGGGGGATCGATCTAGCTAGCAGCTAACCGCATTATTATTTAATTATACGCAATTTACAGAATGGCTGTGTTTGTGTACGTACATACATACATTCATACATACATACATACATACATACATACATACATACATACATACATTCATACATTCATACATACATACATACATACATACATTCATACATACATACATACATACATACATTCATACATACATTCATACATTCATACATACATACATACATACATACATACATACATACATACATACATACTTATATATATATATATAGTATACTATTTTTCAGTTTTTTATTATTGTTTGTTTTATTATTTATTTGTTTTATTATTTTATTAAATATCGTTTGAGTAGTAGTTTTTTTTCTGTCCCTACAGTTCACGATTCATTTACTTTTTTTAGGCTGTGGGTTTTTTTTTTAAATTTCACTATTTAGTATTTTTGTTCATGTGACCTCATCATTATCATCACCCTAGCAATCGTCCAAACTACCATCATCATCAGTATCTCATTATCATCAGCATCTCGTTGTCATCATCATCGTCATCGAGTTACCCACTAAGATTACGTCACCATCGTCGTCGCCAACATCCACCACCACCATCATCATCATCACCAATCTTTACCATCATCATCATCACCATCATCTTCCACACCATCATTCATCACCACCCCCATCAATCATCATCATGTCAGCCACGTCAGAACATATTGAACGCGGCAAACCGAGTGGGGGAAGCTAGTCAGGGCATCATGCTGTACGTCGAACCATGCTCTGATGAGGAAAATATCTACAAGGTTCATTATTATTATTATTATTATTATTATTATTATTATTACTATGATTATTATTATTATTATTATTATTAGTTGAAAAGCTAATAGATCTATCATCACCATATTACTACCAAAACCACCACTACTATCAGGAGAAGCTGATGACGTCGGCTCGCGCCGTGGCCACAGCTACGGCTAACCTCGTCCTACAAGCTAAAAACGTTTCGGCTCGGTGCAAAACCAAGGAGCAGCAGAGCCAGGTTATCGAGACGGCCACTCAATGCGCTCTCGCTTCGTCGCAGCTTGTCGCCTGCAGTCGCGTGGTTATGTCCACTATCGATAATGCTAGCTGCCAGGATATGCTCGTTGAGGCCGCCAAAATGGTCGCCAAGTCCGTTGATGACGTAGTCACTACGTCACAGGTCTGTCTGTCTGTCTGCCTGTTTGTCTGTCTGTCTATCTATCTTGAATGGAAGTTGATTAGATTGATTTGGATTAAAGGATAAGCTTGTAAGAAATGCGTACACGAAGATACGAATATTTAAACATTCATACATAAGCATACATACAAACGTACAACAAACACATACACACAAACAAACACATACACACAAACAAACACATACACACAAACAAACACATACACACAAACAAACACATCAAACACACATACACACAAACATACGAACGCAGGAAGTATGTGATGACGAGCCAACGTTGGCTAATCTCAACCAATCGGCAACAGTTGTGACAGAAACACTGGACAATCTTATGCAGCATGTTAAAAGAGGAACCATGCATAACGAAGGGGTTGGTTGGTTGGTTGATTAATCACGTCTGACTGACTGATTGATTAGTTGGTAGCTAATTGATTGGTTGGTTGATTAATTAGTTAGTTAATTGATTGAATGATTGATTAGAAAATATATTGGCTAATTGATTGGTTGGTTGATTAATTAATTAGTTAGTTAATTGATTGAATGATTGATTAGAAAATATATTGGCTAATTGATTGGTTGGTTGATTAATTAATTAGTTAGCTAATTGATTGAATGATCGATTAGAAAAAATATATATATTATTATTATTCATAATATAACTCGTTTATATTTATATTATTATATTTAAATTATAAATAATATAATTTATTTGTAATACCAGCTGAATCAGGTTGATACGATAATGATAACGACTGACAGACTGTGTAACAGCGTTGATAACACGCAAGAACTCGTCAAGCAAGCCAGACAACTCGCTCAGGTAAATAATAATATTAATAATTATAATAATAAAAATTATAGAGAGGAGAGAGAGGAGATGCCACTGCAGGACTTACTGCTACGTTGAAGTTGAACGCTGTACTTCTACGCCAGTCTGATACCTGATAATTATAGCTCTGATACTGATATAATATATTATTATAATGTATAATAAATTATGATAATTTGTAGGCCACCTCCTATTTGGTTAACTCGTTAAAAGTGGAAGCCGACCAGCAAAATGATTCTGATCGCCAGAACAAGCTGCTGTCAGCTGCTAAGATGCTTGCTGACGCTACCGCTAGAATGGTTGAAGCTGCTAAGGTGCTCCTGATAATGATGATGATGGTGGTGTGGATGGCGATGGTGATAATGATGTGGGTGGTTGTGGTAATGATGGTTTTAACGATGATGTGGATAATAATGATGATGGTGATGAGAATGTGATGCTAATTAACGTGAATTGTGCACGCTGCACACGCACACACACACACACAGGGCTGTGCCTCTCAGCCACAAGATGAAGCCAATCAGAGAGCTTTGAAGGTAGCAGCTGACGAGTTGAGGTCAGCTACGACCACAGCTGCTGTGAACGCTCTCAAGCAACCGATACTCACAAATCTACAGGTTAGTTGCTGCTGTCTGTTGTCGTTTGTCTTGTTGTCTTTATTGCTGTCTGTATTGTTATCGCTGTTTGGTTGCCTGTGCTGATGTATTTTTGGCACTTTTAGTTCTCTTTTAATGATCTTCTAATGCGAATAAAATATTTTCAATTTGGATTAATATGCTGAATAATTTTAGGGGTTAAAATTATCTTGCACGCTTAATCAATAAACAGCAAACTGCTAAGAACGCTACCTCAGCAGCCACACAGCTGATTAACGCAGCAACTGCCAGCAGTCCGTACAGCACGAACCAGCAGACGCATCAACAGCTGATTGGTCAATGCAATTCAGTCTCCGATGACGTCATACCTAAATTAGTGCAGGCTCTTCGCACTTCGCACAAACGCCCGGAAGACCCAAAATCTTTGAGTTCGCTTATTGACGCTGTGCAGGAGTTCATCGCTGTTAGTTTGCTGGTTGACTCATTCATTCATTCATTCATTCATTCATTCATTCGTTCGTTCGTTCATTCGTTCATTCATCCATTCTTTTCATTCATCATTCGAATCAACCAACCAGCCATGCAACAAGCTACTGACGACAACGAAAGCAGCCCTGCCAATGGTGACAGATGAATCGTGCAGTATCTGCTTGAATGGTGCCTCCAAGAACCTCACGTCCTCCCTGGCCGATCTCAGGTCAGCTGTGTTGAGGGCCCAGCAGGCCTGCACTGCCGCTGCTGCTGATAAACCGGAAATTGAACTGGCTCTTGATCAGGTGTGTGTGTGTGTGTGTGTTAGTTTGTAAGTGTATGTTTGTTAGTTTGTGTGTGTTTTGTGTGCGTGTGTTTGTGTGCGTGTGTTTGTGTTAGTGAGCTAATGTAATTATCCGCCAGTTGGTTATTTTTCAGGTAAAATCCCTTGAGAGAGAATTAATGGAAACTAAACAAACGGCCTTGAGTGGCAAACTGATGCCCCTGCCAGGCGACACAACTGAGATGAGCTGCTCACAGCTGGGAGCTGCCTCGAAAGCTGTCGCCACAGCTATGGCGCAGCTGCTAACAGCTGCTACGCAGGTTGATGTCGTTGGTGTTGTTGCATTTTTTGTTTTGGTGTGTTGTTTTATGATTGAGTATGTTGTTTTTCATTTATTCATTCATATGCTTGAATCTTCGAAATTAAAATTTGAAGATTAATTCTTGAAAGATAATTTGGCAAGTGACAACTTTTTATGCTAGTATTGACACCAATAATAATCCTCCACTACCACACCACAACGAAACACAGGGGAGCAAGGAGAACACCGGATCGTCTGCGTGCGATGTCGCAAAGCAACTAAAAAATTTATCGCGATCCGTGCGCGGTGTGGCCTCGACCACGAGCGACCAGGATCTAAAAATGGGAGTCATCGACAGAGGCATTGACGTCATACAGAAATCCGGAAGGCTAATCGAGGATGCTAAATCCGTCGCGGAGAAACCCAATGACGTCGATGCTAAAAATAGACTGGCCATGGTTAGAGTGTATAATTTAATTCGTCGGGCTCTTTCTTGCGTTCTACACTGACGATTCCAAAACTGAAATATTAATTAATAATAATTATTATTGTTATAATTAAGATTATAATTTGTAATTATAATTAACGTAGGCGACGAAAGTGGTGTCTCAGTCGTTGAGTTCGTGCGTCAACTGTCTGCCCGGTTTGAAGGATATCGATGCAGCGGCCAGGAAGGTTAGCGACGCCGAGCTGAAACTCAACAAAATTAATCAGGTAGGTGTCGCTTCTGTTGCTCTGATTGTAATAATATTGATAATAATTATAATAATTAATAATAATTATAGTAATTAATAATAATTATAATAATTAATAATAATTATTATTATTATCGTTTTTGCTTATTATTTGTTTAATTATTACAACCATTCGATCGGATAACTATAATTATTCCACACGACATCACACCCAGCAACCCGCAGTTGTCGGCATGAAAGCCAGTGAAGTAGCCGCAAGAGATACACAGCAGAGGCTGAACCAGGACGCTGCCAACCTCAACAAAGCTACCAGTGACCTCCTGCAAGCCTGTCAGAACCCCAACAACACCAGCGACAACAACAACACTGTGGCATCTTCGGCCAATCAGCTGTCGAAAATTTTCGAAGGTTTCATCGACGACGGCGTCAAGATGGCCGCCCAGACCAAAGATTCTGAATGTAGACATCAAATTGTCGAGGAGCTGCGTAACGTAACGTCTGCCACGAATAAATTTCTGGCCATGTCAAAATCAATCGTTACTGACCCGTCTGGACCTAGTGCTAAAAACTTACTGACGCAAGCTGCTAGGTGAAATCATTCGCCATAAATTTTTTGAGTTTCTGTACCATAATTATGTTATAATTAATTTTAATTATGTTTAAATTATAATTATTAGGATTTTTATCGGTTTTTTAATTGCAGAGCCGTCACAGATAGCATAAATAAGTTGATAGGCATTTGCACTGAATCATCGCCCGGACAGAAAGAATGTGATGGGGCTCTGAGAGAAATGCAGGTCGGTCGGTCGGTCGATTGATCGATTGATTGATTGATTATTGATTGATTGATTGATTGATTGATTGATTGATTGATTGATTGATTGATTGATTGATTGATTGATTGATTGATTGATTGATTGATTGATTGATTGATTGATTGATTGATTGATTGATTGATTGATTGATTGACTTTACCAGATGTTGAAGCCATTATTGCATGATCCGAATCAGCCAGTCAACAAGGAAAATTACTTTGAATGTTTGGACAATGTCATTGATAAATCTAAAGTAATAAATATTTATCATTTTTAAATTTAATTATTTCCTCATATTATTTCCAATTCATTTTCATCGTATTTAATTATTTATCTATAATAATATTAATAATAAAAAAAGGTTCTAGCTGAGTCTATGACTTCAATAACGGCATGCGCGCGTCAGCAAGATATGCTGAAATTTTGCACCAGCGTTGATAACTTCTCAAAATCCGTCTGCTCTATTGTGGAAAGTTCTGTTCAGGTGTGTGCGTGTGCGTGTGTGTGTGTTTGTATTGTGGGCGTGTGTGTCTGTGTGTGTTTTGTTTGTTTGTTTGTTTGTGTGCATGTTTGTAACCCACTACATGTTACTATAATAATTTAATCATGGTGTGATTTTGTGTTTGTGTGCTTTTTACTTATTTAATTATTAATACTCAGTTAGATGGGTAGCAGTAGTAATACCATTCATTCATTCATTTAATCAACCAATAATTCATTCATTCATTCATTCACTCAATCAATCAGTAGTATCATATCATTATCATCATTAATATTGTTAGGCTGCCTATATAGTGGGGATATCAGATCCGAACAGCGAGCCGATAGTTGAGGGGTTAGTGGATCAGGACCTCTTCCTCAGGGCTTCAGAGACCACCAAACAGGCGTGTGACGTCCTTGGGGATCGCTCGACCAATCAAGCGCAAGTACGTGCGTTTGCGAGTTTGTGCGTGTGTAGGTTGGTGTGTGTGTGTGTGTTGTGGTGTGTGTTAACCAGTCAATTTGTTGTATAAGTTACCGACCAACCAAGTTTAGGACATCTACTTCACCATCCAATCAAATACAATCATACATCTTTGAGAGCCTGTGAGAGTATATCATCAGCCAATCAAATCATCCAATTCTACGAACCGACCAATCAGATGCTGGCAGCTGTTTCTACGATAGCCCATCAGACGTCGTTGTTGTGCAATGCTTGTAGGCAGGCCTCGTCAAAGACAACCAATCCAGTTGCCAAGCGACAATTCGTCCAATCAGCGAAAGACCTCGCGAACAATACTGCCCAGATGGTCAAGTCTATGAAGGTATTGGGTGGTGGTTGTTGGGGCGTGATGGTGGTTTTAGTTAGTCAAACTTTTACTCCTTACCCATTTCCTCATCAATCCATCCATCCATCCATCCATCAACTCATCTACACCAAGGCTGCCTCGACGTCATCAGATCAACAGCAGCCGATCAACGTGATTGGCCACGACGCCAGTAAGCCCCTCCTACAATCACTAGATGTCCTCAATAATTTTGCCCTCGTTCCCGAGTTTGTTGGTACCCCGGCAAAGATTGGTCAACAGGTTTGTTGGTTAATTGTGATTGGTACGCTGATAGATTGGCGAGCTATGATTGGTTGGCTAACTGGTTGATGATATTTGAATGGTCGACGGCTGGCCGACTAGTGATTGATAGTTTTTTTTTATTTATTCATTCATTTATTCATTCATTCATTCATCTGCCTATCCATCCATCCATCCATACAACAACAGGGTAGGGCCGCTCAGCAGCCGCTAATGGAAGCAGCTAGAGAGATAGTAGACGGGGCGTGCGAGATGGTCTCAGCAGCTAAGCAGCTGGCCGTCAAGCCGAACGATCAAAATGTCTACCAAGCCTATTCCACACACTCGCATACGCTCTCTGAAGCTATGAAGAAGATGGTCACTTCTATGAGGTGAGGTTTTTTGTGGTTCATTCGGTACATTGTGTCGTCGTTTTAAATTGTTCGCCGCTTGTTTTGCCGATGTTTGCGTGGAGAAAAGTTTTGTTAGCGATTCGTTCGTAAGTGTTTTAATAAGCCTAATTAATATTATAATAACCTTCGTTAATATTCATAGGATTACACAACCTGGCCATAAAGAATGTGATTGGTCGATAGATCAGATCAACTTAATTATTCATGACATCGATCAAATCTCATTGGCTGCAGTCTCACATGACCCAATGCTGGCTAGCATGGGTGAAGGTCGAACTCTCGAGGCTTGCCATGAACAGGTGACGATGACGATGATGATAATAATATGATGGTGATAATAATAATATGATGATGATTACGATAATGATGTCTGGTTTTTCCCAAAAAGGTTATAAATAGCGCCAAGCAGATGTTGGACCTCGTTGAGCCAATCAAATTGGCCGCCAAGGGTGAAAGCGGGAATCTTGGCCATCTGGTGAATATAGAAAAAAACTTTTATTTCATTCATTTATTTTTTGGTCTCTTCTCCCATTTATACGATTTTTATACAAATTTTGTGATTTTTCAATCGGGTTTTGTTCCTTCGTTTCCAGCACTACTGATAGCATAACACTGGCCTCTGTAAAAAAAAAAAAAAAAAAAAAAATCAAATTAGGTCAATTCGGCCATTTCCTACATGACCCCATTCAAGATGGGGCTACTGGGCTGCGTGGCCAAGACGACCAACTCGAAGGTTCAGATGGACATCTTGGAGAAGTGCAAGACAGTGGCCGAAGCCCTCCAGAATCTCATCACGTGTGCCAGAGACTCTGGCGGAAATAAGAAGGTGGGGGGGGTGATTGTTGTTATTATTGTTATTAATGTTGTGGTTGTTGTTGTTTGTTGTTGTTGTTATTATTTATCATTGTCACAATCATCATCTCCATCACATCATCTCCACCATCATCGTCACAACAACCACCACCATCCAGGCCTCACCAGAACTGCAAGCAGAAGTTGATGACGCGGCGACAGAGACCGCAGATTCTATCAAAGAGATCATCGACACCATGGAGAAAAATGCATCGTCTAGTGGTGTCGTCTCGTCGCTACTCGCCAATCTCAATGAATCAGTCACTCAAGTAAGAAGGGGATATCTTGAAAAATATTACAATAGAATGGATTTTTATACCATAGATTATATATTTCCTTTAAAATTGGAATAAATGCCACATGTATTTAAATTATTTGGCGGGATAGCGCATATATCGCCCTATCTTGTGTTACTGTCGTTATTATTACGCGTTAAACTGCTTTGAATTGCTCTCTCTCTCTCTCTCTCTCTCTCTCCACTCTCTCTCTCTCTCTCTCTCTCTCTCTCTCTCTCACTATATGCATGTACAGTTTTAAAAGAAATTGCTCCGTGTGTTTGTGTGTGTGTGTGTGTGTGTGTGTGTGCGTGTGTGTGTGTGTGTGTGGATGTTACATGTACGTAACAGTTTAGCCTGATACGAACAAAAATTTTTTTTTAATATTATAATTATCATTTTCTAATTATCATAATATTATTATATAATAATAAAATTATTATTAATTATTAGTAGTAGTATTATAATTCTTATTGTTGCGGATAGATGGACGAGGAGATAAAAGGTAACACTGGTGAACTTTCGTTCGTCGAACATCAGACAAACATCGTTGCTATCGTCAAACAGCTAGCTAAGACTTCTCAAGAGATGGTTGGTTTGTTTGTCTCTGTCTGTCTGTCTGTCTGTCTTTTTTTTATGGACGTTGTTTTTGACGTGGATTTTAGTTTATCTTTAACGTCCTACCTCGGGGAACCGGGACCCTGGACGCAAAACGAAAATTAAATTTTAGTTTATCTTTTATAAGGCGGTAGTTGCAAACGATCTTAATCAAAAGCATCAACAACGATAAGTAGGAACAAAACAGACACACACACACACACACACACACACACGTGCACTCACACAACAACAACAACAGCACCAGGCATACGAAACAACAACAGCAGCAACAACAAACACACAACAACAACAACACAGCTAACTAGATCGGTGACAGACAACGCCCAGGACCTAGGTGCACTTGCCAACAACATAACCAGGGATTATGCTATGCTCGTTGAGGAGGGCAAGAAGGCATATGTCACCTGTCCAAATGAACAGGTATGTCCTTTTACTCATACACTCATTCGTCCATCCATTCATTCATTCATTCATTCTCTCATCCATCAATCCAGTCGTTCATTCGTTCAAATTCAAATAAAAATTTATTTTACAGATGGGCAATCGCATAAAAGTGACGATACAGCAGCTCGGCAAGCACTGCATCGGTCTGGTGCAGAATGCTGGCAGCCTACAGTGCAATCCCAACGATTCGTTCGCTAAGAAGGAGCTCGGCTCTCAGGCTAAGAAAGTTATCGAAGATGTTAGTTTGGTGCTGTTGGAGGGCTTGGTTGCTTCGTTGGTTGCTTCGTTCGTTGGTTAATTAGTCGGTTGGTTGCTTGTTTAACTTGTCGGATGACTGGCTAGCTGGTTGATTGATTGATTGCTTGTTCATCGTTTAGTACACCCCTACAAAGTCGATGAATTGAAGACGAACATGTATAAGATCACTTTTCTATTCTAACTCCTCCCACCAATTTCCCAACAACCAATGAATGACAGGCCACGGACATTATGACCATCCTGCAGTCCAGTGCCAGGGGAACGCAGGCCTGCATAACGGCAATCAGTACGATGAATGGAATCATGGCCGACCTTGACACGACTATCATGTTTGCCTCAGCTGGCACCCTGTCAGCTGAGTCCGCCGACTCGTTCTCTAATTATAGGTTCGGAGTTTTTGCTCCTGCGATTTTACATACTTTTTGTTTTATATACCCTTTGACGTAAATTTTCAATTGTATTAAAAATATCTTTCAACTTTGATGAACTTTTTCAGTTCTTTTATTCAATGCAAAAATAACAATAGTTGAGTTGTAGCAACAACAATAATAATAACGACAACAAAGAAATAAAAACCACAACAATTTCAGGGAAGGCATATTAAAGATGGCGAAAGAGTTAGTCGAAGATACGAAGACATTGGTGTCGGGTGCGGCCCTGAACCAGGATCAGCTGGCCGGAGCTGCCACCAAGTCCGTCACGACCATCAACAATCTCTCCGAATGTGTTAAGAGGGGTGCAACAAGTTTGGGCAGCAATCAGCCCGATGCACAGGTACGTAGTAGGGGAGTCTGGTTGTGATGAAGGGCTGGCTTACCTGTTGTGGGTTTTTTTTTGTAGGAGGGGGGTTATGTGGGAGTTATTGGCAAGAATGGGCTGTTTGTGAGTAGCTGTCACTTCGTTATAGCGATTAAAATTAATTTATCTATTCTAATATTGTTTGTCTAGTTGTCCATATTTGTCCGTTTATTAATTTACTGATCCATCTATTTATCCTATCCATTCATTCGTTCGTTCATTCGACCCCTCACCCATCCATCTATCTATCCATTCAGGTTTCCCTATTGAACGCAGTAAAAGACGTGGTGTCGGCGCTGACCGACCTGATAGGGGCAACGAAGGTGGCAGCCGGCAAGCCCCCAAGTGACCCATCCATGGTCGTTCTCAAGGACGCCGCCAAGGTCAGTGTTTTTAGATATTTGTAATATCATTACGGGTTTGGTTTCACACGACCAATTAGTAACTCAACCAATCGATCTATCTACCTGCCTATATTGAGTCATATGAACCGCCCAACCAACCTCCCAACTCACCAGACCATGGTCACCAACGTAACGAACCTGCTGAAGACGGTGAAGACGGTTGAGGACGAGGCAACGAGAGGTACGCAGGCTCTGGAATCATCCATCGAGGCCATACAACAGGAATTGAAGGTCAGGTCATCAGTCAATCAGTCAGTCAATCTGTCAATCAATCAATCAGTCAATCAACCAATCAGTCAGTCAATCAATCATTCATTCAATCAGTCAACCAATCTATCGATCAATCGTTCATCATAAGCTGCTTTGAATCTGGCTCCCTTAGTTCATCTGAGTCGTGTTCAGCTCTGTTTGAGCTGAGCTGAGGAGATGTTGAAGTTCAACGCTTATATATATATATATATATATATATATATATATATATATATATATATATATATATATATATATAGTTGCTCGCACACAAACACACATCCACCATGACATTCGATACGATACGATACATTTTATTTGTCTCCAAAACAAAGGAAAAAAGAAGACTCACATTCACATTCACTCGCATATACACACGTACGCAGACGAAACGAGACAAAATTTTATTCAGTAACAAACACTCCCAAGAGAAATAACGTTACAGGACTGTGCAGAGTAAAACGTTAAAATCTGTCAATTGCACACACACTCACACACATTTAACGAAACACCCACAACATACATAACAGAAATACACACGCCTACATACGCAAACTAACACACACATTCACACACATTCACACACACGCACACAGGCATATGCAGTCATCGACCGTTTCGAGAAGGCAGTCTCCCCGGACTCCATTATCCAGATCACGCGTCCCATCACCATGGCCACTTCGAAAGCTGTGGCAGCTGGTAACAGCGGCAGGCAGGATGACATTATCGCAGCTGCTAATTTAGGTCGCAAGGCCATTTCTGATTTGCTGAAGCACTGCAAGGTGACCTAGTTTGTTTTTTTCTTCCTTTTAATTCCTTTTAACATTTTAAATCGCTGCTGATGCTACCACTACTAGTACTACTACTACTACTGCTGCTACGGCTACTACTACTACTACCACTGCTGCTACTGCTACTGCTACTACTACTACTACTACTACTACTACTACTACTTCTACAACCACTACTACTACTACTACTGCTACTACTACTACTACCGCTACTACTACTCATAATATTAATTTGTAATAATGACGTCAGGGAGGAGTGGTGAACGTGGAAGACAGGCAGCTGAAGCAGAGGATGCTGGACGCTGGTAATGTATGTGCACATTCGTACCGGGAACTACTCATTAATATTCAGCAGGTGTTATTAATATTCATAAGTTATTATTATTGTTGTTGTTGTTGTTAATATTGTTATTATTATTAGTAGTAGTAGCAGTAATAGTCGTCGTAGTAGTAGTAGTTGTAGTTGTGGTGGTGGTAGTAGTGTACTATAAATCTTCTGATTATTCGTTTTGCAGTTTTCATTGGCCTCTCAATAAATGAATAAATCTATATATGCATGAACGAACGAATGAATGAATGAGCGACAGATTGAATGACTGAATGAATGAACGAATTAATGAATTCATGTACGAGTGTATGTTAGAAGAGAGGAACGATTGAGTAAATAAATTAATTAATAAATGTAGGTATTGGTAAATCTAGGTTGTTTATAATAATAATGGATGAACAAGCTAGTAAATGAATGAATGATAGAATTACATAATAAACTATGCTAATTTATGCTAATTTGTGCTACTAGATCCATCAGAAGCCAATCACAGCTGAGCTGAAGCAGCAGCTGGCCATGACTTCAAAAAAAGTTGCCCAATCGGTTACTGAAATCGTTCATGCTGCTGAAGCTATCAAAGGTTGATGGTTGTGATGAAAGGATGATGATGATGACGATGACGATGCACACATACACACTCACACACACTCACACACAAACACAAAGGAATGGACTGGTTTGACCCACAAGACCCAAGCACTATAGCTGAGAACGAGCTGCTAAGTGCTGCTAACGCCATTGAAGCCGCCGCTAAGAAGCTAGCTTCGCTACAGCCTAGGCTAAAACCTAAGGTGAATGAATAATAAATAAACAAATGAAATATATAAACAAACAAATCATCAACCGATTGGATGAATATATTATAATAATTATAATATTATAATTTTTCCAGCAAGTGGATGACTCGTTGAACTTCGAGGAGCAGCTTCTTGAAGCTGCCAAATCCATAGCAGCCGCAACAGCTGCTCTCGTCAAAGCTGCTTCAGTCGCTCAGAGGGAACTCGTCATGCAGGACAAGGTATCTCATCAAGGCTGAATTATATTCTTCTTTCTTGTAATTTCATTCCATTGTTATTACTCCACTAAGTTGAAACGCTGTATTCCGTTACGCCATATGAATATATTTGATTGATTGATTGATTTTTATTATTATTATTATTATTGCCACTATTGTTATTGTTGTTGTTGTTGTTAACATTTCATTAGCTTGGAAAGGTGAGCAGTGACGATTACGATACAGACAGTCAATGGTCTCAGGGACTGATATCTGCCGTTTGTATTGTTTTCAATTTGTCTCTCTCTCTCTCTCTTTCTCTCTCTCTCTCTCTCTCTCTCTCTCTCTCTCTCTCTCTCTCTCTCTCTCTCTCTCTCTCTGTATTTTGTCTGTGTGTGTGTGTGTGTTTATTTGTTCGTTTGTTTGTTCGTTCGTTCGTTTGTCTTTGTCTGGGTGCCTGTCTGTCTGTTCATGTCTGTTCATTTTTTTTTCATTTCACTTTTCTTTCATGTATTTGTTCGTTTATTCTTTATTTCTTTCTCTCTTTCATCATTTCATTTTTATCATTCCCAATTAAATCCACATTTAAACAGTGATGACATTTTAACTTTTTCACCCGCCCCTCCCCCTCAACAAAAACCAGGCGCGAATGGTGGCAGCGGCTACTCAAAGTTTGTGCGACGCAGCTAACGCCATGGTTCAAGGTCAGGCTTCTGAGGAGAAGCTGATTTCGTCGGCCAAGCAGGTAGCTGCTTCGACGGCCCAGCTGCTCATAGCTTGCAAGGTCAAGGCCGATCCCAATTCACAGGCTATGCATAGGCTGCAAGTTCGTTTAAGTTCTATTTTTATCTGCAGTTGTTTTTCATTTGTAAATCAAACCGTTAATTAATTCGTCGATTCATCCATTTATCCGTCCATTCATTTCATCATGCATCTATCCATTCATTCCATCGTGCATTCATTCATTCATTCATTCCACGTAGAACGCCGGCCACGCTGTTAAGAAGGCGACGGAGATCTTGGTGATGGAGGCGCAGAAGATGAAGAACGAGGCAGAGGATGAAGAGAGCGTCACCACCGTCAACAACAGGATGGTCACTGATATGGCTCAGGTTCGTTTCTATCTGTCTGTCTGTATGTCTGTATGTCTGTCTGTCTGTAATTTTTTCCGTGAGTTTATAAAAGTTGTTTTATTTCTCAGATCATAATGGCCCAAGAGGAGATATTGAGGAAGGAGAAAGAGTTAGAGATGGCCAGGAAGAAACTTGAGACCATCAGGAAAGCTAAGTACAGACCTACTGATGAAGTTTAAGAAGGTCAAGGAAGTGGCTTTATTTGTTAGCATTTTATTTAATGTTGTTGTATAGAATAATTCCTCATAGATCTGTGTCCATGTGCAATAATAATAATGAGAACATACTTTTATTTACCGAAAAGATAAAATCCAAATTAAATCAATCGAAAATTATTAATTATATATTAATATTAATATATTATTAATCAAAGTGCAAATAAATAAGATGAAAAATATAATGTACGATCCTCTCGTGCTCTCCAATCAGCAAGTGCTTGAGAGTAAAAAATATATTTAAAATCGGTTAGGTAGTGCTTCTGTCACAATATATGCTATATGACGAGCGAATTACCGCGTTAATCAATTTTTCATTAAAAGATATCGGCCATAAAATTATAAACAAAGTTAGATAAAAATTGTTATAAAAACCCGCAGGTAATATTTCAAATGAATTGATAATTAATGAACGTTTATTATTGATTGAATTTAAGTTTAATTTCAAGTTTTTATATTTCTGGCGTTTGTATTAACGTATTATATTATTATTATTTAGTGTAATAATGTTGTTGTTGTTGTTGTTGTTATTATTATTCATATTATTACTATTGTTGTTATTCTTATTATTATTATTAAAAATTGACTTAATGATTGACTGAATGAATGTGTCGTGAGTCGGAAAGGTTATCCATTTCAAATGAGTGAATGAAGGAATGGATGAAGGAAGGAATAGATGAATAAATGAGGTAATGAATGATTGAATGTGGTATTATATAAATGAATGAAATAGATTTTGTTATTTATGACACTTAATTTTATTTTATCAGCACTCTAAAGCAGCATAAGGTTTATCTTTCAAGTTTTCTCTCTTTTAATTAATCTTTCGTACCTTCGTTCGTACATTCATTCATTCACTAATTCATAAATGCATTCATTCATTCATCATTAATTTGCTTCTTCATCATTCGATCGATTCATTCAGACGTTCATTTATTTATCTGGATACATTTATATAAAACATACGGTTTATTATATATGTATATATATATATATATATATACATTAAAACAAACTTTAAATTGATTAATGTCAACAATTCGGTATAATTCATCCAATACTGTAAAATATATAAAATATATATTTATGTGCGTGTGTGTGTATGTGAGTGTGCGTGCATGTTCGAAATCGCTAAAATGTCTGCGTGAATTAGGATTTAAAGCTTTATTGATTCATTTTGTCTCTACTATTTTCAATCATTCCTAATTCTATAACCGGACTAACATATATATACATAGATATATATATATAGGTATATATATATACATATATATATATATAATAATTCTCTTTCACTGATTGGACAGTATTTTTGCAACATTGCCTAACATCGTCCGCGTTACATACAGATCCGTGTCTTCAGGCTTGCTTAACTATGATAAATGATTCAGCTTTAGCATGGTTAGCAAGTTCGCCGCTGATATTGGTAGTTTTACCGATTTCTGTAATAATTTCAGTACTCATGGTAAACTAAATCAGGCTTTGTGGTCTTAGTTGCTTAATTCGTTGGCGTCTGGTATTTTTTAAACTTCGCGTACTCTATGCAACTCTTCAGTACTATATACATAAATATATATATACGACTTTTGAAACTTTTTATATATACGTCAGTGTTGTATAAGTACAAATATATGAGTATATATATATACATATACATTCGTTTGTATAGATCTGAATTTACATAAATTCATATATTAGTACTTGTGTACATTTCTTATGTAATGGCCTTTCCTATCGTCCGCTTTACTTTTTAGATATTTTAGAGAAGTTCTCGAATCTGTGAAAGAAGAAGAAGATTATGAGATACACACACACACATACATACGTACAAACACAGAGATACACACACATACATACGCTACGTACAGACACGTACAAACATACAATTAGCCGATGTTATTTTCTAATACATTCTTAGGTTTATTTTCTGTCGGGTGTCGTTTGTCTGTAGTGGGTGCCTTTTTTTAATTTTAGCATTCAAATTTTACAAAAAGAATTTTTTTTTCTTGATGTAACATTAAGAACATTAATGATGACGTTTCTTTATTTTAGAATAATCGGGTCTGTCAATTAATTAATTTATTTATTTATCTATTCCATTTATTTGAAAAATTAGTTTTTAAAGAAATTTCGTCTAACAAAAATTTATACAATCTCAATCAGACTTACATGAAGCCTATTTCATCCTACATTACACTTTTCCAACGATGATTTCATATTTTGAGAAAATTCTAAACTTTTCACCGTACGATATACTATGTTTATTACTACTTGTGCTAATGTAGTTGGGAGTACTAGTACCTAAGATCGTACTGTCAGTTTTTCATCACTTGTATTTTACTACTACTGCACTATGCTCCTTATACTGATGCTGTTTTCTTACAGTGCAATTCTGTCTGCAACATTTTTAATGAAGTTAAACTATTGTATACATTTCCTACATAATATTATTATTACATCAATGTGTATGTATGTATATATATATATATATATATATATATATATATATAGAGAGAGAGAGAGAGAAAGAGCGAGAGAGAGAGAGAAAGAGAGTTTCTTGTATAATTGTATGTTGTATACTATGTTTGCTTTATTCCTTTTATTAGTTTAGTTAAGTTATCAACGTCATTCATTGAGACATTTTAGCAAACGTTTTTAATTAATTCATTTTTTTAATTTTAAAGGTTACTTTGATTTAATAAATAAACAAATAAATGGTGAATTTTGAAAATTTTGTGAGTGCGAAAATGCTTGTTTGACAAAAAAAATTGAAAGATGAGCAAATTTGTGAGCACATCACTGATTATATCTGATTTCAGTAAATACATGTTGTCCCTAATCAACTGCCAATTTCAATAGTTGCCATCGTTCAGAGTAAGCCGACCTGTGTAAATGGAAGGAAAAATTGCCAATGTCAACCTTCATTTGCTAGCAGCAAAGGTGATGGAATAATGTTGAATGCTTTTTCTAGAAAACATTTGTAGCATAAATAATGTTTTAAACTAAGTGTCAATTTTTTGTAATTTTGTTTTTTCAAATAAATCATGTTTTTGCATTAATAACCACACAATTCAATGTCATCTGTTGTTTCATTGTGTGCAATTAAAAAAAACAAAACTAAACATTTCTTAGACAATGTATGACTCTAGAAAACACACACATACAAATATATATATATATATATATATATATATATCGCTTTCCAAGAACATATATATAGATATACATTTTGCATTATATTATACAATAAATATTATTTATTAAAAATAATCAGTTATTTAATGGCTGTCTACTACTGCTGCTGCCATTAGAACTAGTGCTAGCAGAATTTGTTGGATCGAGGAGAGCTTTTTTCTTGGCAAGTTCTTTGTTGACGTGGGTCTGAAGTCTGTTCAGTCGATCCTGAGCGTTCTGAAGGATGTTGTTCGCCAACATCACTCGACGTCGAGCGTTTGTTAATTTTTTCAAATATGGTTCCAGTTCCATTTTTGAGTTTTGGAGTTCGGCGATTTTTTTCAGATCATCTGCTAGCGTTTCTATACTGTGGCGTAGTTCCATTTGACTCTGACGAACGGCCAGTACACGCTCGTCAAGTTGGCCGACGGCGGGTTTGAATAATTCCAGCAGGCCATCCGCAAAAATTTCGTTCGTTCGCTGGTCTTCCTCATCAATCTGAGCTGATTCGGCCATTTTGGAAAAAGAAGTGGCGTTCAAAATGAATACTATTGAAAAGTTTATTGCGTACGAAAAGCAAAACTATTCGTTTACTTCAGCATGTTATAAATTTTGTTTAGTAAATATTTAAATCACTAAGAGGATCGAAGCAAAGTTCATATTTTGTCCATTGCATTGTTTGTTTACAATTTTTGGAGATGTGCGTTTGTAAAATTTTGCAGGAATCAATCAATCAATCAATTAGCTTATAAAGCGCTATTTCCGCGATGTTCAACAGCGCTCCTCAATGAATTTTGAAAACAGATGAGTCTTGAGATCCGCTCTGAACTTCGCAAGTGATGGAGAAGTAGTCAAAAAAGTAGGTAGAGCAGATACGTACATAGAAGAATGATATGTTTTGTTTTTCATTTTTATTGTTTTGTTTTTATTGTTTATTAGTTTTTTGCACGGAACAATTTAAAATATAAATGACACAGCGCTATAAAAACGACACATTATTGTTATCATTATTACCATGAACAAAGTATACATAGTTAGGCTGTACAGTGTACAACACTGATAGAATTGTGTCGGTAAAATACGAAACCATTCCTTAATCTTTCACTTTTAAAATTTGTATAGAGTTGAACGGCGGAATTTTGTTTATTTCATAGTCTTCATATCTTCCACTATTTGTTTTACGATGGATCCAGATGATCAGTTCGGAACAAAAAAAACGATGCTGAAATTAGGATTGGCCGCTGATTACTACGCCGTCGTATGCCCCACGATCGCACGTCACTACATGTCAGTTGGTCCAATCCAAACTTTCATTACATTACTACATTTTTTAATTTAATTTTAGCAGGTCCCACGATTTTTCAAAAAATTTTTTTTTGTATATAAACTACTTTTTCTTATAAAGCAAAATTTGCTGATTAAAATAATACCATATTTATTATTGTAGCATTTATTAATTAATTGAATCTCTGTTCTTACTCAACTGAATTTTTAATTTATTTTATTTTACATACTTTTGTATAAATATTAATATTCATTATTAAAAGTAATTAATTAAATCATTAAAACCACTGATTTAAGATTGCAATATTATTTCCAATGATGATTCAAATCAAAAAAAAAATCATTAAACAAAATCATAAATTTATTTATTTTTCACCATAAAAAATATTAATGTTGCGCTTTTTTATTTTTAAACTTGAATTATTTATCATTCATTATTTAGAAAACGAGCCAGCGAACTGCACAGTTTAGCAGGTTGTTTCTTATTCACTTCATTCATAATTTCTTATCTAATCTAATCTAATCACTAACCTAACTGAACATTATATAAACAATATTATTACAATTAAAATTGATTTTATATTATTGCTAAATTTATATATATATATAAGAGTAAGACTGTCAGAAATATAATTATTGATGGAAATCATAGCATGTTTCTCGTTATTTAGTTTCTTGTTTAATTTTTCTAATGGTAGATCATAAATCATTGTCAAGTTTTTTGAGTTCAAAACCAAAATATATAATCTAGAATTTTCTGTTAATCATACAATAAACTTTATATATAAAATATTCAAAGATCAATTTTTTTAACCAAGGTTGGAAAGAGAAACCAACAATGAAATTCTGCCCAAACTGTGCAACCGTCTGGAGATGCGACAACGTAAAAATAGCCTTCAAACCACGAATAAAAGTTAACCAAAGATTAAAAAAGTTACTTGAGAGATCAGAAAGAAATAAACCATTGAGCAAGCTGCAATCAAAGTATGTCTCTTTATACAAAGAAGGCATGAATAGAATGGTGAGCCATTGGAAAATTTTATGAATGTATGGCCACAATTTAAATATTACAGATAAATATTATTAATAACTAATAACCAAAAATAATGAATACTATTGTAATATTGCGTAATGATAACAATAGAAAATGATAAATAGATATATATTACAATGTATCAACTAATTACTCTATTACAATACAGGTCTACGAATGTTTGGTCTGTAGCAAGAAATCTATTCAAAAAGTTGTAGGCAGACCAAAAAAGTCAAAACAAGTCAAACCTGGTGAGAAGAAATTAGGTAAATTAGTGATTGAATAATATTTCAAACACAGATCTTAAAAATTTTTTTTTAAATTGTAATTTACAGTTTTACGTTATATTTATTTGTAAATAATAATTAGGGAATAATATATTCAATGGGTCTGACGAAATTTAATTGAAAAATGACAATTAAACTATTACTACGTAACAATGACTGTTGCAAAATAAATTGAATTTAAAAATAAAATACTTATGAAAAGAAAAACATCATAGCCATAAATATTTGATCACTATTTTTGTAGAACCTTCTAACCCAACGAAAAATGGTACAAAGAAGATGAAAATTGACAACACCCTAGACAAAAAAGTCACAAACACAAAAAAGAAACAGGCCCCGAAGAAAAGATCGCTTCTCGAGTGTCTCATGAATGACAGATATAATTTTCAGGTTACTCATTGATGAATTTATTAAGAGGCTTTCATTATTATCATCATTATTTATTTATAATATTATCACCAACATCCATTGTTAACACTATTTGCAGCAGCTCATTATAAACTAAATACTTTTGAAATGTTTTTGACAATAAATACTAATCATAATTAATTAATTACAATTAATTATAATCAAAAATTATTGTATTAATCGTTTTTATTCATTTGTATTTTGACAGATGGTCACATCTGCAGGCATGAACAAATAGCGTGAATGAATATATATATATATATATATATATATATATATATATATATATATATATATATATACTTTTACAAGTTATTTGTAATGAATATATAAAAAAAACTTGAAGAAGCTACAATTGTGTTCATTTTAGAATCTAAATAATTAAAAAAAAAACAAAAATATAGATGTTAATTGTTTCAATAAAGCATTGAAAAGTTGAAGCTGAGAGGGTATAAATCATTGTTCAATGGATGACGACAAAACAGCAAGTGACACAGAGTTGACTTTTGGCTTCCTGGCATTAACAATCATGTGCATCGGATGCTCGACTCTGATAGTGTAGAAATCAAATGAGTCGCCTTTGTATGAAAAGTTTATTCTGTTCAGTCTTGGATCCGGAATGGCTATTGAGTCATCAATTTTGACACCCCATCCATGGAGAGCGTTGTACACTGTGACTGCTGTAGAGTCTTCATTCTTATCCACTATTGAGAATGTAAAAGAGACTGAGCTATTGTTGAACAAACTGCCTACAACCTTACCAAGTAGAATTGTTTTGGGGTTGGGACCTGTATTCAAATCTTTTAAATTTTTTACAGAATAATCCCCATCCTTCAAATAAACAGGTAAGTGCGAACCCAAATGTAACTCTGGAGTTATTTTGCTAACAAATGTCTTCAGTCTTTTTCCTTTAATGTTACCTTTTGTTGAGAGCAAGTGTGTTGTTTCCTTCAAATATTTCACCAGTTGACTTTCCTTTTGAGCTGCCTCTTCGAATGTTGGTTGCAGTCTCAATGCCACGTCGTAATCTAGGAGGGCTTTCTCATATTCTTCTAGATATTCATAGACAGTTCCCTTATTGTAGTGCAAATCATAAGAATTACATGCCACTGGGTCTGTCTCAGCTCTGATGTATGCAGATAATGACTGCTTCATTAAATTAGGATTTTGACTGATGAAATATTTGGCCAGGTTGGCATTTCCAAATGTGAGCCAGGAGAATCCATCCGTTAAATCTAACTGGAGAGCTTCTTTGGCTAGATCAAGGCTGGTGTCAATATTTTTTAATCTTTCTTCCTGATCTTTCCAAGTTGATCTTGTAATTAGTGAAAGATTCCTCAGTGATGCTTTGTCTTTTTTGTGGTTTAACGAAGCCAGGAAACAATTTTTTGCCCCGTCCATGTCTTTTTTTGTCCAGTACAACTCGCCCAGGCAGTTCCATGCCTCTGTTAATGTGGGGTTCAATTTAACAGCTTTTGATAGCAATTCCTCTGAAATTTCCTGACGATCGGTCGCAACACTCAATGCCTTGCCACGAAGCATTAGATATTCGGCTTTATTTTTCGTTTCATCATCGAGGCTGTCCAATTTGGCCAGAACTTCGTCCAGTCTTTCCTGAATGAAGTGTTGCTTTTGTCCTGCGCATGAGACGTCATGTTTAGTGAAAAAATAATCGCGATAATGAATTAAATCTGCTACCATTGAGTTTATTTCTTCCATCATATTAATTTTTAAAATTGAATGATGACTTTGACTGCTTTTTTTTGGTAAAAAGGCGAAACTTGATGAGGTTGCCAACGAAAATGTAAACAAAACTAAGTGTCCACTTTTAAATTTTTATTTTGTAGGTGCGTTCATAAAATAAATAACGTTAAAACATCCGATAAATCAAGCATAATATGAGAAAGCAATCCTAACTTGAATTCTTCAAAAGATGGATGGTTTGAACTCCATGAAGTCATTTAAATTAACGTTTATTTATAACAAAGTACTCCATTCAACTCATCAACCATTTAAAAGAACTTACAACAACAAGATTTTAGTATATAAGTTAGTATATTTTGTTTTGTAGACCAATACAGATGCACTGATACCTCACTTCATTGCAATTTAAATATAATAACGTTATAAAACAATGAAACATTTGCTTGAGTCAATTTTACGTCACAAGAATCCCCTGGTCTTCATGCTATAGTGACTGGGTACGAACGCAAGAATAATCCTCGCCTATCGCATACAATCAATTAATACTTGCTGTGTGTGTGTGTGTGTGTGTGTGTGTGTGTCTTTGTATGCGTGAGTGTGCCTGCAGTAAGATCTACAATTGCACAAACACAGACAGGTTTATACATACATACATAGAATATATATATATGAATGATTCGGAGACCAAAAAAAGAAAATTAATTCTTGTGGGCTATATATATATATACATATATATATACATATATATATATATATATATATATATATATATATATATACATATATAAATATATATATATATACAAATGTACAACATGCAACACTTATAGCCTAATAAACACTTGCATAGCTCTTCAAATTAACGAGGTGAGAGAAACATACACACAAATACACAAACACACATACACACGCACACAAACGCATGCATTTATACATATAAGCATACATCATTACATACACACAAATACATACACACATACTTGTGTTATTCCATGCCACCTTGCATTCAAAAGTTATCTAATAACAACAAAAAACATGATATAAATACGTATATTATATATATATATATATATATATGTGTGTGTGTGTGTGTGTGTTTGTTTGTTTGTGTATGTGTGTTTGTTTGTTTGCGTGTGTGTGTGTGTTTGTGGTGTGTGTGTGTATCTATGTATAGAACATTATTAGTGTTTCATGCTCCTACTTATCAGAAAACCTTTGCTAAACATAACATAACAATCTTTGGAGGATAAACTACAATAACATCACAGATAACTTTGTATGCACTTTTGTATATATGTTTGTCTATACAATCATATACACAAATGTATATATGTATTTATGTTTCTTACAATACTACTGTATAAAATACGGTCTCCTCCAACGGTTATATGTATGTATGTATGTATGTATGTATGTATGTATGTATGTATGTATGTATGTATGTATGTATGTATGTATGTATGTATGTATGTATGTATGTATGTATGTATGTATGTATGTATGTATGTATGTATGTATGTATGTATGTATGTATGTATGTATGTATGTATGTATGTATGTATGTATGTATGTATGTATGTATGTATGTATGTATGTACGTACGTACGTACGTACGTACGTACGTATGTATGTATGTATGTATGTATGTATGTATGTATGTTTGTATGTAAGTGTGTGCGTGTGTATGTGTAGATGGATTTGAATGCTTTCCGTATTCTGTTGCTCAGAGTTAGGAGAAAATTTACATTTGCACTATTACAGCTCTCTAGTGCAATATAATAACAATAATAAAAAAAATTATTGTTATTAATATAATTTATAATAATAATTATTATTATTGTTGTTGTTGTTGTTGTATAATAATAATAATTGTAATTAATTTTTTTTTCGTTTAATAATGGTGTAATATTTTCGAAGTTTTAATATAATTCGCTAAAAAAACTTTCTTATTATCTTTGCTATTTTATTTGGTTAGCAATATTTTAATTAATTAATTAATTATTAATAATAATTGTTATAATAATAAAAAATAATAACCTCTTTATTTTTTAGCATAAATCTTCGAGTTTTACTTTTCATATTGAATCATTTCCTGGTAATATTGATCCGAATTAATTTTTATTTAGAGAAATTTTTCTGAAAAACACTAACTATAATAATAATAACAATAATAATAATAACAATAATAATAATAATAATAACAATAATATCGGCAACAATAACAACAGCAGATAACATCAACAGCAACAAAAACATCAACAGCAACAACAACAAAATCATCAACAACAACATCAAAAATAATAATATTAATAAAATTTTTTTTCAAAAATGGCATTAAGAGCGGGAAAAGTTGGAGATGCTTTGGAACTAGAAATGAAACGACAAAGAGTTAGTTGATGTTTTGTTGTTGATGATGTTGCTGTTGTTGTGAGTTGATGTTGTTGATAATGTTGTTGTTGTTGCTGATGTTCTTGTGAGTTGATGTTGTTGACAATGTTATTGTTGCTGATGTTGTTGATAATGATATTGTTGTTGTTGATGTTGTTGTTGATGATGTTGTTGATGATGTTGTTGATGATGATGTTGTTTTTGTTGATGTTGTTGTTGCTGTTGATGATGATGCTGCTGATGATGTAGTAGTAATAGTAATAGTGGTGGTGGTGGTAGTAGTAGTAGTAGTAAATAAGTAGTAGTAGCTGTAGTAGTAGTAGTAGTAGTAGTAGTAGTAGTAGTAGTAGTAGTAGTAGTAGTAGTAGTAGTAGTAGTAGTTCACTTCAAATTCAAGTTTACCATGTCTGAGTTAAATTTATGAGCTGCTAAACGTTCAGACTTTTAACGATGAGAGAATCTTTCAATAGTTCCTGTGGCCAATGAATGAATGAAAAAATGAATGAATGAATGTATGAACGAACGAACAAACGAACGAACGAACGAATGAATGAATGAATGAACGAATGAACGGAACGTACAAATAGCAAATAGTAAGCGAACAGATAATTAAATGAACAAATGAATGAGAGAATGAAAAAACAACTAGATAAATGAATGAATGAAAGAATAAATGAATGAAAGACGGAATAAATAAAGGATGATTTGCTGTTCATTGCTTTCCAACAGTTGTTTTATACATAGAGGCAGACTGGTCTAACTTTTTTTTCATCCGTCAATCAAACAACATCTGTATTGTAATTTGCTGATTATTTTTATTGTTATTATTATTATTATTAACTCTTAATTCATTAATCTCAGCGGTTTTAACCACACGCACGCACACACACACACACACACACACGCACACTCGAACGCACACGCATACTGATTTCATATATACAAATAGATTCATAAATACACACAAACACACACACACACAGAATATACAAACAAATATCCAAACATACACACACACAGACATCCACTTAGCACATACAAACAAACGCCCAAACATACAAACACACACACACAGACATACTCGTAGCACATACAAATAAACATACAAATACACACAGACATCCACAACACATACAAACAAACACCCAAACATACACAAACACACATCTACACACAAATATACACAGACATTAACATAACACATACAAACAAACACCCAAACATACACAAACACACACACCTACACACAAATACACACAGACATCGACATAACACATACAAACAAACAAGCATACAAACAAACAAACATACAAACACCCAGAGATACGAAAAGGAAGAGGAACTTGGTTTGCCACAGAACATAGCCGAGTGGATAACGAGAGTCGTCGATATCAATGTCACGCCTCCTGCAAGTCAATTCGTTATTTCGAAATTGTTTAATCTTTTGTTTCGATATAACAGGGTATTTCGCGGTATTAAACAAGTTAATTCAAATGTATTTTATTTCGATATAACCGAGCACTTCGCTAAGTTGATTCAAATGTATTTTATTTCCATATAACTGAGCATTTCGCTAAGTTGATTCAAATGTATTTTATTTCGATATAACCGAGCACTTCGCTATATTAGACAAGTTGATTCAAATGTATTTTATTTTGATATAACCGAGCACTTCGCTATATTAGACAAGTTGCTTCATAGACATTTTATTTCGAATTTCAGTATTATTAAGCAAATATTTCAACATAACCTTGTATTGTATCACCACATTGTGTTCATTCTGATCTAAGAAGATATCTCAACATAATAATCGAGTACTTCAATACAATAAGCATATATTTTGTGGGAATAGGCAAGTATTTTTATATTCCAGTCCAGTATTTCAATTTCACTTGATAAGCTAAGCAAGTATTTCAAACAGTAAGCAAGTATTTTATAATAGCAGTTAAGTATTGGCATATGGCAAGCAAGTATTTCAGTAGGACATTGTAATCAGGAAGAAACTTTATACAATAAGCTGGTATTTTGTAGTTTTTCAATTCAAACGCTTAATTTTTTGTTGTAAACAAGTTATATAACCTCATACATTAATATTCTCTAATTATTATTATTATCTGAATTATTATTTTTTGTATTATAATTATTATTATTATTATTATTATAGTTATAATAATAATTATTATTATTATATTATTTGCTAAAATAGGGCTGGTATTTTGTAGTTTTTCAATTCAAACGCTTAATTTTTTGTTGTAAACAAGTTATATAACCTCATACATTAATATTCTCTAATTATTATTATTATCTGAATTATTATTTTTTGTATTATAATTATTATTATTATTATAGTTATAATAATAATTATTATTATTATATTATTTGCTAAAATAGGGCTGGTATTTTGTAGTTTTTCAATTCAAACGCTTAATTTTTTGTTGTAAACAAGTTATATAACCTCATACATTAATATTCTCTAATTATTATTATTATCTGAATTATTATTTTTTGTATTATAATTATTATTATTATTATAGTTATAATAATAATTATTATTATTATATTATTTGCTAAAATAGGGCGGGGTATTTGATTACAGAACGATACACTCTATGCTGAAGGATGGAGCTGTACTATGCAAGTGAGTGAATGAGTGGATGAATGAATGAATGAATGAATGAATGAATGAATGAATGAATGAATGAATGAATGAATGAATGAATGAATGAATGAATGAATGAATGAATGAATGAATGAATGAATAATTGTATGAACGAATGAATAAATGAGTGAATGAATGAATGAATGTGAGTGAGTGAGAGTAAGCGGCTGAAGATAGATACCTATTAGTGGAAGAGAGGAATAAAAGAGAAAGAAAAAGAAAAGAACAATGAAAAAGTAAAAGAGAGAGAAGAGGAGAGAGAAGAGAGAGAGAGAGGAGAGAGAGAAAGTCTAATGATCGTGATGATGATATATGGCGATTTTAATGAGCTTAATGATCAACGATAAAGATTTGCTCCGGAGTATTAAAATGATAATGATGGTGATAAAAATATTGATGATGATGCTGTTATGGTGATGATGTTGTGATAGTGGTGATGATATTATTATGGTGATGGTGAAGATGAAGATGGTGGTGTTGAATTGTACTGTATGAGTTGTTAGCTGCGATTTCGTAAATTCGTTTCATCATTATCATTATTATTATTGTTGTTGTTGCTATTATTATTATTATTATTATTATTATTATTATTGCTGCTGCTGGTTTTATTGCTTTTTATTGATGTTAATCTTATTTTTCCCTAATTTAAAAATACTTATTTGTTGCAAACGCTGATCCGCCGCATTCTAACGTTTAACGATACACTTTTATTTACTTCATCCTTCCATCCGTTTATTCCTTTGCTCATTCATTTGTTCTTTCATTCATTTAATCGTTCATTCATTCATTCATTCATTCGTTCGTTCGTTCATTCATTCATTCACTCTTTTCACTCCTTTTCATTCGTGTATAATTGTTATTATTAATATCGATAGTTTTTTACCATACAATTCTTAAATTATTCGTTCCTGCGTTTGCTGGTTCCTTTAACTCTTCATTCATTCATTCATTCGTTCGTTCGTTCGTTCGTTCATATTTCCGTTTGTTCATTTATTTGTTTATTAATTCATCCATTAATTAATTCATCCATTCATCCTCATAAAATATTTAATTCATTCCTTCACCTATCCACGCCTTCTCTCCATCACTCAACCCACACTCCACAAATCCCATCAATCAACCAACCCTTCATCCCTTTACTGCCCAACCTAACCCAAACTAACCTCCGACCTAAGACTGATGAACAGACTCCACGAACACGACCACCTGCCAAAACTTTCCTTCCGGAACAACGTGAAGAGCAGCTTTGTGGCCATAGCGAACATCGACACCTTCTGCATAGCGGCACGCAACTACGGCGTCCCGGACAACTGCCTCTTCCAGTCGACGGATCTCTACGAGGGACGCAAGGGTCAGATGCTCAGTGTTCTCAACTGCCTCGATCAGCTAGGCAAAATTGTTCGTTCGTTCGTTCGTTCTTCCGTTCGTTCGTTTGTTTTTTGTTACAATTTTCTTTCACGTTTGCGAATTACATTACCAGTTATAATAATAAAACACAACTGCTACTACTACCACTACTGCTACTACTACCACTACTGCTACTACTACCACTACTGCTACCACTACCACTACCACTGCTACTGCTACTATAAGTACTCTGCTACTACTACTAATTATAATAAAAATAAATTTTTTTTAATTCTAACCTAACAACAGGCGAACAACAGAGGATTTTTTCCCTTCTACCAAGTTATCCTACCGCCCAAACCGGATCATGATTAAATAATCGTATTTAATCGCACTATTCGGTCGAATATTTAACCGTAGTTAATCGATGAGTTAATTAATCGTGGTTGATTGACAGAGTATAATTAATCCGTATTAATTGGTCAAATTATCGATCCTGGTTAATTTATATTTAGTTAGTTATCGTAAGAAAATCGAAATAAAGCCTTAGAGTGATTCGTAATTAATCGTATTTATCAGATTGATATATGTATTTATGTTGTAAGTATTCATTCATTCTTTCATTCATCCATCCATCCATTCATCCATCCATTCATTCATCCATTCATTCATTCGACATTTGATTCGTTTATTTTCTGCCATTATTATTTCCCTGCTTATTTTAATAATTGATGCTATTTTTTCAAGAAAATATTAATTTGATAAATTCATTTCGTGATTGAAACAAAATAAAAAATATGCATAACAAACCAAAAAAGCTATGTCTTTGTGATTCTGTTTTTGTGTGCTCATGTATATGTGTGTTTGTCTATAATAATAATCTCAATTTGATAGACTTAACTCTTGTGTTTCATCAGTGAAGGACTGGCATTCCCTTAACTCTCTTCAACGAAATGCCCAAAAATCTGAAATAATGTTTTACTGCACACCACAGCAACTCACGAAATGTTCTCCACCCACCAACGAGTCAATTGGCGGATCAAACATCTCTAAATCAACAACTCTTAACCTTCTAGGTGTTACTTTCCACCCGTCTCTAACTTTCAAAGCTCACACTTCTTCTCCCATCAAAATTCGCAATTACATCATTTGGTCTATTCGCCACATTCGATCTTTTCTCACAGTCGAAATGGCCACACTTTGTTATACAGAACTCGGGCAAATCTAATTTTCTCTCTTCAGCACATTTAACACAGACTAGCCAAACTCGTTTCAGAATGACCTCGTTTGTCTTCCAGTTCATCCTCTCTTGCTCGCCTGCACTGGCTCTCGGATTCATCAATGCATCAAATATAAAAGCATAGGGTGCTGCCCAAATGACTTTATTATTATAATTATTTGTTTGTATGTGTGTGTGTGTGTGTGTGTGTGGTGTGTGTGTGTGTGTGTGTGTGTGTGCGTGTGTGGAGCGTGTTTTTAGCGGAGCGTGTGAACAGAAAAATGTTTCAAAGTTTTATTTAGAGAGAGAAAAATAGTTTTAATATAGAATGCAGGCCAGCCGTATATGTGCTCGTAGAATAAGTATTCCTATTCGCTTCAGAGTTATTTTCGCACCTGAAAAGACATTTAACAATTTGTAACAATCATAATATTACTAATTATATTATTCAGCAAACTAATTAAAGTTAATCGTAATTAATGAGCTAACTTAATCAACGTGACGTCAATGCATTTCTAAATTAACATAATATATGAAAGCAACCTACCTACTTAACATAATAGGGTAATAGTTAGTATTTTTATAAAAATAAAAATAGAAAAAATAAAATAATAATAATGGGACATTTATATAGCGCCCAATTTAGCCTCAAAAAAGTTTGGAATGAGCTTTTCCCAAACAAGCCATACACATATGCCTCCACAAAAAAACCAACATATAAAACACACACACAGTTAACGAAAACTTTCTTTGTATTCGATCCTGGTCACTGCGACGCAAGAGACAAGCACTTCACCACTAGGATATCGCATCACTGATGATTTATTTACTACCATCAAATAAAACTAATTGGCCCTAGCCAACCGAACTACCTCAATTGTGGTGGCGTCAATCTCTCTTTCTATCTTTCCATCATCTTCTCTTTTATCAAGCCATCTGTCGACGTTAAACATGAAGACCTGATTGCTCCGCTCCACGGTCACGTGGTCCAGAAACCAACCGGAACCGAACTTCGTGCCGTTGTGTCCGATTGTGATCTTGTGGATCTATGGACGGTTGGATGGATTGATGATGGAGTGATGCAAGAATGAATGAATGAATGAATGAATGAATGAATGGATGAATGAATGAACGAACGAATGAATGAATGATAAATGAAGGAAAGAATTGATGCACGGATGTATAGATGGAAAAAAGATGGATAGACGGATGAATAGACAAAGAATGGATAGATGAATAAAAGAACGTCTACCTCAAAGATTTACCTATTCCTTTATATTTAAAGATATGTGTGTGTGTGTGCCTGTGTAATATTGTGTGTGTTGTTGCGTTTACACGTGAGTGTGCGTGCGTGCGTGCGTGTGTGTGTATGCGTGTGTGTGTGTGTGCGTGTGTGTGTGTCACTAACTTTTCCAACGTCTACAGCATCCATCTGAAACACATCCAGGCTGTTTCTTTCGAATGGATTTTTACTTTTGCTGAGGGATTTTTTCAGGATCAACCTATCCGTCGTTCTACTCTTTCCGTGTAGCGCCACATAAACTTCAGAATCGGTCCCGGCTCCAAACTTATTTCCGGTTTTAACGGATATCGTGTATGTTGTTGTTGTCGTTGTTGAGTCAGATGAGTGATTTTTGTTCTTCTCGTCATCGTCATCGTCATCTGAATCGGATTTTTTTTCACGATCTTTGGTTCTATCTTCATGATGATGATGATGATGATGATCGTGATTATGTTTATTGCCAGTATCATTATCATTTTCTTCTTCTTCTTCTTCTTCACCGTCATTATCAATTTTACCGTGCTTGGTTGGTTTATTTTTCGAGCCAGTTTTGGCCGGCGAAGATGATTTTGCAGTCTTTTTCTTCTTATTATTACCATTATTCTTTCTCGATTTACTATTATTGGTTTCAGTTTCGTTTTTACTTTTAGCGCCATCTGGGAAAATGTAAATTTCATTTTTGCTGTCCTCCTCATCCAGCCACTTACCGACACTAAATAGATATGCCCGATTGGCCGGCGTCGTTACTTTCAACCTGCTAAGGTACCAGCCGGAACCTAATTTGGTACCATCGTGTCCAATGCGAACCTTTTTTATCTGGACAGGGTCATTATAAATAGTTTTTATGTGCTAATAATAATAATAACAACAACAACAACAACAATAATAATAATAATGAGAACATTCTTTTATTTTCTAACTCCAAATACCAAATGTCAATGATAAAATAATTATAAAATCCTATTAATCTAAAATGTACGTCACTGCTAAAGTGAGTATATTTTAGAGGGGGCTGGTTTAATTGCTCGACTGGAGTTCAATCATTCTTGATATTATTTTGACGCTATCAATCAAATTTTATGATAAGCATAGAGTTGCAATAAAATTAATAAAAAGACAATAATAATAATAATTTTAATAATAATTTTTAATAATAATAATAATAATAACAGCCCAACGTACCTTCCCTATATTCAATGACGAAACCGTAAAATGATCGGTCTGACCTGTCTCGAATAAATTACTATTGCCTTTTTTATTATTATTATTTCTATTATTATCATTCTTGTTGTCTTTTTTATTGTCGGATACCGAGACGGTTTTATCGAGAAACATCTTCGACGTTCTTCCCTTCACGCCGAATAGTTGGATGAATACCTTTGAGTCGGTCCCGGAACCGAAATCCGTACCGGTTACCGTCTCGATATCGTAATTCACTTTTAAATAATTTTATTGTATGTATGTTTATATCTATGTCTGTCTGTCTGTATGTATGTATGTGTAGTTTATATATGTATTTATGTATTATTATATTCAATATATTAATAGTATTATATTGATTGCAATTCTTTACCGTGTTAAACTGCTGCTTATCAGATCATAAATTAATGAAACTACACATACCGTTGGGTTGATTTCATCTTTATTTTACGTTTTCAGATTTACAAGTGAACGCGCAATATGAAGCAAAAATTATAAGTTATAAATTATAATTATAGATAATTATAACCTCTTTCATATTTGTCTTTATCATCAGCTTTTTTACGCTTGGCCTTTTTTTCTGGCGATTTATCTTTAGACGGTTTCGATGAAGCTGTGAAGAATAAATAATTCTTGTTTAATTATGGATAATTATGAATAAAATTGTAAAGTCAGTCAATCAGTCAGTCAATCAATCAATCAATCAACCAACCAACCAATCAATCAACCAATCAATCAATCAGTCAATCAATCAATGAACCACACTCACAAACACTGGTCGGTTTGAGATCCCTGACTATCTTCCCATCCTCCTCTTTCTCGTCAAACCACCTGCCAACTTTAAATCCATACACATCTCCGGTTGATTGGCAGCTCACTTTTAGCTCTTCCAAGAACCAACCGGAAGCCAGTTTCGAACTGTCATGGCCGATTTTAACTTTTTCGATCTTTGATAATTGTGTAGAGATAAAACCTTAACAAAATTATACTACTGCTGCTGTTGCTGCTACTGCTACTACTACTACCAATACTACTACTACTACTACACTAACAAGCAACAACAGAAATAATAATAAAAATATCAAACTGACTTTTCGAATTAAGGGCGCGAAAACTTCGAACGTGTCGACCTTTCCTCTCTCAAACGGATTTTTATTATTCGACTTTTGCAGTAATATTCGGTCGGATCTCTCGCCATCCTTGCCGAATAGTTGAACGAATATTTTCGAGTCCGTTCCCGATCCAAATTTATTACCGGTTGTCGTTGTGACGATGTATTTTGCTAGGAGAGAGAAAAAAAATTAGATTGAGAGAGAGATAGAAAAAGGGAGGAGAAAGATAAAGAGAAAGAAAAAGAGAAGAAGAAAGGAGAAATATAGAAAGAGATAGAAAAAGAGAGAAAGAGAGAGAAACTATGTTAACGTAATTGAAAAAATGGAAAAAATTAACAGCCGTTACTTTTCTTTGCTTCGTCATCATCTTCATTCTCCTTCTTTTTATTATTATTATTATTCTTTTTCTTTTCTTTATTACTATCGTCATCATCATCCTCATCATCATCATTTTTCTTTTTATTATTATTCTTATTGTTAAATTTCGATTTCTTATTATTTCCATTCTTATTTTCATCATCGTCATCATCATCGCTATTGCTACCTTCGTCAAAATCATCATCATCATCACCTTCATCTTCATCATCACCACCGTCATCACTACCATCATCATCTTTATCGTTTTTATCATTATTCTTATTGCTATTGCTATTTTTCTTATTCTTATTATGCTTCTGATCGTGCGAATTCAGCTTCTGATTGGTCGATTTTTCAGGCGACTCTATTCGGGAAGGAATAACAATAACAACAATGATAATAACAACAATAATAACCATAATAATAATAATAATAACAATAATAACAATAATAATAATAACAATAATAATAACAAGACCACCTTTTAATATTGTGGTGGGCGTCAAATCCCTCTCTATTAATCTGTCCCCAGAATTTCTGTCGAAACTCTTGTTAACGTCGAACACGTAGACGAGTCTACTGTTTGCGGTCGTCTTCAGTCTGAGGCTTCCCAGAGTCCAACTTGTATTCGACTTAATGTGATCGTGACCTATTTTTACTTTGGTTATCTGTGTGCGTGAGTTTGTGCGTGAGTGCGTGGTGTGTGTGCGTGTGTAAGAGAGAGAGAGAAAGAGAGAGAAGAGAAGAAGAAGAAGCCTCCTCTTAATTATTATAACTATCTTCCATGATACAAAAATTGCTTTTTTGTATATTTCAATCATATTAATCAAATTACAATTGTTTTTTGTTTTTTAAAAGTAATTTTACTTAATTGTAGTGTGTTTGTAATTAAAATATAATAAAATAAAAAAAATTTTTTTTTAAATGATTTAAATCTTATATATGATGATATTCCTCTCACTAACCTTTCCAACGTCTGTCGCAGAGAATTTAAATTTATCCAGAAAACTTTGCGAGCTGGAAGATGGCGATGAGGATAATTTAAGAGGGATTTTTTCCGATTTCAAATATCTACCAAATATGATGACGTAGATGTTGATGTTGTTGTTGCTGTTGTTGTTGTTCACCGATTTTGATTGGCTGCCCGTTGTGATGGTTAAATGGTAGGTCGCTATTGATTGGTTGGTTGGTTGGTTGGTCGCTATTGATTGGTTGGTTGGTTGATTGATTGATTGATTGATTGATGGAGTTATATTGATTGGTTGGGTGAGTTACAAATGTAACAAAAATTAAA
>NW_008705398.1:5881197-5883334 GCF_000326865.2 Helobdella robusta | reverse complement strand
ACAGATAAGTCGTAATCATCCAAGTGACACGCAAATAATTAATAACAATATCACCACTGCGAAACAGATGTCATTCAGCTGCGTGTATGTGTGTGTTTGTATGTTCGTGTGTGTATGTGTTTGTATGTGTGCGTTTGTGTGTGTTTGTATGTGTGCGTTTGTATGTGTTTGTATGTTCGTGTGTGTGTTTGTATGTTCGTGTGTGTGTTTGTATGTGTGCGTTTGTATGTGTGTTTGTTTGTTTGTGCATGTATGTGTGTGTGTGTTTTCGTGCGTTTGTATGTGTTTGTTTGTGTATTTATGTGTTTTTGTTTGTTTGTGTGTTTGCCTTTGTCTGTGCCTGCTTGGTATCTCTCTTTATTATTCTCTATGTGTGTTCACGTGTGCGTGTTTTTGCGTGTGTGTTCGTGTGCACGTATGTGTGTTCATGTGCGCGTATGTGTGTTCATGTGTGTGTGTGTTCATGTGTGCGTGTGTGTTGGCGTGCGTGTCGAGTTTTGTTGCTAAAAGTTCATTTCATCACGAGATGTGTGTTGGCTCATTTAGTTAAAGATGGCAATGAAACAATAAGATGATCATTATTTATTTATTATTATTGTTGTGTGACAAATGTATCATTCATTCATCTATTTCTTCTGTCGTTCATTCATTCATTCTTCCTTCATTCTTTTGTTGTACCTTCATTCATTCACGTCTTAATTAAAAGTAGTTAAATGGTTTTTATTTTTATGAGTGGAATGATTATTATTTTTGATATTTTTTTTTATTAAAATTAAATAGAAATTCCAAATTAAAACAAATTAACAGTTGTTTTCAAAATGTTTTAATCAATTAATTAATTAAACATTCAATTAGGTGATGGAGGAAAGTTTTCTATGATAACCGACAGCAACCAACAACAACTTTAACAACAACAACAGACAACAACAGACAACAAAATTAACAACAACAACATACAACAACATTAACAACAACAAAATTAACCACAACAACAACTTCCTTAACTTATCCTAAGCGCACTAACAACAATTACATAAACAACGTAAACAACAGCAATAACAACAGCATACAACAACAAAGATAACAACAACAGTAACACCAAAACAATACAAAAACAGCAACACAACAATAACAATACTAACAACACAACAGCTTCGGTAAAAAACAACAACAAAAGCCACAACAACCACAAAAACAACAACAGCCACAACAACAACAACACAAGCAGCCACAACAACAACAACACAAGTAGCCACAACAACAACAACACTGGAAAATGTTCAGTGAAACGAGATTGACATATGCATCGATCCGAAGTAGCATCAGCTGTTTGATATGCGGGGGGGTCCTAAACGACGCCCTCTCCCTGACAGACTGCCACCACTCTTGTTAGTTATCATTATCATCACCACCATCATCGTCATCATCATCGTCGTCGTTGTTGTTATCACTAACATTGTTGTTATTACCATCGTCATGGTCATCGTTGTATTCATCATCATCATCATCTTCATCGCCATCATCATCTTCATCGCCATCATCATCTTCATCGCCATCATCATCATCATCACAGTCATCATCATCCTTATCATCATCACAATCCTTCATCCTCATCATCGCATTCATCATTATTATCCTAATTATCATCGTCATAATCATCATCACAATCATTCATCATCATCATCATCACAATCATTCATCATTATTATCCTCATCATTATTCTCATCATCATCACTAAGATGTTTGTTAGATTGAACTAGTGATGATGTCGGGATTAATTAAAAGTTCTCCTCATTACATTTCATTAAAACTTCCGGCCACTAATTCATTTAATAATAACCTTTCATAATTAAATCCAAAAGTGATTCATTTTTTAATTATATATATATATATATATATATATATATATGTATATATTATAAAGTATGTGAGTGTATGTGGTGTATGCGTGTATGTAATTACGTGTGTGTGTGTTATGTGTGTAATTACGTGTGTGTGTGTGTGTGTGTGTGCGTGTGTGTTTAGCATTCGTGTGTGTGTGTGTATGTATGTGTGTATGTGTGTGTATGTGTGTGTGTGTGTGTGTGTGTGTGAGTGTGTGTGTGTGTGTGTGTGGAAATAATTATATAACCCACC
>NW_008705398.1:5856059-5881147 GCF_000326865.2 Helobdella robusta | reverse complement strand
CTTCACTTACAATCAATTTACATTCATAAAAAGTGAAAGGTTTTTGTTTGTGTGTGTGTTTATGTGCGTGTGTAAGCTTGCTTATGTGTGTGTGTGTGTGCGTGCATTTATTTCTGTGTGTACGTGCGTGTGTTTACGTGTGTGCGTGTTATCCATGTCAAACAAAAAGTAATTGTAGTTTTATCGTTTGCATGGTTCACTGTTAGCAACACAAATCTCCATCACAAGACAATGGCACAAAGCCCTTCTAAACCTTATTGGAGGCTTATGAAAGCTGATTTGGATGGCCATTTTATTGTATCACATCGTTATTGTAATTATTTATATAATTGATATTTTTATTTATTTATTTTCCTTTATTTATTTAAATCTTTATGTGACAAATTAATTTATTTTTATTACTTCGAATGTTCTATTAATGTGCCTGCTTGTGCTTCACATTTAATAATTAAAAACCGTACATAAAGTCTAAAATGAAACACAGAGACACACACACACAAACACACTCTCTCTCATTTTCTCACGCTCTCTCACATATGTACACACACACACATTTTTATATACATTCACACATTTTTTCTTTCACTTACACACACACACACAAACACACACACACACACACACAAACAAACAAACAAACATACACAAACAAACATACACAAACAAACAAACACAAACAAACATACACAGTTTGTAGAGAATGTTTGAAGGAACATGTACAAAAAAGTCACTCGTGTCCCGTGTGTGGCACAGTCATCCACCCCATCCATCCTTGGACCTACATTATGAAGGACAACCAGCTGCAGTGCATTGTTTCCAAGTTGAAAAAGATCTTTTCCACTGGTTGGTCGTCGTTGTTTGTGTTGTTGTTTGTATTGTCTGTGTTGTCTGCTTGTTTGTTTGTTCGTTTTTCTGTTTGTTTGTGTTGTTTTGATTTTGTAGTGTTTTGATTTATGTTTTTTTAAAATAAACCTGCCATCCATGTACACAAAGTCATTGTTTGATGTATAACTTACTCGAAAATAAATTGAAAATAAAAATTGATGTTTAAATATCATAAGTTGATTGATCAATTTTAATAGTTTTTTTTAAATAGGAATGTGAATTTATAGACAAAAGTGTTTTGTGATTTAAACAAAACCCTTATACGATGCTGTAATCCAGTTTTATTCCAACAAATTTTTAAACCCCATCAAACATTACAACTTTTGCAGACCCGAGCAGTGCCATCATGGACGAGTGCCTTCCAGATGCTGAAAAACCGATATTGGTCAGTTCCAAGCAAGATGTTCAGTTTATTCTTCAGATCATCATCATCAACGACAATGTAGGCAAACTCAAAATTGTTTGAAAATTTGAATAAAATTTTTATAAAATCATGTTTTCCAAAGTATAAATTAAATTAATTAAAATGAATAAAATAAATTTCTAGCTCACCTTAACGTTGGAGGACCCAAAGTATATTTCGTGCTCCTGCTATCTCTCTATTCAATTGTTAAAAAAATTCGTGAAGATGAAATGCGACGTGGCATGTGACGTAACGACGGCTACTGCCGCAACTACAACTGCTACTGACGATAGTATTTATAATGGTGCTGCAAATAATGACAATAATAATAATAGAGGTGGTGATGATGATGAGGATAATAAAAATTTTAGCGGTGATACTGAGGGTAGTAGCAGATGTAGTCGTGGTGTTGATGGCGATGATGTGATGGTGGGTGTGTTTCATGAAGCCGATGATGACTTCCTGCCGGATAAATACGCCATTGCTGACGTGGAGAAGATATTCAAGAGTTTCTCTGTAAGTTTGTTTGTGCTATTTCTTTTCATTCTGTTGTAAACCGCCCTTATTTAATTTATCAATGAAAGAACATTCAATTAAAAATTTCAACTGGCGAACTCTTTGTCAACTTAGTTATTTGTCAATTTTTTCATCAGTTTATCAGTTGATGGTCTTATAAAAAATTAAGATTATAATCCCTTCAGTTTTAATGCTTTCATCAGCATCATCTTTCCAACTTACCAGATCAGAGATTTACATTTGCACGCTGTGGTTTGGAAGAATGCAACCATTGACAACAGAACTGTTAAGAAAGTCATCTTCGCTAGAAGACCAACAGTTCAACATTTAGCTGCCAACAGTTCAACAGCAGCAGCGCGTTGCGAATCAACACAAACAACAAAATCAATAACAACGCTGTGGACAACATCAACAGAACAAACAACAACATCAACAGAGCAAACAACAACATCGACAGAACTAACAACAACATCAACGGAACAAACAACAACATCTGCAGAGCAAACAACAACATTAGCAGAGCAAACAACAACATCTGCAGAGCAAACAACAACAACAGAACCAACAACATCCACTATCCAGCTCCCGGTTTGCCAGTTCAACACATTCAAGGAGTATCTCAGGTTCATGAAAAAACAAGAAAATCGTCAGCAGAGGAAAAACGTCAAGAAAGAAAGTTCAACCTCAAATAAGAGAAATTCAAGAAAATATCAAAAATCAACTGCTAGGCAATTACCATCACCACCACCATCATCACCACCATCATCATCATCACCACCCTCGCAGCTAGCAAGTTCATTGCTACATCCATCATCATCATTATTATCATCATTCTCATTCACCAAATCATTATCGTCGTCGTCATCTCTATTGTCACCAAAAATAACTTCTGATCCATTAAATTCATCCGTTGTCAACTCAAACCACTACACAGCAAACAGAGATTCGAGCATTTTCAAAATCAAAATCAACACCAAAAATTTATCAATGAAAAAACATCATGATCGTAGCAATGACCAGTATAACAATGATAATAACATTGATGAGGATAGTTGTTTCTCCACTCCCAACAACTCTTCCTCTAGCAGCTACTACACTAGCAACAATACTACAAAGAACAACTCCAGCAATAATACCTCCTTCACCCTTCCAGAAGTTAATGACATGAGTGGAATTACTTGCAGCAACTCAGTTTATTTTTCAATGCTATCGAGTGACGGGTCGGCGTGTGATCATCAACATTCGAGTGCTGAACTCACATTGCAAGCATCTCCCTCTAAAGAAGAATCTACGACATCTGAGTCCGCTCCTACAACATCAACATCAAAAATTACATTAACAACATGGTCGTTGGCTACATCAACGACCAACATTACAACAACAGTTACATCATCGTTGGCTACATCAGCATCCAACATTACAACAACAATTACATCATCATTGGCTACATCAACAACAAAAGTGGTTACGAATCAATCGTGTGTCAGTTTGTGTAGAAATGATAATAATAATGAAGTCGGAAGGTTGTTGAAGCATTCTGCAAGTACCACCCATGGATCAGATGATGTTGATCTTGTTATTCTCTTGCCGTCATCATCGTCGTCATCATCTCCATCATTGTCATCATCATCAGTATTGCGTAAAGCATCAACACCTTCAACATTTCCATCAAAAACAACGTCATCCTTATTATGTTTCTCTTCATCATCATCTTCGTTGTCGTCATCATCCGTGGTGTCTTCGTCGTCATTTTTGAAGCCGGTCAGGGAGAAAGGTCAACTCTGGACCCCTTACAGATCTCCACTTAAAGAAAATCAAATTCCGCAGACATCATCAGCGTCATCGTCATCATCGAATTTATCATCATCAACAACCTTAACATCATCGTCATCATCACCACCGATAATTACCTTCAATCCATCACTACCTCTTCCTTCATTCAATTACCTCCTCCAGTCGTTCAACTCCAGCGCTGATGGCAGACGTGATGATGATGATGTCTCTTCATATTTAACGTCATTATCATCATCTGTTCTTTCCTCATCATCCTCATCATCCTCATCTCTAACCAATGTTAAAATTAACTGCCCAATCAACAACAATAGCAGAAGCAGCAGCAGCAGTAATAATAGCAGCAACAACAGCAACAACCTTGTAAGTAGCAGCAACAACAACAACGACAACAAAACCCCCGCAAAGACCACCCTTTACAACATCGAGGCACCCAACCCTTGCGACACACATCCCAACAGCACGGATCCCAAAATTGGCATCTTCATCTGCAAGGGCAAGTCGATGACCTTACAAGATCGTATGAAGTTTTACGACGCCAGCGATATTCATTCTCGAGCGCCATCTCAAACCAAATTTATAAACTACCCCTCACCTCACAGTACAGTTTCTTCACATAATTTTGACAAACCATTTAGAATACACGAAGACACTATGGAAGACGAGACTTCCGGTAATAACGTGAATAATAAAATAAACGAATCAGCAAACAAATCAAAACCAAAGACATTAAAACACAGAAGACTAGCTCCGTGGCTAGGACAGAATGTCGAGGAAAGTAATATGATTTATGATAGGAAAAGTCCATCCAATGATATTTCTGGTGGGCATAGCTCGAATAGTGAAAACTATCAGCAATCAAAGGACAATTTAATGACCTCACCTCCGAGGAAAATTAAAAATACAAACTCCACTGAATTCCAACTGAACATGAAAGGTACAAATGGCAAGGGAAGCACTGGCAACCGTTTAAAACCACGGGCTTTGAAGACCATCAACTGAGATGTCTAAATAACGGAACCGAACGTACGAGGAGAGCGTACAAAACAAAATTATTTTATTTAATATTTCCAAACAATTATATATTCTATTGTTGAGTGGTAATGTGTGGCTGAATGTGAAACTTTATATACTTTTTATATTCTTTTAAAAGTTTATTGTATAATTAAATTATTTTATTTTCTAAGATTCTGAACGCTTGTGGCATTTAAATGTGGCATATTACCGAGAATGTATTGTTAGCTCTTTTTTTGTTCAGATTGTTTTCGTGAACACTGAACAGTTTTTGTTGTATTTTTTTATTTTAGCGTAAAAAATTCAACATCCACGTAAAAAAAATTTTTAACTTTTGGGGTTTTCGTTAAATTCATCTTTTATTTAGTTCCAAATCGTATGTCATGTTTGAGTCAGTGTTTCAGATAGTGGAGAAAAATAGGTGGATTTAGTTCAAAAATAAGAGAAACTGCAGAATATTGTCTTGTTATTTCATTTGAAGTTAAGGTTATGAATGAATCGTCGACAAGTTGTTCAGTCTCAAAAAAAGACTGAAATTTGACCAAAAAAGTTGAAAAAGCTGGTCGAATTTTGTGTTAATTTTGCTATCTTACAAGCTTGCTTGTTAAAAACAACTTTTTAATTTTAAAATGGGATCTGCTGTTAGCGAGAAAGTGAACATATTCTTAAGCCATCAATCCTATTGTTTTCTAAACATTTTCAATTATAAGAAATTATTACTTAATATAGCATTTAATTACAATTAATATTTCATTTTCTTAGTAACATGAAATGCTTAAGATCTTTCATCAATGTTTTGTTTAATCTTTAGGAGCGCAACTTTCTTGTTCAAATCGAAATACGCTGAATACACCTCCGCACTTCTGAGTTTTTTTATAAGAACAAATCATCTGTATAAAAACAAATCAAACACAAAAACAATTGAGGAATATTCTAAACTTCATTAGTTACATTACGTTTAATAACATCAGTTAAAATAGCCTCTGCTGGATGTTTTATAAGCCAAAAATATTTCTGTAAAATCTTTGAATAACACAAAAGAATTCGTCATTATAACGACGTGAAAAAATGTTTCTTATGATAATTTTAAAAGTGCGTCGAACAAGAAGACTAAAAATTCCAATAACTTTTTGTTTATATACCACGAAGTCAATAAATTTTAAACACATAAATTTTTCATATTCAAGTGTTGTGTCAACTTATTAAAAGGATCTAACGCGCGCGTCTCACCTGATAGCAAGTTGGTGCCAATGAAATTATACATATGATTGAGTTATTTTACCGTTTTATACTGCATTTGTGTTGTATTCAATTGTGCGCCTGTAAAAAACAATAAAAATTCATGCGTGACTGAAATAATTCTAGCTAAAATGAATATTTGGTTGGGCACACTAAAACATGATGAGAATGTATAAATTAGATTTCACATTAACCCTCAACTGGAACTTGTGGTGAATTCTGCTTTTAATGAAAATAATGTATTGTTCAAACCTTTTTTAGACACCTAACTCTAAAATTTTGAAAAACTGAATATCAAGTTACACATAAGAGTAGAAATATAGGCCTGATTGATCCGAACGTTAACGTTGGACCTTGTAAAATGCATCATGTTTTCAAAGTTTATTCAATATATGACAGTCCAAGCTTAGATATGCAACCAAGTCGTTGTGTTCTTTGGTTTTAATATAACGGCACAAAATATAATGTTCTGTGCATAAACTTTTCATATTTGCAATATCGCCCAGTTTCTGCTTTATCATCTCCCTTCAAAAGTTAAATTAATTTATTTTATCATAATTAATATCAAAAATGAGTTCGATCGGAACTGGAGTTAGTATTTTGAGAAATATTTTTGTTAAGGTTTGCTAAAATAACGTTTAAAATTTCTAATTTCAGTATGATTTGTCAGCTTCCCAATTTTCTCCTGATGGCAAAGTTTTCCAGGTAGAATATGCCCAGAAGGCCGTTGAGAACAGCGGGTCAGTTGTTTGCTTCAATTTTCAGTAGATCTAATTTTTGTCAATTGTATGTTTGAATTAATTTTTTAAATGACCTTTTCCCCTCTTTTAAAAGTGGTTTTTTAATTAAAAATTTATATAAGATTTAAAAATTGAAGAGAACTCTTCTAGCTAGATTATTTGTTTTTATTATTTGAAATTTTTTTATTGTCATTCACTAAAATCAAAACTCAGAAATTCATTTTAACTGAAATATTAACCAAACCAGCACTGCAGTTGGAATACGTGGTAAAAATGGAGTGGTTTTTGGAGTTGAAAAGTTAATCCAGTCAAAATTATATGAGAAAGAAGCTAACAAGAGAATATTCCACATTGATGAACACATTGGAATGGTTCAGTTTTTCTAACTTTTTCACATAACATGAATGATACATATCATATTACGATTAAAACCTTTCTTTTCGTTTTTAAAAACTTATTTTATCTACCACTAATTAGGCAGTTGCTGGTTTGTTGGCAGACGCTCGCCAGATAGCTGACATTGCAAAACAAGAAGCATCGAACTACAGGTCAAACTATGGCAATCCCATTCCATGCAAGGTTTGTTTGGGCAACTTTTAACCTCTTCAATATATGTACACATACATATATATGTTATTTATATTGTTGTCAGCTTTTTTAATTATTTAAATAAATCTTATGTATCTTCTGTTATAAGGGAGTTTGATAGCATTTTTTACACAATAAATTAAAGCTAAAAAGAATTCAGGTTCATAATTTATCATTAATTTATGATTAATTAAGTTTTATTATTATTCTTTGTATGTTAGTTATTCAAAACTTCAAAATTCTTAATTTTAGGTCTTGGCCGATAGAGTAGCAATGTACATGCATGCATACACCTTGTACAGTTTTGTCAGGCCATTCGGTTGCAGTGTATTGCTGAGTGGTGTCGACAACAATATTCCTCAACTATTCACCATTGAGCCTTCTGGAATATGTTATGTTAGTTATTTAAAATTTTTTAATTAATATTTTTTTTAAACATTAAAATTAATTTCAGATATTTTTTCTAGTTTATTTTCATAATTAGAATGATTTCAGTTAGTGAAATTGTGACGTTTCAGATGAAAAATACAGTTAAAATAATTATAAAATTTATTATTTTTCAACGTTATTATAATAATTATGGTGGTTTTATATTAAAATAATAATTATACTACCGATAAACTTTGAAATATTTTTCAGGGCTATCACGGCTGCTCAGTAGGTAAAGCCAAACAGGCTGCCAAAACGGAAGTTGAAAAAGTCAAGGTTAATAGTTTTTAAATAAAATTTGATCTCTCGTTAGAAGACTCCTATAATAATATTTAATATTTATCATCTATTACTTTAATTATTATTAGCATTTTATTTTATGTAATAGATTAATTTGTTCAATTTTTAAGATGAAAGACATGACAATGAGAGATATAGTAAAAGAAGTTGCCAAGATGTAAGCGAATTTTTTACATTATACTCTTTTACTCGTTACCTTCTACTTTATTTAAATTAAAATCTAGTTTATGTTGAGTTTTATTGATAAACTACATCATATACATGAATCAAAGTATCAAATGAGTTTGTGTATTATTTCAAGTAATTTAATTCAGTTAATTTTAATGCAATAATAATTAAAATTTGACTTAGTATACACATTGTACATGATGAGCTAAAGGACAAAGCGTTTGACTTGGAAATGAGCTGGATTGGAGAAGGTATGCGTATAAAGTTGTACATTACATAGTACACTTATAAAAAAAAAGCTGTACACCACTTTAACACACACACACACACTTTACACATACACACAAATACATAAACTAAGTCACATGTACAAGTATGCATCTCAATAAATACATACACCTTTATTGTTTAGTTTATATTAAAAATTCTAGATGGTGGTTAATAATTTGTTCATTTTTCATGGATGTATTTATAATGAAAATAAATTAAAACGTTAAAACAATAATAATTTTTAAAAATTCCCCCAGACACTGAGGGCCGACATGAGATGGTTCCACAAGACATTCTTGAGGAAGCCATAAAATATGCAAAGGTGTGTATGTTCATGTGTGTGTACAGCTCTTGTCTCTGTGTACCTGTGTGTTTATGTGTAAACATCTCTATAGTGTTGTGTGTATGTGTGTGTGAGCCGTCCATTCCACATTTGATTCAGCATTATGTTTCCTCAGTGAATGAATGCGTTGTTTATTTGTTGGGTGTCTTTTCTCAACTTAGGTGTGTTTACATACATTCATTTCTACATTCCTGAAATAGATAATTAGATAACCTAATGATAAACTTCACTACTATGACAGGCGTCCATGATAGAGCCGGACTCTGATGAAGAGATGTGATGAAAAAAATAGATCTAGTGGTCGACGTCTTTAGTGTCATTGTTTTGAAGACATCATCTATGATGTCACTTTTGTTAAGATTTTAGTTGAATATTATTATTATATAAATATTTAGGAATAATCAATTTATACATGTCAATGGATTGATAAATTCACATAGAATAAACTTTGTAATTGGTTGACGTTTGTTGTGTTGCCGAATAATTTGTTGTTAATATTTTTGTTTCAATATTAATTATATATAATATGAAAAAAAAATTTAAACCTGGCTATAACACAAAGCTATGCACAATTTATTGAAAATTCATTTAAAAGATAGCTCTTTCGTGAGGAAAAAATAAATTAGAATAAAAAATAAACTATTTAATAAAATTATGAATTATCAACTTTATCAAATTATTAACTTATCAAAAAAGGGTAATAAATCTAAAGCCAACCATAAACAAAAAAAGAACAGAAGCAAAGACAGCAACAGACCAGACCACACAGCAATCAAAACCATCTCAAACTCATCCAATTAAAATTATATTTTCATTCCAAATCTTAACAACCATAACAGCAGAAAGCCTCAACAATTAATTATTCAATAACATGATTTCATTATACGTAGAAGCTGTATATATATATATTACAAATGATATATATATATATATATATATATATAGCAGGGGGATAATTAATAATTAACAAGATATATGAAAATACATATATTAAAAACGTATAGTGCATCATATATATATATATCACATAAATATATATATATATATATATATGTATGTGTGTCAAAAAAGGTGCATTGGTCAAAAATGGCACACTAAAGTCTTGCACACTGATAAATAAGTTATCTGTTTTTGGCATGGTGACTGCATGATATAATACTTAAAACAAGCAAATATATACGTATGTATATGTGTAGGTATACATAATATATAGTATATAAATAATAGGTATACATATACACATACATGTATATGTATGTACACATATACATGTATACTGACATGAACATGTATAAATTCTGATGGTATGAAATTTAGTGGATTGGGAATAATAAAACAGCATGCTGTCATCTAAAAATGAACAGATGAATGTCCAATTAATAGTATTTATTAATACATAATATTAATTATATATTATCCGATGTTAACGTTGGTTGGATTGTAATGCATTGTGTGCATAAAAAATTGAAAGCATTCAAAATATAACGAATAGATAGAATGATTGATGACAATGTTGCCTATTTTTGAGAAACGTATTTATCAATTGAATACTAATCAATTAGTTAATTAAATAGTTAAATAACTAGTTAATTGATTAATAATATAAAATAGTACAATACACTAAGACTCAATGATGAATAAAATACAATGATGGTGATGATAAGGGAAAATGGAAAAAGCACATGTACTTATTTTCCTAGCAGAAATTTTTTAGTTAGCATGTTTGCTTCCAAATAAGTTGATATAAAATTCTGTGCATTAACATGTATTTATGCGTACAAATGCAAATATAAAACACCAACACACCAAAGAAAATACAAACGCAAAAAAACTGCAGCCAGGTCAAAAAATACAATTCAAAAATAAATTGAAAATTATTGAATATTATTAAATTATATAAAAGAACAGTCACATCACTGTTTTTCTACTTCTTGTTGGAACAACTAGACGTCTACAACCATTTTCTTATGGACCTCAAGTCCACCAACCATCTGTAATATATTTATATTTTCAAACCATATTTTTTTACAATCACCAAATTAGCAAAACATAAATTTTAAGACTTACATTTATATATAATATTACTACTTTAGCATTAAGAGTAAAGGCTAATGAAATTAATTTAATTGGAACAAAATTTTTAAAATGTTTGAATAAGTATAGTTTAAAAATTTGAAGCAGAAAGATGAACTCACAGCGCAAAACTCGTCATAAGATATCTTTCCGTCACCATCCTTATCTGAATAGATTATCGTCTTGTCAACAATTTGTTGTAGTTGTCCATCCTTCAGGTTACTGCCAACCATCATCTTCAGGACCTGGAATAATTCGCCATTTGATATGAAACCATCTCTGTCTATGTCGTAGATTTTGAACGCAACTGTTTTGTGAAAAAACTAATATAAAGATAAACAATTAATATTACATCTATTATATTCTATTATGAGTTAAAATTAGAGTTACAAATGATCTACAAACAAAATTTTTATGCAAAATCATGAATAAAAGGATTGGATGAAATCAAACAGTGTGAATCTCACATTGTAGCTTGGCATCTTTGTCTCCTTTTACACTAAATTGAGAAATTCCTTCTATGAATTCTAAACAAGATAAAAAATTCAGTTGAATGAAAATAAGAAAAAAAACTACTCAACAATTTGAACAATGAATAATTGCTTTCAAGTGTTTTCTAATAAAAATTTTTATATTATTTATATGTTTATAATTTGTTTTGTAACGTGAAGGAACAAAAATAGAAGCTTAGAAACCTTTGAAGTCAACTTCCCCATTGCCATCTGTATCAAAGATATCAATGACACGTTGAACTAATGGGTTCTGTTGTAGCTCTGGCAATGACATAAACTCCTCAACACTCAGTGAGCCTGATTTGTCAATGTCCAACTTCTTAAATCTTTTCCCCAGCCTTTTAATTTCTTCTATGTCAACTTCATTAAAATTGAAACATAAATTAAACAACAAATGAAATTTTTTACGTCAAAATAAAACTTAAAAATTTCAATTTAATCTTCTCTAATTAATATTTAAATTACTTTTTATAAATTAGTGTTATTTAATATTTTATTGATTGAATTGTTTGTTGAAGGAAGCAAAGAAGCTGCTAAAAGACATACATGTTGAACATAGTTCCATAGGCAGTGAAGATTCGTTACCCTGGCAACGTAAAACAAAATTAAATAAATTTATAAGCAGGAAAATTAGTGATTGAAATAAATGAACTTTACCATGACTATTGCGATGCGAGACAAATTCGGATTCTCAACCAGCCGACAAGCCTAAATTTATGTTCAACAATCTCGTTAGGGTCTGTGAGACGTCTAATAACCGCAAACGTACCAAAATTAATATGCGCTTCTGTTTTTCGCATTTTCCCAACTCACAACGTTAGATTCGAGATTTTTACCGTACTCTTACACGCACGCATACAGAAACACATCCATACACACTGTACGCAACCAGCAACCGCTTATATTCACAAACTATCGAAAAACTTAACAAAATTGTCATGATTCAGTCTATAAATTCAGTGTAAAGCAAGAAAAAATATTATTTGGCAACATCTTTTAATGTTAATTTTAATAATTGGCTTTTCCAAGTTTCATCAGAGATTTGTTGGGCCCATTCAGGGATATGGTTTGCAGGAATTTTGATGCCTTGCATGATCGATTTTATATTGTCAATCTCACCTTGAAAATTTTCAATAAGTATGGCTTAGTATTATTAAAATTACTGAATACCTTAAAATTTTCATGTACAGTATATTTAACTATATTACAAAAAAGAACATTAACTTTCTTTGAAATATAAAACATACTCTGATCCATGGGATGACCACTATCATTTCGGGGTGTTTGCCATATGTTCTTTCTTTCTTCAATTTCTTCTTTTGAAATTTTCACTTTTGGCTATTAAAGATTTTTTTTAATTTGACGAATTTTTGACAGCAAGCCATCAATTTTAAATTAAAATTTTTACTTCAGATTGTGATGTAAGATTAGCTGAAGCTAGGATTGAACCCAAATCCAGCTCCCTTTCTTCTTCTTCTTCTTCTTCTTCTTCTTCTTCTTCACCGTCATAATGTGATAAGGAGCCATCGGGTCCTAATTATGAAAGTAATGGTGATCATTTCATTTAATTTAAATTCATACTGATATATTTGGAATACAAATTTTATATATTATATAAATATATACAACAATTTATTCCAATTTATATCAGATCACTATGTAGTTCATTAATGCAGAGAAAACAATATATAATATTATGTTTTTTCATTACCATTCAAAAAGTAAACAAACTGATTTTCAATATGTTGGAATATTAATGTTATCTGAAACTCAAAACATTTAACCACCCTGTGGAATAGGTTGATAGCCATTGTAATCATTAATCAAATCAATATCATCATCATTATCATTCAGGTGGGCATCTCCATTTGCATGGAAAGTATTAATTGGAGCAATATTATTTTCATTTTTCATATCAGATTCATCATCATGGTCATTAGTGGGAATAGGAATGGGTGACATAGCAAAAATTTTGAAAATATTTTAGTGAATCTCTTTCTTTTTGTTGTCTTTTGGTAAAAAAAAATATTGTTGAGTTGTATTAAAAATCAAGAAAAATAAACACCAGCTACTAAAACTAGAAAACCATAACTTTTAATTTAAATTAAACTTTAGTCATTTTAATTTAAATTTTAGTCTACTTTGGTTTAGTTAGTAATTAGATTAGTTAGATATCATTGATGATTGATAAATTAATTATAATGAATTTATTAATATTATAAAATAAATAATTCACACATTCAACTTATTATTAATTTAAAATTTTTAAATTATGCTTTTATATTCAAATAGATATTTTGGTGAAAAATCTGGTAGTTTCTATTTTTCTTAACTATAAAAAAAATATCAATACATAAAATGAGAAGCCAAAAAAATTAATAATAGAAAAACAACTGACATACTTGTTTCTTTTTAAATCAGAAATTCTAAAAAAATATTAATCAAGTTAGGTTGACACAAACCCAGACCACCAGGACCTCAGCAGAGCAATATTCTTTTTAATTCAGAAAAAATCTTTTTTAAATAGGCATTATATAACTACATACAACGCATACATAACATATGCTAAGCTATATCATTTGGATTACTGTATGTATTAACATAATGATGGGATTTTCCGTATTTAATCACAATTAACAATTATTTCATGTTATTCACCGTAAAATAGTGTACAATTATGCAAATAAAACATTTATAAAACAAGTTATTTTAATTTTATTTTCAATGTTCAAATGTTTTGTGTTATAGATTTTTTGACGAACATGTCATGAGAAATGATTATAATGACCATCTTACTTACTTTTGTGCACGAGCCTGTCGTACGGATTATTTGATCATCCGGGTTTTAAATAGCGCGAAAATAGTCTCAAATTAGTAAATAGTGCTTTGTTTTGGTGCGAATTTCAAATTTCGAAGGACATTTAATTCTGATCTAAACATTTGTTAAAAAAAATATCGAATTTATAATTTAATTAAAAAGATTTTTAAGAAATACCATCAGCGGAACTAATCACTGACTAATTTACATTGTTTACGATTTTTTTAAAATTTCTTCGCAAATGTTTGGTTAAGTTAGCGCGAAAAATTTTATTTGTAAATCATCGCTAAGTTATCGCGAATTTTTTTCCATTGAACAATCAATTGTTTTGGTTCCCTGACTGGATGTTTTAGTTTTTAATGGTGAAAAATTAGGGAAAAGTTTATTTTTAATTTTTTAAGCACTGATTATTTTAATAAAAAAAATGCAGCTTAGGAATAAATCAACACGTCGGCCACGAGTTAGTGGGACAAAATCCAAGGTCCCTAAAAAAGAAAAAGTTGTCGCTTCCACTCCAATTAAAAAAGATAAACGAATTATGCGGACCAAGTCTGACGCCAACATTGTAGTCAGTTCTATATATATATATATTTTTTAATTTTGATTTATTGTTAAAAACTAATTTATTATTAATTAAACCAAACTGAAATATTTTTAAAATTCATGTTCAGTCATCAACTTCAAAGTCCCAAAAAGCCAGTGATGGGGTTGAAAGTGAATCAACATCAGCTGACAAACCCATCAGGAATAAAGCCTGTGTGAATCTAAAAATGGACCCACCAGCTGAGAAGCTCTGTAAAAGTAATGCTGCATCTACTAGCTCCAAGTCTACTGAAAAAACGTCAGTAGTTAATGATGAGTTGCAAGACTCGACTGTATCTACATCATCTTCATTGTCAGTTTCTCCCACTAAAAATCACAAGATGCCAACTTCACAAGTTGTAATCCAAGAAGCCACAACAACCACTGCAACGACTACGTCAAAAGATCAACAAACCACTCCTGAATGCGACAACTCATTGCTAAAAAATGAACCAAAAAATATAGGTAACTTTGGATACATTTTTACATTATGCATAAGTGTTTTAGCTGCATATTCGCATTAAAAACTTCATTTTCTGTCAGTTTTAAATTAAAAATAGGCTTTATTTTCATTCTAATACATGGAATTCTTTATGTCTCTTTAAATTTCAGGTAAGAGGTCAACAGTAAAAAGAAAAGCAGATGTCCCAACGACGACAATGACAACGAGAGCCAAATCAGCTTGCATGAGCAACACATTATTCTCACCTGCCTTCCATCTCTGTCCTCCACCTTCTCCCCCAAAAGGTATCATTCACATTCACTCTCTTTAAATTTTATAAAATAAAGGGATGAAGTAGTTCCTTGTTTTTGTCGACACATTTACTAATCAATGTGATTTGTTGTGAATAGCTAAGGTGGTCCATGCTCCTGACCAATCGTGTAGCAGTGCCACAAAACCATCGGATGTCATTGGCCAACATCTTGATGGTTTGTCTCTTGATTTTTCTCATAATTTTTACTGCATTATTAAATGGTTTTATTTTTCAGAATCGGGTAAAGAGAACAAGATTCCTCTCTTCACAGTGGGAGATGATGGTGCTGCTAACACATCGACTACTGACAACATAGAAGACAACAACACATTGCTGAACAATGCCGCCACAAACAACGCCATCGCCAACGACAGTATTGATTTAATGAACAATTCAATTTCTGAAGCTCAGTTGAGGTGCGACGAAGTACTAACGTACGGACCCCCATCCTCCTCATCTTCTTCGTCTCTCTCCAATCAGTCCCCTACTCATTCTGCTAATCTGATCGCTAGTGCTACATTACAACCTGTTCCTTCATCTGGCTGCCTGGCTACTGTTGCCATGGAAACAGGGGGGCAACAGGGGGAGGAGAGTGCAGACGAGCAGGTGGATGATTGGGACCAGGAAGTTTTCGATCCGTACGTTCTTACTATCCTCTGTTCATTCATTAATTCAGTTGTTCATTCATTTATCATTAAATAATCAAATCTTGATCACTTCTGAAATATCTTCTACCGTTGTTAATTTTTTACATATATACTCATGTTTTCACACTTGATGGTAAATATGCTCTAGCTACAATATAATAAAAATTTATAATTTATCAGAATGAAATAATTGTTATTGATTAGTGAATAAATGGATAAGTTACTGATAATAATGTAATTAAAAATGGCGAGCAGATACTACTTCATCCGTTACCTACCTCCATTGATGGATGACATGCGAATCAAGACACCGGCCCTCCCACTGAAGACACGCAGGGCCCCTCTACACACCCTGGTCCTCGATCTTGATGAGACTCTGGTCCACTGTAGTCTTACTGAGGTTCCCGATGCCGTCTTCACCTTTCCCGTTCTTTTTGAAGATGTCACCTACCAGGTTTGGTCTACTCTTGCTATTGTTATGTGATTGTGTTACTTAATGATTAACCAAAGTTTTTAGTTGATTGGTTGGAATCCTTTAAAAAATATAAGTAGATTTGTTTCATGATTGGCTTTAACTAATTGACTAGCTCAATTAGTTTTTTTATTCATGCGATTATGTCTTCATCATTGTGCGCTCTTTTTTTTGTTTAGAGCAATTAGTATTTACAAAAATTGGACCCATATCAAGAGTTTGATTTTGCACCTTATGTTAAGGTTTATGTGAAGACGAGACCTCGGCACAGAGAGTTCCTGGAGCATGTATCAAAACTATTTGAAGTCATCGTCTTCACAGCATCTAAAAAGGTCTACGCCAACAAATTGCTGAACCTTCTGGATCCACAGAAAAAACTTATCAGGTAAATTTGTTTTCAAACCACTTGTTCTCAAGCCTTGGATGGTCATTTTTTTATTTTCACTGTTTTTTATTATGATTTGTTTCATTGTTATTTGTGTTTTCTGCCTAACATTAAAATTTGTAATTTTGAGAACTAGCACTCCTATGCATCAGTCCTTCCCTGATCAATATCTGGCTGATTTGTTATGATCGATATGTGTATTCATGTTATATAGGTGTAAACATATTGAAAGCTGCTCGTGAGAAAATGGACTATTGTTATTAAATTATTATAGCACTCCAGACGCTATGCACGGGGAACTGTATTAAATGACACATTATTATTATTATTATTTTGCTTTATGTATTTCATACCATGTTAACTCTTGTTTAGTCTTCATATATGATGACCTCTCTGAATAACCACCAACTGCCAGATATCGGCTGTTCAGAGAGCACTGCATATGTGTGAATGGAAACTATATTAAAGATTTGAATGTACTGGGTCGAGATCTATCAAAGACTATCATCGTGGACAACTCACCTCAAGCATTCGCTTATCAGGTTTTAACTTCTGAGCCTCATGAGAAATTTAAATGCTTTTCTACGTTATTCACTTTACTGTTTGAGTTGCTTTACTTTTAGACCGGCTATATCGCATTGGTAGTGAACGTTACGCTAAATACTGTTGATTTATCATGGAATATTGTAATGTCTTATTCATTGGGTAATTTTACATTGATGACTCATCTTAGAATATTAAAACTTAAAACAAATGTATTATTCGGAAAAATATGGCCATGTTTGTTTAGTGTATAGCTCAGTTAGTGTAGCATTAGACAGTTACACTGAAGTTTGAGAATTGGCATGAATAAAATCATGCTATTTTGCAATTAGATGTAATAGGAGCTAGTTATAGATTAATGAATATACTTGATTTGATGTTCAAACATTGCAGCTGGACAATGGGATACCAATCGAAAGTTGGTTTGATGATCAGAATGACGACGAACTCATGAAATTGTTGCCTTTCCTACAACAACTGGTCACCAAGGTAATCTCATCTAATCTAGTTTTCTATCTCAAGCATGCAATTTAATATTGATCCTGTCTAGTTGTGTTTTATTGTTCTTCAAGATTAGCTTAAAGATGTTTTGTAATTTTTTGTTGTAAATAAAATTGGAAATATGATTACACCATCAACAGCGGGATGATGATGTCAGACAGCACGTCAGGTCCAAGTTCAAACTGCACGAATTACTTCCACCATTGGAATGATTGCGCTGATGTGCTGAGGTGGAATGCATCTGCAAATGTTAGGCAACAAGAACGTTGATGAGTTGATGATGACAGTGGTGATGACAGCGGCGACTGCAATGACATCGGTGGCAATCTGCAGTGGTCACATGTGTTTCATTGTTACATCCGTCAGTCCGTGTTGAGCATTACTGTTGCCATTGTTGAATTATATATTTTTTTTATTTAATTATAATTTTATTATTTCCGCTCTATTAACTTTTCATCTTAATTTCATTAAATTGTCAAGACAATCTAATTGTATGTAATTAAATTTAGTTAAAATAATAGTGAATAACGTAAATAAATATATCATGTTAGGTTTACATATTGTGTTTTCTGAAAGAACAAGAAGCATAATAGTGGATACATATTTGTATATGTTTCGAATCTTATAAGCATATGCGTCTAATATTTACGACCATTTATGTCTGTGTGCACTGAAATGTGTATATCCGCGGTATGTACGTGTGGGTATGGTTGTGAACGGCCGGATGTTGTACGCACTTAGTGCCATGTTCACCAGGCTACACCCTTTGCAATGTGAAGTTAACTCGCGTGCGTGGGTAACGTGCACATGTGTATGTACAATTTATATGCCGTATTTGAATACGTACAAGTATTTATATATATGTGCGTGTGTGTGTGTATAGGCGTGTATGCTGAGTGTCTCACAATGTTTGATGTTTTATTTTTTTTTAATTATTACTGTGCATTGGAAACCACTTGTAAGTGCAAAAGTGCATGCCAGTTGGATGTTAATTTGACTCATTTTAATTTGAGTGATATATGGTACAAATATTTGCACATTACTACAAAACGAAATTCTGTTTCTGTCAGTTTTTTTCTGCTAAAATGATTTGTTGGAGAAAAAAATCATTTGATGACATATTAATCGTACTGTACAATTATACTTATACATACACACACACATACTTACATACACACACACACGCAACACACACATACACATACCACTACTGGCATCAATTCTATTTATACGATGGTACTTATAAACTTTATATAGTGTTCGTAAATTTTGTGTATATCGTTTGGTCACTTTAGAAAAACCGGACAAGAAATTTTCATATATATATATATATATATTATATACATATGTTCAACAATATATATGTAAATGCATACTATATACATGTGTGTGTGTATATGCGTACGTGCGTATTGTAATATTCGTGCATAGATGCTGATGTAGGTAAGTAGTGCTCGTTACGTAATTTGGTAGCTTCTGTTCGTTTGTGTTGCCGTTTTAGTGCATTTTGCTACTTTTGAAACGTTTTGAAGATTTGTATTTTAACACATCTAAATTTTCTCGTTGCTACAAAAAGTATATAACCATATAAAAATGAATAGATAAATAAATATATATATTATAAATATGCACGTGAATATATTGTGTAATAAATTTTAAATTGTACTTAAATAATGCTTTTGTTGTTCAATATGAGTATATAGAACCTACATATCAATTAATTGATTGTACTGATTCTAGCTAGCAGCTGACTGGAGCATTCGTTAGATTCAATCAACAGGCTAAACTTTCTTAGTCTATTTAATGATTAAAGGCTTGAATTCGATAATAGTTGTGCGATATGTTAAGCTTCAGTTCATTATTTTTCTTATTATTATTTTCACTTATTATTATTATTCTTTATATTAGATTTAATTTCATTTAATGTACTTGTATATAGATAAAATATTAAAGGTTTAAAAAACTGATTGTCATCATTATTATGTATGGTGTTCTTAGAAAAAATAAATACAGACAGCTGCCGTGATGATGAAAAATAATGCGGGGTTGTAAGGCAAAACTTCTATTCATATCTGCGCTGATTTTAAGTCTTCATTTTATCGTGAATCCTTTAAACTGTGTTTTTGTTAGTTTGGTTTGTTTAAATTCTGTCCCCTTCAGGAACTTTTTCACCTGGTATGTTTGCACCTGACTCTGTTGTGCTTGCCTTGCTATGGCTATTGTCGTCATCAGCTACCGTCTTATGATTTTGTGTATCAATATCTTCAATTGTGCCGGTGTCCCTTGTGCTAATTTCCTTTTCTTTATTAATACCTGCTTTTGTGTTATCATCTGATTCAAAATGTGCTTCACTTGGTTGATCGAGTTTAATTTGGTGAATGATGTTGTAGTAGCCATCTGAGTGTGCTTGCCTACGCATCCAACACAAGTCCACTCGGTTCACTTCATTACTTCCCATCTTCTCGTTCTCATACTTTGCTTCTATCTTTTCGATTATTTCTTTTAGGTCTGTTAGTAATAAGTTGGTCCGTTATTAACAATTATAAATTTTAGATGAAATCATTTTTTAAATGGAGATTGGTTAAGATGGATTAATACTTTTAAAACAATGTTTTCATCTGAGATAATGACTGCTCTAAAGTTTTGATGTTCAGTTATTATCAGTTGCAACGTTATGTGGCTTGTATCAAAATTCTGTTCATTTAAACAGATTTTGAGCATTACTTTTACTTTTAGTGAGGCCAATAAACAACAGTGACAATTTAAATGTAACATAAACTCAGTTTGAATCAAATTCACTTTTCTTCAAAAAGAACTTTCCTCTTGATAACTTCATAATGGTGATGTGAGGCTTAAATGGTAAAGAGTCAGCTGCTTTTATTCCTTTATCTTCAAAAACTTTCATCAGCGTTTCTAAAATAAACATTAAAACACTATTTCACATATTATTTATGTGGTGTAACCTAACTGCACCTGACATTTGGCTAACAACCTTCAAATCATCACTCGGGGTAACTTTGGCATAAAGCACTCGGTTGCTAAAAGAACCAACACCTTCAACATTTATTGATAATGGAAATTTTGCTCCAAAATCAAGTATTTTTCTTTTTGATTCTTCTAAAGCTTCTTTGCAACTGATAAAATGTATAAAAAGTTATGGCATAAGTTAAGGATTAAGGTTTGATAATAAATGTGGTTTCTTTTAAAATGTATGTGTAAGTAACCTTTCCAGCTCATTCACGACATTTTTCAATGAAAATACCCCAAGAGTAATGTGTAAAGTTGGTAGATTTATCAATAATGGTTTTAGCATTGGATCACATTCTACAATAAACTTCTGAATTGCAGCTATATTTTCTGAAGTCTGTTTAAAAAATGTTATTATTTAATTTTAACTTTAATGAACTGAATACACACACACACAGCTGTTCAAAAGTAATTAAGTTCAATTTTTAATTCAATTGAAATATAAATGGAAGAGTTTCAGCGTAATGCCAACAATGTAATGCTCAAAACGTTACTAAGAATAATTTATGCTATGTAATATAGTAAATTTATTTTAAATAATAAATAGTAACTGAGCAGAATCCAACATAATACATTACATATATAGTCATAGTGAGTCATATACTAAAAAAACTATATACTACATATATTACATAACAAACATACCTCACTGTTGGTGATGGGAATTGAAAGGAAACTGTTAGGACCTTCGCCTTTACTGCTTCTAGCATCCGTATCATCATTCTTTTCATTTCGACTTCTTTTAGATTTGGAATGGAACTTATCCTCCTCCCTACTTAAACTTATTGAACTTTCTGCATTTTCTTCTTCCTTCTTCTGAGTTGAGGTTTCTGCAGTCTCCATCGACATTGTGGTGTCGGTAGGTGCAGCAACGTTCGCAACATCCATCTTATCTTCTGCTTTCGACGATTCGACACTTTCAGCCATCTTTCTCACCCTCTTCGCGCAACACCTGACTAAATTGAAACTAAAAAATTTCGGAATTTTAGACATAAAAATAAAGAAAAACTGGGCGTTAAACAAAGTTCGGTACTTCAGTTCGACATACCGATACCGATACTAATGCCACCAGTTTTTCTGCTATATGTTTTATACGGTTTTATTTTGTCGTGCAAGACAATTATAATGGTACTGCACTAGGTCATTTCTAGACAGGATTGCTTCTTGTATATGTTCTTGCTAATATAGAATTCCCAGAATCCTTTCCATCTTTTCATAATTTGGACAGTTTTATATTTATTGGTAATTAATAAAACACATTTAACGAAAATTTAAACAAAATAGTAAATTCTAAAAGAGTCATCCGGTTTTAAAAAACCGAAAAAAATTTTGAAAAAAAGAAAATATTAATAAAAAAGTGTTGTCTGTATGTGTTGTCTGAATATGTTTGTATGTGTATTTGTATATGTTTATATCATATTTATATACAATATATACATGATATGTCCAAGATATGAGATAATTTAATTTTATTAGCTGACATGCTTTGCTAAAAAAAATAGGTTTTTTTCTGCAAAACAAAACTTGGAAGTTTATAATGCGGAATTTGTTGTGCAATTTTCTAAACTGGTTGAGTAATTACTATTTAATTAATTAATTTAATAAGTAGGATAAACAGTTCATAAGGCGCGACAGTTCGTAAGTGACCTGCTGCTCAATTAAATAGTTGATCATAAATAAAATTTGGTGAATATTTTAACTTAAGCAAACAACGCGAGTAGTTACTGATTGTCTCAAGTGGTGAACTTTAAATAAGCCAAAAATCATCGATGTTTTGGCAGTTTCAAAAAATGGCCAATAAAACATTTAAATGATATAACTATCAATTTAAAGCGAAAAAATGGTAGCTTAATTAAAAAATAGCAAACAATGAAAGAAGTTTACGTAAGATATGGGTCAATAGATTTGCAAATCATACACTTATCTGACCCAGCCTTCGTGGGTATAACACGCGATGAAAATCGGAATATTAATTGTTGTGAATGTTTGTTATGCATTAATGCAATGAATCATCATAACCAGTGCAAAAATAACGAATGTTGATGCAGTTTAATGCGTTGTTCTTCAAATTTAATCACTCCTCATCAACTTAAATAAATTGAAAGACAATTCAAACCAACATAAAATGTTTACTGAGTCAGGGACAGAGCTTCGAGTTTAATCCCATTTCAACGAGTAAATTCACGTTATTTACAATAATTACACAAAGTTAGAAAAAATCAATCAAATAGAAATAATAATGTCAGCGATGTACTAAAAAAATTAATAAAAATTTCCGGATTAAAACTATAAAAGTTTAGATTGATTGACTCTTAAAACGCATATTCGCTAATTAATTTTTTAAGTAAATTTTACGAATTTGTTGCTATTTGTACTCTTCAATTGGTTAATCTCCCAGCTCAGTTCGTGTTGTTTGTCTGTAGGTGACTTTTTTGAATTAATGAAATATATAAGAAATCATCGTAAACACCAGTAATAAAACTCAGTAATAAATTTTTAATGTTCACAGCAATTGAGCAACTTGTTAAAAAAAATTGAAGAATAATCTGGCACGGTTTTTTTGAAGCTACTAATATGGTGAAAGCAGCTGCAATCAGAATGATGGAGAGGAACTGGAAGGAGTTGAAAAGTTTTTCTCTCTGGAAAGCTATGCTGGCCGAAATGGTGGGCACAAGTTTGCTGGTGCTGTTTGGATGTGGAACGTGCATTGGACATGACTGGCAATCCAGAGATCCAACTATTGTTCAAATCTCCTTGACCTTTGGTCTAACCGTGGCCACAATCGTACACTGTATGGAACACATCAGCGGAGGTCACATCAATCCAGCTGTCACGTGCGCCATGTTTATCACCAGGAGAGTGACTATCGTTAGAGCCGTCTTGTACATCGCTGCTCAGCTGACTGGCTCCATATACGGAGCAGCAATTCTGAAGGGCATCACGCCGGTCGTCTACGAGGGAGACCTCGGACAGACCAGTGTGGATGAAACTTTGAGGGCCTGTCCAGATGGGTTGACTGTTGAGGCTTCGATTACATTCATTCTTGTGCTCACTATTTTCGCTTCGTGCGAAACAAACAAGAACGATCGCAACGGTTCAGCTGCGTTTAGCATCGGGTTCGCTGTCGCCTTCTGCCACATGTTCGCCGTGAGTACTTTGCTGCTTTGTAATGCTTCAACATTCACTCACACATTAACATTTTTTCATAATAGTTTAAATAATCCTTTAAAATGTCCCAATATCAAGCAAATGCAAACTGCGTTATATTAATAAAAGGACAGCCAACAGCAGCAGAACATAGCTCACCAGCACACGCACACACTTCACCACACCATGCAGATCAAGTACACAGGCTCCTCGATGAACCCTGCCAGGTCCTTCGGCCCTGCTGTCATCGGTGGCAACTGGAACGATCATTATGTTAGTTCAACAATATTTTATTATCTACTGGATGGCTGGTTGCATTTTTTAACAATTCAGAACTTGATTCAGTTGTTTGTTTGTCATCTGGTTGAAAAGTTTGTATTATTAACCTCTGATTTTTAAGGAAAAATTTTCGTTTGTTTGATTTCTAAATCAACTAAGAGTGTATAAATTAATGTCATTCAGTAGATGACAGTCCTCATTCTCTCTCGTTAGTGCGTGTACTTTGAACCTTAGGCTAGAAAGGATTTTTTAATCATAATAAATTGCGAGAGAGTTAGGTGAGAAATTATTATACATCGTATGGCACCAAATAATTCTTAATTGTAAATCACCCAACCAACCAATCGATTAATCAACAAGTCAACCAAGCATTCATTCAATAATCTAATAAATCAATTAATCAATCAATCAACAACCGTTAATTCAATCAATCAATAGTTCAATCAATCAATCAATCATCAATCAATCGATATTATTAAACGCAGGTCTTCTGGGTTGGACCGGTACTTGGGGCGGTTATCGCCGGTCTATCGTACGATTTCATATTCGCCAGGAACGCCGGCGTCGAAAAATTCATACATTTCTTCACCGAGGAGGACTACAATGGCGACAGCAAGTGGTCCGTAAACAGTAGCAGCAGCAGAAACAACAACAACAACAA